>NW_027271365.1:1200000-1614898 GCF_040938485.1 Diadema antillarum | reverse complement strand
TGTGTATTTTTGCTCTCCTGAACATTTGACATTTTTGAGATAGTCTTGTTGCCCCAACAGCATTCATTGTTGTTGTCTTTTTTCCCCCTAAAGATATGTCTCTCTATTCCTGTCTCCACAGTGTCACCTACCATCAGGAAAAGTGTTTCCCCCGCTCATCTCGAGATTCAAGAAGATGAAGAGCGAGTACCCAAACTTTGTTGCCCCAGAGGACCAGAGCATCGGTGCAGACTGGTCCGGCTCGATACAGGGGACCCAGGACGTGGGGGAGATGGAACCACCCATGGAGAGCTTGTCAGGAAGGTGTGTGAGTGTGTGTGTGTGTGTGTGTCTGAAACGCAAGTCTACAGGTCGCTGAATTTTTAGTGCGTTACTGACACTTTATTCTTAGCATGTGGGTAAAGAGTTGCGCATGCACACAAAGTCAGTTCTGAAATGGACAAACATACACCCCTTGTAGATCGAATAAATACTCATAGGTTTTTTTAAGTGAGTCCTGAATTGCTGTGTGCAGATGTCTGCCATGGTTATGCCATTTCCTTTCTTCCCTTTTTTTTTTTAGTTTGTTTGGTGAAAGAAGAAATGGAAATGAATGAAATCTAATCCAATTACAAATAAAACCATAAACCTGTTGAGGATGAGTCCCGAGTATACTCGGGCAAGTGTATATGAGAAATGCATGTTGTAGCAAAATCAGCCCGTCCTCAACGGGTTAATGCACATGTGTCATTAGCTAATACACTTGATGAACGACTTTCTGTCATGAAAATATTATGGTTAAAAAAAGAGATATTATCTCATTCAATCTGTGATGAAGTACAATGAATACGAATGTCTCTGTTTTTTGGTCCCCTCTCTTTTTTCCCATTCTGCAGCTCATTCCACAGAGTCCAGTACATTGGGAGAGTTTCAACTGGAACAGTAAGTATCATGGTTTTGTTTAATCAGACTGAATAAAACAAATCTGGTTTAACACTGTCACAGCAAAAACAGCATATTTGAATTTCAGTTACCATGGTAGTAGCCAAGTTAAAATTGCAAGGCTGTGGTCACTCAGTTGTTGCTATGGAGACTGTATCTATTGTCCTTTCCTATGATTGCATATGATCACTACTCCATTCCAGAGCTCCACATCCTGCATTGTAGGGTACTTTGTGGATCTGTACTTCACTTGTACTCCTGTGTGCACCCCTTTGCACCCCATGTACCCCTTCACACTCCTATGTACACATTTATACCCTTGTGTACCCCTGTGCACACCTTTGAACCTGTGTAGATGCCTGTTTGCCCCCTTGCACATGTCACCCCTCTGTACCCCTTTTTGTAACCCTGTGCATCCCTGTATGCACCCACAAGAACCGTCATACACCAGTCTGCACCGCTGTACACCCCTTGCACCTGTGTTAACTCCATGCACCCTGTGTTAACTCTTACTGTTAACTGTTAACTATAATACGTACCTATGTGCATGTAGACGAATGTGTGCTTCTTTCATGTAGAAAACAGCCTGGCATATTCTATTTGGCTGTAGTATTCCATGTTTGGTGGTGTACCGACATTAGATTTCTGCTGTCATATTCTCTGTGCGAATTTGCTGATAAGGTTTTCACAAACACTTCAGCACAACCCCCTTTTAATATGAGGTTAATTTTTCTGTCCTTGTCAATACCTAGAATGGAGGAACAGAAGTCATTGAAGATGGTGTGAAGCAAGTCCTGAATGATGAGGGAAATATCAGGCGGGTGAGTGTTCATGAATTCAAGGTAAAACACATATGCATGTAGAAATGTTGGTGATAACATTGATGACACGATTTCACTTTGATGATGATGAATATACGAAATATTAACCAAAAATGTACGCCAACACTATTGCAATCTCAGAACATAATTATGTTATCGTGGATGCTATGTAATGTTATGTAATCAATTACAAATCGGGCCATAGCAGTGTCTGTTGATCCTCCATTCAAACTGACTTTATAAGCCTTACACCGCTTTTTGTATCAATTGGCACATCCACTGGAATGCTTTCCTACCCAATCAACAGAGATGTTGGGGAAACTAACTGTCAATGAATATGATATCTTATTTGTATCCTAGTGGATTCAAGTTCAGCGAGGTTGTCCTCACCAGGGTTTTTGCTTCGTAAAGCGCAACAACAATTGCAAATCACAAATAATTGTGGTACAAGGTGCTATCATCGATTAAATGTGAGCAAATTTCAAGTCATTTTGGTGTGTGCGTGTGTTCCCAAATCAAACGCGAGATATGAAACTCGTCACTTGAAGACAAGTTAGGTGATACGCTGGGGATTATCAGATATCGGATGCCCGTGATCTACACATCTTCAAAGGGGACACAGAGAAATCAAAGCAGCACTGTGTATGATGTTATGAATTCAAAAACAATCACACCCTAATACATGGGCATACCTCAATTTCTCCTCTGAAATCAATGGTAGCACTCATGACATTGTACCAGTGATTGCATTGTGCATGAACCTTCCTTTATAAGATACCGGTGCACAGTGTCATTATATCATAAATATCACTTGATCATCAGTGATTGATTTTAATATGAGACAAAAGATATATCAAATTGAACGCTTACCACTTAACTCAAGAGACTTCAGTAGTTGCTCCGTTCTGTACTGCCCAGATATCAACAATATAACATCCTTTATGGCTACCAATAGAAAGCATGCATAACAAGAATAAAAGCTCAGCAGTTTCCAAAGGCAGAACGAGGCAGAACCCCTTTTATACACACTACACCCAGCGGAGTGTGGCACGAAATACCTTCTATACCAAGTTCTCTTCGGATCATACCTTTCCAGCCTGTCTACAAGTCCATTATTAGTCCTGACAATAACAAATTTATTAAGTACATTTCTAAGAGATGAGCGGGATGCTGCACCTGGCCTGCAACAAATTAATTCAGTTCACGGGCCAATTATGTAAACGTACGCATACCACCCTGTCACGGTACTAGAACTAGTCCACTGCCTGGACTGTTTTGTGTGATCATTTACCGCGCGCACACACCACTACAGCACGCGTATGCCCCACCGTATGCTCGTGTATTAATTTGCCGCGCACGCACGCATCTCGACCTCCAAAACAGTCCAGTCTGGTTTGCCAAGTCTCCCCGAAATATTTCGGAAAAAATTGGCCCCACCCCCATCCCCTCATTCATTTCGAGCATCCTGATTGGTCGATGAGATCGCGTCCAGCAGGCAATTTGTGGGATCGAAAAAAGTCGATCGATCTCTAATCTTGTAGTCTTATTGCAAACAGGTATATTGCATGTAGCAATATAACATATGTATTTTACACCAATATTTGTATTAATCTCTCCATATATTGATGGAATTTCAAAATTATTTTTCTTTTTATTAAAAATTGCTCAAATGATATATCTTAGAGATCATAAGAGGAGAATGAAATTAGAACGTACATAAACCGTGCGTAAGATTAAGACTAACTTCTACTCGTTTCCATAACTGTTATAAATTAAATTATAAATATCACAATAACCAGCATTTTAAATCTATTTTTCGACAGAAAAAAATAATTCAAAAATTACAAATAAAAAAAATTGATAGATACGTGTAGAAAAGATATTCGCCCATTTAAAGCATCGTGACTTATCGTACGTGTCAATTTCGAGGTGGCTTTTACTTCTCGATCGGGGATCCCCCGGATCGCGTGTACATCATACAGCTTGTGCAACAAATGTGCTTTTCGTATTGATTGCGAGTCTTGCGTTTTCCGACCAAAATCTGTGCAGCATTTCAAGTATTTCCTCCAAACCTTGTTTACATGATCAATGGATGTCAACATCAGCGTCTCCGAGTCGCTTTTCTGACAGTGATAATGAGAAGAGCATTCAATGCAATGTGCTACTGAGAAGCTTGGATTCGTTGACGGTTTCGGGGAGCAGCAGCAGAACCAGAACTTAGAAGTCCCTACTACACGTATTTGTTTCTCCGTGCGTGGTCAAATAGACTCATGATTTTGTTTACCTCCATGCCGACTGGTTTCGGCAATAGTGTGGTGTTCCAACTTCCAAGCTGCACCGTTGTGCATTGATATTCTTCGCAAACTAGATCTACATGATGGACCAGACTCTCCGAAAGCTGTGGCTCTTGTCATGCCTTTGAAGTCTTTAATTTCGGACCAGATGAGCAGGGCTATTATGGATCTTGCTTGGCCTGCGTGACAAAGTCGAAGACTCAAGCGGCCTAGTGGTAAGCTAATCATTTAACGTTAGATCTATCCAGTTTCTACAAATGATTCGTCAAGGCAACTTTCATTACGTGTCTCATGTCAAACTGTAACTGTAGGCCCCTAGTTGAACAACAAAAAAATGATTGTAAAACTAAATGTAGTTAAATGTCTGGCCTCTGGGCCGGGTAGGGTAAACACATGTCAGGCTTCTACTACAGTGCTACTCTACTTGTGAGTGTTCCTAGGTGTACTGAGCTGAGTCAAATCCTGTGTAATTGTAATAAATTGTTAACACCGTAACTGCACTGGTTTAATTGTTTTGTACAGTACAGTAACTACTGTAACTTTCTCGCATACAAATGCAATTACACATAGGCCTACTGCCTTAGCTTTAATCTGTGAGACACAGCCTGTGTCTCGTCGGCTTTGCTCCTCTACACAGACAGAGGAGCAATCGAGACACACGCTGTGGCCCACAGACTAATTCTTCATGTGCATGTACATTGAGAAAAAACTCAAATAGGAACATGCTTCAGTATGCAAATGTACTCATACTGAAAGGGGACAACTTTGCACAACAGGGAATGACACTAGAACCAGACAGGGTTTGCCTTTTGAACACTTTAATTCGGTCTTCGGTACCGAATCATCAACATAGGTCCTCTGAGGACAGTCGCCATCTTTCGTTCTTCTTTCCGCCCTCTCTCGGCGTATCTGTTACAATCGTTTACACATTATGTTCCCTTACAATACTTGTTCATCTATAGATTAAAATTATGCAGTCCTATGGCTATGCGATATGCATTGAAGAGACTGCAGGCATTATTGAAATCACATGTGCAATGTAGAAAATGTTTTTTATTTTAATCTTACTGTTTTTTTTTCTTATTTTTCAAATAGGGGGACTGCATGTGGAGACACCAAAGCATTTCGAGCAGTGTATGGAAAATTTGGTGAATTACGATCGGAACTCAAGTCGTCATTCCCGCTGTTGCCCTGACAGCCACTGCAACCAGAGATGTGCGTAGCGGTATCATCGAAAACTTTGGTCTTCGCAATTATGTGTGGGTAAATCAGTTGCCGGACAAGCAAAATATAAAACATGTTGTCAAGTCTGCTGCAAGAGATTTAGATACAATGTTCAAGTGGCTGGCAGATGACTTGAAGATCCATGGTGCATGTTGTGAAAGGATGATAAGAAAAATGTGCAGTAATGTGTACGCGACCTTTATGGCACTGCTTCCAGAAGGTTGCCACAGGTATGTTAATAAGTTTATATGTACCACCAGAACATGGAAACTGATATCCAAAAGGAAATTGTTGACAGCATGTTAGCAACAGATGGTGAAATCAGAGTTCTGATAGCTACCATTGCATCTGGCCTGGGTGTTGATGTAAGCAACGTACACAGTACGGTTTTGTGTGGATGCCCAAGTGATCTAGACGATTATATCCACTTTTTACAAGCACTCAATTTTCAGGCCTTATCAGATATACTGGTAACATGAAGAATCATGTACAGCTGTACAGCTGTACATCGTAGCTGAGATTGTTTTTTTTTTTAATGAAAAATGTCACGTATACACGTGTACATGTAGCTTAGCTTGTACCTTTGGGATTTGAAAATTGTTTTTTAGAGAATTCATATGATTGTTTTAAAACAAGAATCCACTGTGGGTGTTTTTCCTCCTTAAGGTTTGTAATGGTGAGTGGTTGGTACATTGGTTTCTGGTGTACCTGAATTTTTGCAGTTCCATGCTACATGTACAATAATTTTCTTTTTATCACTGCAATTACTGTACCTTGCTCTTATTCATAAATCTAAGCAAATACAATGTACATTTGTACACACCTACTTTTCATACTGTACTTTGTTTTTTAGGCGTGAATATTTTCATTGATTTTCATTGGACATGTTGATGGGTACATATCATAATTACAAGTGATAAAATTATGGAAAAGTTGAAATATTTTATTTCAAGGTTGTGTTTTTGTGATGTAGTGGATTACATGTACATGTACATACAGACCATGCCAAGTGGGGATGGGCTGTGTGTTTTGGGTGTTTGGGTGGGTGTTTGAAAATTGAACTGAAAATGCTGTTTGTCTGCACATGTAATTGTACATCGCATGTTCATCTATGCATACATGTACATACAAGTGTACAAATGTGTAGAGTGTGTTTTTGAGTTGTACAACTACCAAGAACTTGTTTACATATAATACTTTCTTTACATACAAAATCATTCATGAGAAGTACAGTATGTTCTTTGGCCCATTTTGATAAAACTAAAACTAGTTCTGTTAATGCACATGAACATTTTTACCTATAGTTTGAACTGTGTGGCAATGAATTTATTTTCTTTTTTGAACTTCGAAGCATTTTTTTTTAAACCAAGAATTGTAAAGCGCAACAAATGAAAAAACAAAGATTTCTTTGTCATAACTTGTAACCAGTTTGTGTTAATCCTGTATTTTTGATGTGTAATGAGAGTCTACTACACATGGTAATCAGACTGAAATGTGACATATCAAATTATTTCTCTGACATCAAAATTCAGAGTCAAACAGTTTACAATGTATTTTGTATGAAATAATGCACTGTTGTTGAACAATGATCATGAACTATCATGAATATACAGTGTATTGTATATTACAGTACTTGTACATGTACATGTACAAATGAAAGTGTATAATGAAGGAATTTCAAGAGCATGGAGAAACAACTGAAATATGCCTAATATTTTATAAACTATAGAACATTTAATTTCAGTTCCTTATGAGTACTTGGTGGCACAGAATATCCAACTTTAAAGACACTTATACACCTGAGGAATTATTTTGAATGTCCTTCCCAGAGTGACAACTTTTTGAACTCATTATTGACAGTTGGGAGTGGGATGCTAGCTTTGAAACTTCCTTGGTAGTTGGTACAACATTAACAGTTTTACCATCATGGCCAAATTTTTATAATGAAGGCTTAAGAAGTAATGTGATTAAAAAGATGTACAAGTTATACTGTACATATGCTCAAATTACACTACTCGTAGTCCATTTGTTTTCACTTTGCTGTCTGCTCTTACTGTACATGAAATGATGAAGACTACACAGTGTATTTAACAGTACATATATTTGCACATATGTGTAATGTACATGTACACTGTACATTGTACATTTCAAAGTACAATAGTGATAAATTGATGTATTTCCTGACCACACCTCAACACTGAAAAAAAATCTAAACTTACCAATATTACAGGTGCCATAAACGTTGAAAAAAAATAAAGTCTACTATACTGTACAGCTGTATGTACAAAGTACATATACAATGTTTTAATTTGGATGTGATTTGTAATAGGGGGTTTAATCAAATTACTAACATGTGAGTGTGTGTGTGTGTGTGTGTGCATGTGTTTGTGTATGTTTGTGTGTGTGTGTGTGTGTGTGTGTGTGTGCACATGCGTGTATGTGTTTGTGTGTGTTGTGTGCATGGCCCACACATTTCCCAAGCATAATTTCACACTGATATCCCCCTTAAATGTTTGTGAATTAGAAAAAAACAAGTTGCTTTGTCAGACTGTCTTTTGATATGAATAGGCCTACTTATTTGATAATGTATATGTACATGGAGCTACTATTTTGAGCAAATACAGGTATGGTTTGCCAAAAAAAGAGGAAGATATATATGTGACCCTGCACCTCAAAACAAACAAAAAGTCGCCAGACATTAATTTTTAGTTCAGACCATATTCTGAAAGAACAGACGTTAAGCTTTAAAATGATGTATAACTCAAATCAAATGGACTCTCCTAACCTATCTAAATATTGGAAAGAAAGTACAAACTCAGGAAAAAGTGTGAACTGAGAAAAGAGGCTCTGAAGTACAGTGTCTATTCAAGCGGTTAATCTTTACCAAACCGTGTTGGCTGTGTGATGAATGGGACAAAAAACAGGAAGTAAACAACCAGAGTAACGACAATGAAGGGATTATTGGATTAAATTGAAATTAAGCATGCCTCATTAACACATTCTGTCCATAATTAACACCAACTTTCAAAGCAGTAGCACTATCCTTTCAAAAGTTATTAGAGTTGAAAGGGAAGAGTGTGGACAAGGTTTTTCAGAAATGAAAAAGGGATTCTAAAGACACACCTAATCACACTATTCTACCAAGAATGTTCGAGATAAACTGCTAAAAAACGCACTTTCCTGGCCGTTTTATGATACCAAATTTTAGCATAATGTAAAAGAAGACCCGCTCTTTCAGAAAATATGAAAAAGTCAAGTTCGGCTAGGTTGACCCATTTCACTTATTTTCAGTCCTCACGCAAAATCAGTGTGTGCGACTTTATGTTCGTTTTGAGGTGCACGGTCACATATATATATATATATATATATATATATATATATATATATATATATATGTAACCTTTATATGCATATGCAGAAGGGCAGTTCAACCAAAAACTGTTCACTTGTAATGCCAGAGACAAATGGACCAATATCTCTAGCAAAAATGCTCTTAAGCGTCTTCATCTTGGTTTACTAAGTTTAGCTGTACTATCATGAAGACTAACAAACAAAAAACTGAGTGACGGGGTATTCTTACAACAGGGATATTGGTCTGATTGTCTCTGTTACAGAAGTTACCAAAGTGAATAGTGTCGGTCTAACTGCCCAGTAGGCCCTACATGAAGTGGTAATAAAATTATAAAAGTTGTACAAACTTAGCACAATTCTTTAAATTTAGACTGCTCTCTAAATAAGGCACCTTCTGGTTCCTTACATGTACTTCACAACTTTGCACTACAAATTGTGTAATGTGGTTGTACCCTATCCCCTTCACCTCCACCACCCCTGATCAGAATATGCTTGATATCTTGTATACCATAGCTAAGTAGCGGTTCATAGAACCTACATCTCACAGCCCTGAGCTTATTACAAAATTACATTGTTATTTAGTGGGCCACAAGTGCCTATGTCAATTAAAGAATTTCTTTAATTTCTGAACATTTCATCATACAATATTATTAAGGAAGAATAATTGATGACAAAATTATTTCTTTTAATGAATATGATCGGCACAATCCACCCCCCTCAAAAAAAAAAAAAAAAACATATTGATCCCCTTTACCAACAATAACATCGCCAAACAAATCTTCCAACTTTTCTTGAGGTCCACATCTCACGACCTTCACATAGTTCTTTGCAGTTTTATGTAGTGTTTGGACGTTAGAAGTGGCACATCACAAATCATACATCGGCGAGCTGGCGATTTGTAGCTCGCCATTTTCAATCTCAAGAATAATATTCAAGTCATCATCGAATCTGGGCACAACAAAGTCCAAAACACCACGTGAAAGTAGGGCGGACATGACTGCAACCATAACTTTCAGCCAGTCAAAAACGTTGCACGAATCAGCTGTGCAACAATGCATGGTACGGATCACTGAAGAACTGAGTACATGTATCTCATTGCATTGTGATCAAAGAGTTGGCTCTTTGATTGTGATAATGTGTGTTGTGCAAAAATGCAGGCATCTCTGTGCACATAATTAGTAATTGTTGCAGATCGCACTGTATTCACGGTGCAATGCACACAGCTGGCTGCAGATCGATCGATCCCACATAACTTTTCTGTGATCGATCCCTTAGTTTTCATGCATACGCAATGAGCTTGCGAGAGATAGGGCATTACGTAAGCATACCTAATATGAACTTTTGACCCTACGCACTGTCAAACCATTCTGGACGTTTTTTTCGGACAGGTTTGTTGGCATCGAGCGGTTACAGGGGATAGCGCGATAAGCTGTGGAGCGGCGCGTGGATGCGTAATGCTAGAAAACGTCCAGAATCTGGACTATACTAGAACAAGAGCAACCATAGAGAAAAGAAAAGAGAGAAAGAAGGGTGACAATCAAATGTACATTGGAAATCCATGACCTGGCATCTTGCAAACAAAGCAAGTTTATGAGATAGTCTTTATGGAGCTACAATGATATGAAATTCATCTGTGCTTTTTCAAAAAAGGCAAGAAGGAGATTTTTGAAAAAAGGCAAGAAGGAGATTAAAGAATCTTCCGGTGTCGGGATCAAAATAACATGATTGCAAGATGGATTTTGTGTAATATATTTTATGTCAAGTCCATTTTCCTTTCTCGCTAGTTAAGGAAGGCAGTGCTATGCAATTGAGGGAATGAAGGATTTGGAATTTCAATTTGAAGTTAATATTACGAAAAGTTTTCTTTATCGAGATGTTGACATGTCATACGATGACTGAAAATTTCATGTTATTTGGTCAAGTCATTTTTGAGCTACTTCATTCACAATATTCATCAGAGAGAAAGGGGGAAAAAAGGAAGAATCCATACAGATACAACAGGTGATACACTGATGACGTATCACCTAATTATCGCAGAGCTTACTCACATACACCTGCTCCTAGCCGTGACTTCCTCTTTCTTTTCGTCTGTCTGTCTTCCTGTACTTTGTTACCATGACAACATGACAGAACATGATTCTGGAGCTCGGCGAGACGCTGGTCATGGTGTATGACTTGGATGAAACGAAGGCGATGCTGATGAAGCACAGCTATCCCGAGATCTCGTCCTGCGGCCGGCGCATGGACCACGTCAAGTGCTTTGCCTTCGTGGTCGGGTGAGTAGGAAGTCCTTGGCTGTATGCTTGTCAAGGCAAACCACATTTCCATGGAAACAGGATCTACCTTATCCTCCCCAGTCATCTTTTGTGGATGTCCAAGTTATGAATGCCCGTCCTTAGGGTAATATGATGTTTGTTTCTGTTGCATTTTTTCATCTTCACCTGTAAAAGCTCAACACAAAGTGAAACAACACAGCAAACCTGCCAATATGAGAGAGCAAAAAAGGCAAGCCTGTATCAAATTGTGCCACTGAGGCAAGTGATGTTATCAGAATTTTCTGAGACATGAAGGTGCTAGATCAAATTTCCATCTCAGTTTTTTTTGTAGAACTCACTACCACGATGTACTTAAAGATACTCAAGCATTCATTTTGAATGAATTTTCTAATGCATGACTGTAGTGTATTGAATTTCCAATTTCTTGTGGAAACTACTGTTATAAATGTGCTTCAAAATACTCCAGTTTTCATTTAGGATGTCGTATGCATTTCAATATGGCGGGGGGGGGGGGGGGGGGAAGGGGAATGGATGTGGCTCAGGTTTCCTTGATGTTATTTAAAGTCGTGATTACATTCACCATCATTCACTGCTAATGATAGCCAAGAGAACAAAATCTAATCAAGCTGATTGGGTGATGATTGTTTTTCTTTAATAGTTAAATGATTCTCAGAATATCTGCAATCATACAGTGTATGTGCTATTTGTCACATAAAAGTGTTTTACTGAAAATAGTTGCTCACATTCACGTACATACTTGCTTATTCCATCATGTGTTTGGAATTTGAGCCATGTATGGCCAAAATGCCTCCAGTGAATTTGTACATGGCTGTTCATCAGTGAATTCCTTGTATGTGAAGTTTTGAACAGGAAGTATGCCTTCATGTTACAGGACATGTGATGGCATATGTTAAAATTTCACCATTTTTATCATTTTCATAATTCTATTATTTGCATAAAACATACGATGCGACAGTTGATTCCATGAATCTGTGAAATGTGGGATTCATGGAATCTGTGAAATGTGGGATTCATGGAATCCGTGCTAATGACTGGTTTTTACCTCTAATGATCAGCTGGTCACTGTCACATTATCAGGGGCAGAGCTGCCAAAGACATCTGCCATTAAGTATCTATCAGGGCTGGCAGAACCGGGGAGCCACTTTTTTGCCACATACAAAGGAATACAAAAGAAGTCACCACGTTTGGCCCCCCCCCCCCACACACTTTTTTTTTACCCCGGAAGTGCGTAAGTGGCTCTAGAAAGAAACGATCTATTCATTTTTGCGCTGAAGACTTTTTTTTTGCTTGTCAGCTGAAGAAACCCAGAAGTGGCACCTTACAGCATTTGCGCTGGCCTTTTATTTTTATTTTTTCTTCTTTCTTTTTCTGCTTGTTAGCTGATGAAATCCGGAAGTTGCGCCAGAAGTCTGAAGTGCCCCCCCCCCACACACACACACACACTTGATAATGTGGTGCTAGCCATGTCTATATCATTGATACTTGTATCTATTGAGAGCTCTGGTATGTGAAGGTGGTGTATTTCTCAGAATGCACTAGCTGTGAAATTCATTTGTAGAAGTAACCAGCTCACCTGAGTAGATCAAGGATGTCATTCTTAGAGTCGAGATTTAATGTATCACCTGCTTATGGGAAATATTTTGAGGAGTATTTTGTTATTCCGATGCATGATCAATGAAAAGGCAGTAGTTTTCAATTATCATTATTTCTTAAATGAGCTTCCATGACTTTAGCTGGTATCATCTTAATTGGGACTGCAATCAATTTTTCTGTGATCTGTATTATATCCCTGATTCTAATAGACTGAATGGGTTTCTTTTGGTTTTCAGAGACACAACTTGTTCCATATCCAAGTCATTCCAGTGCCATGTGTTTGAAGCCCAGTCTGAAGTTGAGGTGAGTGATAGTCATCCACTTCTCTCATTACATCCTTGTATCTCTTGCGGTACCGTGGCTTTTGTGATTGGCAGTGGCAGCATCAAATGATACTAATCTGTTTGGTCAGCTGTGTGTGTGCCATGGAGCAGTATTGCCCCATTGCATCTGACATGTGGTAGCACCCTGTAGATTGAATGCATTGGCTGCCTAGTCCCATTAAGCAGTTTGATAACCCTTTTAGTGCTAGGAGAGCTAATTGGTACCAAGAACCCTATAGCTTTGTACACACTTTTCAAAGTCCCTGGTATAGAAAGGGTTTAAAGAACAATGAGATGATGATGATGCATGACAGTGAAGTGTGATTGAGGAATCCTGAGTTCAATATAATGAGTAATCTCCTAATATTGGACTCCGGAAATACAAATCGTAGTCGTGAAGAGCCTAGGTTATCAGACAAGCAATTCCCCCCCCCCCCCCCCCACCCCCATCACAAGGATTTGCAATTAATCATGATATTGATTTACAAATGCAATGGTTTTCCATGTACTGGAGTATGTTTCCGATTGGTTGTTACTGTCTGTAGAAAAGGCCCCACATGTGCTAGTGATGGCACATACGGCTGTGTACACAATGTAGTAAACTGAGTGACAAACAAGAATGATTTTTGATGTGTCATCTTTTCTCAGTCTTAAAGAATATTGCATTTCTATAATTTCTTTCTTTTTTTTTGCCTTTGAATACTTTGCGGTTTTTGCTGATCAGCTTATGCACTTGTATGCCTCCTTTACCAGTCAGCACCTCTCATGGGCTTACTGTAAAAGAGTACGTTTTAGAGGTGTTGACATTTTCACCCATTTCACGCAATATGAAACTAGAACGAAAATTAAAAGAATGCAAATGTTTTTACATGTAATATGTAGTAATATTTGTATAGCTTTAATTCTGCAGAATTAAAAATATGAAATTCATTTTACTTGACTGAGCACAAGAAATTACTCATGGTCATATATCAAGTCGAAGGGAGGTTAGCCCCATATTAACTCTTAACGTGCCATGGTCGCCGATCGGCGACCATAGTCCTGACGTGCCATGGTCGCCGATCGGCGACTAAGAAGAGCAAGAAAACTCCTGCTCATTAAAATGTTTGTGGTATCATAATTACTTGCACTATGAAACTGCCATTGATATATAATGATAGCAGATAAGTGTATCTATCGTTTGAACTAAATATTTGTGTATGCTTACATAGGATTTTTTAGAGTAAATTCATGATTTTTCGACAAGGTATGTTTTCTTCGCGCCGGGAAAATTCGGCGTGAGCGCACCCTCTGTGAGCTGTGTATAAATCAAAAGTCTCATTGGTAAACCACGCGTGTGTACGCTATTGAGTCTGCGTGTCTTTTCTATGAGGTTCCAGTCGTCTTGTTCCGCTTGGATGCTGTCCTGCGGGACGGCTGAAAGCATGCTTTCATTTTGTCCCTCAGAGAAGGTCAGCTTTTATTTTGACGGTCAAGCCTTTCATCCTTTTGTCTGTTTGATGTACTGTAATCGTCCCGACGCTTACATACAATCAGATACAAAAGAAGAAAACGCCTTTGTCCTTGTGTATGCACGCGTACCAGCAAGCGAAAACTTGACTCGTGAACTAAGCCGCACGGCACATCCATATAATTTGCGTTGACGTGATCGTCATTGTTTTTAGCCTGTCATTGCCGGTCTCCTTGTTCAAATGAAAGTGAATACCAGGAGAAATTTAGGTTGGCGTACTTTAGGACTAAAGACAGAATGGTAGAAAAAGAGGGGGAGGTGAAAAGGGTATAAAAATACCCAGGTATAGTCCCCATTTGTGTATGAATGTGTCATTACATAATATCATTAGCGCTAGAAAGAGTTCGATATACACACCTTGAGAAAGGGAAGTACTGAATACATAATGCAGCTGGTATGGTAGTGCCCGACATCATAGTAATTTCGTACGCATATTTCTGCGTACTTACGATCTTCAATACTCGCGGGACCTCGTAGACTGGCCTCACAAATCGTTTATAAGGACCGAAACCGCAAAAATAGAATGCAACACAAAAATGCAAAAACGTTAAGAAATTCACATTTTACCTCAGATTTAGAAGAAGATGTCGATTTATCGCAAGATTTTATCATGGGAACTATTCAAAATGTTCGTATTAGACATTTTGCGGTGAGAAAAAAAAATGAGCCTCATTAGCCGATTCTTTTTCTCTTTGTCCTCCCCTCGGTAAGAATACTAGTAGGTACATGTAGTGAACCTTGGGTAAGAATTGTGGTTCTGGTGCAAGAACAAGATGTGAAAGCATTGACTATGCCATTACGAAAATCATGTACCTAATTATAATGCGATTTTTTTTTTTGCGGTTGTAAAAGACAACTTTTGATTTTTTTTTAAATTTTTGGAGAGAAAGATATACTTGAAGCCTATTCTCCAAAAACCTGAGTGAATAATTTGCGTACTTTTGCTGAATTCGTATTTTCAGGACTTTGTGAATAACCGGTGTTATTTTTTGCAGACATTTCATCCACTTTGTGCTGAATTCAAAGCCACAAAAAAGGCGTTCGGTGATACGATCCGCTCTCCTACTGTATACATAGTAAACGATTCATAGACATTCACAAAGCACACATCGCGATAGCTAATGTCCTATCTTTTTGGCCCTTTGTATGCGTTTATTGTGTACTTTCTTCTGACGATAAGTGTCCCATGTTTTGCAAAATGGTAAAGTGCTCAACAAAACTAGTCAACAAAAGGAATTCCAATGTTGACATTGATCAAATCCAAAAACGTACGTGAAGGACTTTCCAAGATAGCGGAAGTCATTCAAACTGACTAAACTCTCACTAAAACCCTGTGGACTTACGAACCTTATTGCTATCTGCACCGCGTAGTGCGCCGTGTTTTCATTTCTGTTGTTGTTATCGTACGTATCGAGGGCTGCAAATTATTATGACGTTACACTTCTGAAGATCGTTTTATAACGGATTTTTGACTCGGTGAAAAATCCATCGGAAATACAAAATAAAGATATTACTTTTGACATTTCTGGGCAATGAATCGAACCGCGATATGTCTTTATTTCTTCTTATTGTTGTTGTGTATCAATGAGCTCCTCATATACTTGGCGAGCAACTCTCTTGCACTTCCTCTTCTACAAAATTTCGTGAATAAATTTGGCAAATACAACAGATCACAGTACTGTAGGCTGTCTTACTTGACACCTGACGCTGTTTTACGTAATTTGTGCAAAGTGCAACGTGATTTTGACCTTTTTTTAGCTTAGCTTTTTTGTTCTAATCTAAGATAGAACTAAGTGTACCCGTATAATCAAACCTTTTGTTGTGGAACTTGCCTTGATTCTTGTTTGTGTGTTGTTTGATATGTGTGTGTGTGTTCTTTTTTTTTTGGGGGGGGGGAGGGGTACTATCCATACAAACGATCAAGACGCAGCCTTTTTCAATATTCAATAATTGGTGCAATTTGGTCATACAAGAATGTCGTTAACTCAAATCTTTACTTCACAAAATAAGTGAAGAAGTCGAGGTAAAATTATTATATCTCTCTATGATATATGAATAACTTCAAATTATTGTTGTAACGTTAACCTCAATATCCACCTGTCCCTTCTCTCTCTCTCTCTCTCTCTTTCTGACAGAATCGCTTTGTCTCTCAAACTCTTGTTGTTACTAATACCCTATTGGCGAATTTCATTTCTTCTTTTTTTTTCTCTCTCTCTCTCTTTTTTTTTTTGGGGGGGGGAGAACTATATACTCTAAAGAGGAATTGCTGTACAAGGCTTCGTGCATTGTTTCTTCGTACCTTGCGTCTCGTATGATTTGATGCGGATATAAAAACTGTTAGCTTACATGTTGACGTTGTTGTACAGTACGTTTGCATGGAGTGTATGATTTGATGAATTCCTTTGTTGTGCATGTTTTCAGCTTCGCTTATTATACTTTTCCAACCTTACATGCAACTAAGTGTGCTAATAATCATACTCTTGCTTTGTTTGTATGTGTGCTTTTGAGTCTTGTTTGTCGGTTGTTTATTTGATTTTGTGTTTTTAGGCGAAGAAGAAACTGACGACCTCGATCTATGTATGTATACAATATATATATATATATATATATATATATATATAGAGAGAGAGAGAGAGAGAGAGAGAGAGAGAGAGAGAGTAAGAAATATACGCATATTATATACTTATATATTTATATATATATATATATGTATGTATATATACATATTTATATATATATGTATATATATATATTATATGCACACATGTTTATTATTATTATTATTATTATCGTTATACTGTATGTCATAGATAACTATTTTTGGAACGTCGAGTTCCATTTCCATTCGTCACTTTCTCTCTCTCTCTCTCTCTCTCTCTCTCTCTCTCTGTCTTTCTGGCAATAGTATTCTCTCTTCAAACTGATCTCACTCCACATATACAACCTGTTACTGAATATACATTGCACCTTCTCTCGTCAATAACTCTAGATACTACTAGTATCCTTCAGTAGTTACATACACTTCAGTTTTGCAATCTCACTATAATTGATCAGCTTTGATCTGACATTACACACTCAGCAACGCTGATTAAATTACAAATAAGAAACAGATGAGTATAGTTTATCTCTTTCACTCGTCACTGTGAATAATGCTTTATTTTCAATTCCTCATTCACACGATGACTAGTGATATCTGGAAAAGAATTCACTGCTCTTACATTGACAACTTACATGCATGTAATATGTGGTGATATGACAATTACTTATTCAAATGCGATCGTGGAACTCGCTGTAAAATCATGACAGCGGCTACTTATTGTTGAAGAGCCAAGGAATAATTACACAATGACATAAATAACCCCACATAATCTAAAGTTTGATAAGATACACCATTGAATTCATAAACACGACAATATACCATCGAGATTCAGAATTGCCACTGACAAGTATACATTGTAAGTGTAATGAGCACTACACAAATCCATAATTTCATAATTTGTCGGACATATGTATGTATACAAAATAAATTACTAGTACAAGTTGATAATAAACTTGCTAGTGGCACAATCACTGGCATATCACTGGTTACTCATGGGGATCGATTTGACCCATAATATCAACCTTTTCTGATAATACAAGAACTTGTGAGCTACATCTCAATTAATTATCACATTGTCATTGATATTTTGTGTATAACCATATCATCAATATGAACGTTTATCTCTTTGTACAGTATTTGATTTTTTTTAATGCTATTAATTACTATTTCGAAGACTTACGGATAATAAATAACCAATCCTTACAATTACGGGAATATCACCATTATTGAAATGTACATACATTGTGTGTACACTGTAAATAGGCAATGTAATATGAGAGATAACTTGGCAGAGAAATTCATGTCTAAAGATTTCACGTTACCCTGGCTAATGACATAATCATTGGTAATTGGGATCGATTTGACAGACAATAACCACCTGGTTTTGTGTACATGCAAATGAGTACAAGTGAGAGTACACGGAACGTTTCTTTTGGGGTGAAGTTCAGACAGATATCGCGATTATACTTCAATACATCTCAGTCTTGGATCGTAAAACCAATAATGTCCATGTAATTACAATGAATCATGCACCTGGAAATGCTTGCCATCTGTGAGCTGTAATTTGAACATGTATATTCTATAAGCAACGGTAGACAGGCCTATACACGACAAGTTCATGACATTGTTTAGAGTTCATGTCATCAGAAGACTCAGTGTTTGTGACCTATGATCGGAAATCTTTTCTGGTGTGGTAGATCTCGAAACACGGGATGCAACACATAGCAAGTCCACATTGTCGGCAGTATGTCCTCGTCTGTCTTCGCCTTCCCCTCCTGCGGTCCGAACACACGTAGCAGTCAGGACGATGTTGTCGATCTTCGAACTCTGCTGGGAAGTGGCGCTCAGTCAGTCTTGCCTCGTTGTCGGCGATGGGAGGTGACGGTGTCCGACGATAGCGAGATGCTCTGTAGCCGTTCAGCAGACCCTCAATCACCCGACATCTGAAGTCGCGCGTGGACATCTTGTGGCCAGCCATGCGAAATGCGATGTAAGCGTTCACGAGAGCTACTTCCATGGTGAAGTGGTAGGTTACGCGGTATCCCTTGATTTTCTTATGAGGGTAGCGGTAGTAGGACATGCGTTGATCCATTTTGTCCACGCCGTTCATGAACCTGTTGTACACGTCAACAGTTGCTGGCTTCTGAATCGTACGGCGACCTCCTTCGGCGTTCTTACTCCGTATCTGCTTCTGTTTGAGATCGTTGCTGCTGACGGTCGACAGCACGTTCACGAGTTTCACGTCATGCCAAGTCACTGCTGACATCTCCCTCCCTTTGGCGAAAAACACGGGATCGTCACCTTTCGCAAGGTGCAGACCACCACGTCGGATCTCTTCTGGAAGTCCTCGTCGGTTGCTCCTCACCGTTCCACAGGCTCCAAGTCCGTTCCGTGACAGATCCTCGTAGAGCTTTACGGAACTATAATAGTTGTCCATCACGATCACGCGATCCGTGTTGTAGAATGGCTCCGTCAGCTGTTTCACCAGGGCTTCAGTGGCGCTGTCCCCATTGTCTTGTCCCTCGGCTCCGACATACTGCCGCCACCGCAGACAAAATCCCGTTTGGGCGTCACAGAGCATCCAGAATTTTATCCCCCATTTCCGTGGTTTGTTTGGGATGTACTGTCTGTAGGAGATTCTTCCTTTGAACGGCGCCAAGCTCTCGTCGATTGACAGGTATCCCCCGGGAAGGAAATGCTCAAGGTACGTCGGCTGTGACATATCGATGAGGGGGCGCGTCTTGTGAAGGGGGTCGAAACCGGGCTGTCCACGGGGCACGAGCTTCTCGTTGTCATTGAAATGAAGGAAGGTGTTCAATAGCTGAAATCGATTCCTGGAAATGACGTCGGCAAACCCAGGAGTCACTAAGATGTCGGAGTTCGTTTCCCAGTACTGAGGCACAGATGGCTTTGACACCAGTCCCATCGCTATTTGAAGTGCGGTGAAAGCGCGTATCTCCTCCTCATCGGTGTCCAGCCATACGCCGAATCGAGAAGCCTCTGGGAGGGGCGCTGGGCAATCGAAGAATTGTTGCGCATACTTGTTCGTTTCATCTGCTATGTGGGCAAAGATGGGAGTCGGATAGAACTTCGTAAAAAAGTCCACTGGCTCCAATCCTTCAGCGTCGAAAAGTAGTCTGGGTTGGTCGTCATACACTCGTCGACTTGACTTGAATCGCTCGTCAGGCTCAAGTCTCCGCCAATCGTGATCGGAGAGTGGTTCAGCATGAGTTGTTGGATGAGGCGGAGGTAGATCATTGAGGTGGTCATCGTCACCTCCATCAGCTTCGTCGCCTGACGAGTCTTCAAACAGTGATTCACCGTGCTCTTCAAACTCCGGGAGAAGACGTGAGGAATCACGTTCTTCTGTGCTTTCACTGCTACGAGATGATTGCGTGTCTTCTTCCCAGTTGTTATCTACAATATCCTCGATTTCGAAGTCAGAGTCCAACATGAAATCACGGACCTCCTCGGCAGTGAACTCACGCCTTCGCCGTTTTCTCGGTGGAGCCATAGAAGCGAGCACACTTTAGCTCATTCAGGAGAGACTGATAGAGTATTTAGAGATTATGAAGCAGTAACGTTGTTGAATCGCAGGAGAGATCGAGATAAATGATGATCACTGGCAATTTCCCCCTTCTTATGTAAGTCAATGTGATCAGTTCGGGTGATAGAATAGCAGGATTAAAACTATCAACGTTCGATACCTTCGCCAATCACGTATAAGCAAAGGTTATTATAGCTCTAGAATAAAACTTTCGTTTGAAAGACCTGAAAAGAAAGAGTACCGCCTATTTCCAAAACCTAGCCCATAATAAAGACGCGGCACGCGTGAATAGATGTTTCATGGCCACCGCCACCTCACCGCGGATACAATAAGAGTGCCTTATTTGCATAGATGAAAGCGCCTACCGAAAGACCGCCTCAAACAAAAGAAGGCCTTGACACCCAACCTTGGTCATGGTCTATTACATTCGAAAAACATGTGTCAGTATTTCGTTGGTCAAACTATGGAAATACATGAAAATATCCTGTCGAAACAAGAATATCGGTCTGTAAACACTCGTAAAATAATTGGGAATGAATGTTTTGAACTGGCAGTAATTCAATTGCGAATGTCAACCTTACCTTTTCCCTGTTATATTGTACCTTTTCTCCCAGCAGATTCAAACGCGTTAATAATTGTGACAAATTATAATTATCATGCAGTTGATTTTAGTCAGTAAATCTAAGTTTCATCAAATATGTCAACGAACTAAACATTGTAATAAAATGAAGTACATTCATTTCAATAAACCATTACCATGTCGATTTAAAAGACACATGTACATATATATATATATATATATATATATATATATATATATACTCATATATATAGAGTGGGAAAAGATAAAGGCATTCATGGACGTATAGATAACGTACATGTTTCACGTATATACAGTATACACACATTCGTTGAACTACGTTCGTGAATGCCCTTATCTTCTCACCCTGGATGAATAATGAAGTAGCTACATGTACACTTGTTCTGTACAAGGTCGAGGCGCCTTCTCTTCCTCGCTCTCTCTCTCTCTCTCTTATATGTATAATATATATATATATAATATATATATATATATATATATATATAACAGCAACAAATAGTTTCTTCTCGGAGTCCTAAGAAAGTATAGATTCACTACAGTAGGTCAATATAAACTCCGTTGGAGACGTAAAGTGTCAAATGTATTGACTTGACAAAGCCCTATGGGCGAAAATGCGTCAAATTTATGTCTCCAACGGAGTTTATATTGACCTACTGTTGTGAACATATATATATATATATATATATATATATATATATATATACCTTTATATACGATTTTGCCTTATTCTGTTCAAATGTATGCAAATTGGTTGCTTTTCTGCTTTTGTGTTTACGTTCCAAGCCCTTGAAAAAGACTGGTAACTCGGTCGAAAGCTTGGGAGAGTAAAAGGCTATTAGTGAACATTACTGCAACATCTGCGAGCAGTCTTTCCCGTCACACCTACACATGAATATAATGCAGCACCCACAACGTAGGAGGCCAAGCCGCTTCACCTTGTATGCTATATATATATAGATTATGATTATGTATTATGAAACTCATAGTCCGCGTGTTGGTACCAGTAAAGAAAAGATAAACAAGTAGAGTGGTAATGCATTTTGACAGTCCAACAGTGCTATTTATTAGCACATTCGGACTTTCAAAATTCATTACCATTCTACTTCTTCATCTTTTCTACCGACATGTATATAGAAGTATATATATATATATATTGACAGTAATGTTATAACGACTGCGCTTGATAACCTAAGACGGCGCTTCTTCTCTGTCATAATAGTATAGGACAAAATATGTACCATGTAAAGCAGAACATAAAATGCTTCTCCTTCATGCTGCAGTCAGATTTTTTTGTTTATTCCGCTTTGCAAAGCTTCTTCAGGATACATAATACCGTGTTGTAGCCTATAAGAAAAGCAATCAGCTTTTGCGAGAAAAAGGAAAGAAAGAACACAGACAAGTTTCAATCATAAAACTTGCCATTCATCTCTCTCATCTTGACCACACAGTGGTATAAACACGAACCAAAGATTTGCCTCGCAAACGCTAAGAGGACGCTAATCAGGCAGATCATTATGTTCTGAACATGCGCGACACAGCCAACAGCCATGATCATTGTCCAACACGGGAGGCTGCGCCGTCTTGATGTTAGCGTCGCCGATCTGAAGAACTCGCTGTTACCACAGATCAGAATTGAAGATCGCGGGCAGTACAATACCCATTTCCGTGAATTTTGGATACTAGAGGTATTCACATGTTCTTAAAAAAATCAAACTATCATTTTTTAGCTCTGTATTATTCAATTTTCAAAACAGATTCAAATTCTGTCCATTCCAGTTGCATTACTCCTGTCTCGATACCGGTGGGACGTGGCTGTTGTGATGGGTCCGTACATGTATTTCCATAACCATCCTCCATCATGTCTATAGCAACGTGGATTGACTGTATGCATTGTACCAACGATTTTCGTGTACATTTTTCAAGAAGTGATTATGTCAGTAATGCATCTAATTGTTATCAAAAAAAGAAAATCAACAAGCTGTATACAGGTACTTGAAATACGTGGGGTACCTTGTATGAAGAATGTGGTAATGACAGGGTGTTCAAGGAAGGCCTCTGATTTCGACAGACTGTGAGAAAAAATAGGAAATGATTATCATTAGCGCAGATAGGGTCTTTACCAAGAAAGAAGAGTCAATCAGAGCAACGTACAGAACAGAAACCAAGAATTCAAGAGACCTCCCCTGATGGTAGCATAAGTTGTGAAGATTTTGCATGTTCAAAGAAAGCTTTAGTTCATGAATAAACGCAGTATAAGCATATACAAACTTCGCCTTTTGTGAGAGTTCTTTCGGTCGACTTTCAAATGCAGTGAGCATCGCGGAGCTGCAAGAAAACGATACATGTTTTATGAAGACTAGAAGAGCCCTATGATAGTTATAGTCGAAGCCTGTGAATGAAACTTATATACTAGCGTGACACCTACGCTTTATTGAACATGGTTTGAGTTTTTAGGTCAGTAAAACACGTTTCCAAATTAATCTTTGACAGGAATTACTTCGACTCCCTTTGCCTATAGCATATTTTGCTTCATTTCTGTGCACAACAAAATATGAGTTTCAGTACCACCTGTGTTCTGCATTCATTCCTTGAAACCCTTCAGTTTGTAGCGAAATGAAGCATCATCCTATATGCATCCTACAGCATACGAGTGATTGCATGGGTGTATACGAACTACAAACGTGAAAAACAGCTCATTCTGTATTTGGCGTGTACATGCATTCATTTATTATGTATAATTATTATCATCATTGAGCGTATCTAATTGAACTCATGAACCAGACGGCGAAAACTTCCCCCTTCCTTTGCAGCGATAGTGATTACTATTGACATTGAGATTATCGTAACTTCACAGTCAATTATGCCTAATGTGAATAACAAGTCAACGATCAGAAATGAAGAAGTTGAGGGGCAAGATATAAAGAGAGAGTGAGGGAGAGAGAAAGAGAGGGGGAGACAGAGCACATACTTTGATTTATGCAAAGGCACGATCAGTGATCGAAATCATAAAAATTGATAAAGAAAAGTATGAATAATGAAGCTAGCATTCTACGCTACACCGGGACGACTGAACTTCGACAGTATAGAGTGTAAATACTGTTTCTGCTAGAGAAAAAGATGACACTCTGAGTTACAAGACGTGTAGTGAACAGAATTAGCAGCAATAAGAAAAGCGCCTCAGATCTTCCGACAGAAGATAGCTGTATTGACTATACTGCTGAATAACGTAAACTAATCAGGAGCGATTAGCGAGTAAGGAGACGTAATTTCAAAAGAGAGATAATGACATCAAAAAAACCCACATTAGCAGAGTTTCTAAAGGTTGTCTTTATGTTTGTAGTTTCTTTTCGTTGTTTGTTTGTTTGATTGATTGACATCTTGTTTCTTTGCTTGATATTTTGTTGCCCCGGCGGCTCAATCCCACTTACCAGCATTGCCTTCTTCTTTATAGCTGCTACACGGGTACGATGATTTTTGAAGTCCTTTGATTCTCTCTTTCTATCATTTTGCATCATGGTAATTTTGTTGGAAAGATTTTAGTTTTTACTGCACCTCAAATGTTTTCCCTCATGTTTTTTTTTTTTTACCTCAAATAACGTGATCATACTAATCATATAATGTTTAACAATTTTATATATATTTTCTTTTTTTTTTTCAAAACATAAGGATGCGTGCTTGACTTGATCATATTCTTTGATGTGTGGATGCATGACTTTCGCGACGGATGAGTGCTAGACTTTACATTCTGATTTTGCAGTTTTCTCCGATATTACTAAGGTTGTGAGACGTTAGCGGTTAAAATGTCGGGAAATGAATCTGCCGTCATGCGAAGGTCCAGCATCAAAACACTTTTCCGAAGTGAAGTACAATTTCTGGGATACCTCTAATATCGCTGATATTCTGTTTGTAAGTGTTACCCAACACCCAATGTACCGATCACGTCAAAAAGCAAAGTAATAGATTTTTTCACATGGTCATAATATTGGTGCGATACGAAAATGAAACTCACTAAGCTCCAAAATAATTTCAGTAAACAATGATATTGTTACCGATCAAAATCTTTTGAAATATTCAGAAATACGCAAACCAAAAATCACTCTCTCCCTTTCTTTACGCCTCCCCCCCCCCCCCCCGAATCACCGCACTGCAGTGCACGCAAATGAACTATCAGTAACCTTTGTTTATTTCATATGGATGTGTAGTTCTTGGTCTGTGTGCCATTATGTCCTTCATTTTGAAATGGACTAATTAGTTTGAGAATTTCATATTCCTACAAAACGATGTTCGCATACAGTTCGCGGGAATATTAGACCTAGATGAGGGTCTGATTGCTCTTCAAAATCTGGTGAACGTTTCAGAATGAGGATTATGTAGATATGTGTAGTGCTATATTTTCAAATTCCACTTTGTTCCACGTATCTGGTTTCAACCAGCGCTAGGCGCAACAAGCACGTGGCTTCAACTGCAGGTTTCAGCGGCTGTCCTCGTGGTGCTGTGAGTAAATCGCTTGTTGTGAGCCAAACACGCGTCGTTGTTATGAAGTTACTAAGGTTACACTTTAGTCATGCCGCGATCGCTTTGGTGGTGGGTAGCTACGCAAAACAAGGAACTGACCATTGATCGATTACTCGTAGACTTTTGATGAAATAATAAGGAAGGCATGCGCCGCATTGTCAATAAGATATTTTCTGGTCCGAAAGTGTAGCACATTGTTCAAGGCATCCTCGGATTATCTCCGCCTGTGACCATGGGCTCGCACGCCAACGAGCCCCTCACCGACAAAGGACTGCCGATTTCAATAGGGCACGCTCGCCCCTCACACTAACAAAAGAGGGATTACTGTTGGCACTTCCTGCTCAAATGGATAAAAGAGTGGAAAGACTCTCCTCCAAGACCCGGGACAATTACCTTTACTCTCAAAGAGGAACCGGGACTAAATAACCAAAGTTTGGGAATGAACTACTCGGTCAAAAAAGTAAATTGCATGGGCAAAACAAACTGCGAATATCTTTGAAAGTATACGACTCTAGTTGACAAATGTGGTATCATTCGAAAGAAAAAATGTATATCTAAAACTTTGTCACAGAGTCAAACACACGTTCTATTGAAGAAAATTCACAATTAATTCTTCCTTTTCATGCTACCCAAAATTTCTTAATAATTTTTTTATGATATGATTTCTTTCAGCAATATTTCAAATTAGGATAAATATTACTGCAAACTGACGACATGGCACGAAAGAACTACCATTTCTCCACATTTTTTGTGCAGACAACATTTCAAAACAAGCAGTAATTACAGAGATATGACAGTTTGAAATTACCCTGTCTATCCAGATTCGGAGCTTCCGAGCACTGGCTAAAAATCTCTGGCACGTTAGGGGTTTTGGGCCTGGCACATTAAGAGTTAAGTTCATATGGGGGCAGCTTTCTCAAGATTTATATGGAGTTTTGTTGTTGTTTCTTTCATTGAATAAAATGGGACATTTGACATATTTGCTGTAAAGCTAAGTGTCTGCAGCATTTGCAGTACCAAAATTCACATATTAAAGATGATATTGTGAAGCTCTAGTATAGACTCTTCATATTGCAGTGCTCAGGAAGTTCAGCGAAAAGGAGCAATGCAGCAATATTCCAAAGGTTTTCACAGTCTTTATTCTGCAGTGTATTGATCTCCTTCATCTTTTCATGGTACAATGTACTGAGTTGATGCTGTTTACTGACTATTGCTAATCACCTGGGGCGAAGCATAGGGGGTTGGTATCCTTCACCTGTTTTCTGATGTAGGTATGTGGGCGGGCCACTTAATTCGGTTTGCACCCCACTCATTGTGTGTCGGATCTTTATACTGGTCTGCATGAGTTGTGGCTTTGCTCACACATTGGACCTCCATTTAATGTCCTATCCGAGGGACAACATGTTTTTGTTTCTTAACCTGAGGGAATGGCTTGATTACCCACAACAGCGCTCCACTAGATGGGACTCGTACCCGTGCCGTTTGATTGCTAGGCAGATGTGCAGTAGACTGAGCCACCTAACCGCCCACTACATTGATGACATTAACATTGATTTTACTCCCGTCCTTGCATAATAAGTAGTGAGTGGGTGAATTTTATGGTTATTTGCTTCTTTTTTAATCATTTTTCATGTTCAATGTCTCCAGCGACCACAGGAATGATTTTTTTTTCCTGCTCATTAGAACACCCACACAGGTTTACCGGATGTTCTTGTACAATGTACAATTTACATCCTGTGTAACGGCCCAGTGTACTGCCTCCTTACGTTAAAGCATTTGGAAACATGCTTTTTAGATTACCTTTTGTAATGCAATTACAAACGTTTGGTGATTACTTTGATGGATTGTTCATAAAACCTTATTTAATCAATGAATATTCAGCTTATAGCTATCCCTTAAAGAGATGGTATAGTTTTGCTTCAAATTGGGCTTCATGCTTCCAGCTTCTTCTTTTTTTTTTAATAAGATAATGAGAAACTTCTTATGTAATATTAAAGAGCATATATTTCTGAGAGGAATTTAAAGTTTATTTGATGAAAATTGGTTTTGAAATGGCTGAGATATCCAAAACAAAGTGATCCTCATAAACGGTGGGACCCTTCTTTAATCAAATAGGATTTCTTTGTTTTACTTTGTTTTGTGGATATCTCAGTGATTTCAGAACTGATTTTCAATAAATAAACTTTGAATACCTGTTAGAATTGTATGTTCTTTCATATTTCATAAATGGTTTCTGATTATCTCGCAACAAAAAAAAATGTACAGTTTTCCTATAGACCCTTATAAACCATCTAAGAACCCAAATAAGGGGTCTTCAAGAACACTGTCTTCGCCCTTCATGTTGACCCTGACCAGATCATCATCTGAAGGGGCTCGTGCACGGCATTTATTTTTGGCCCCCTGTGACTTTCACTAATGGATGGTCATTACTCACTAATGATCACCTGGTTGATGCCACATTTCTAAGGCAAGAGTTGTTTGAAGACATGCGCCTGCAAGCGTCTACATTGTATAACATTGATACTTGTTGAGAGCTTGAGATGATTGAGGTATTGGATTTCACAGAGTGCACTTGAGAAATTAATCAAGTAGCATTTGTCGATCAAGCCAAGGGTATTGAATTTTAGAATTTAATGTATCACCTATTTATGGAAAGTATTTTGAGTCACACTTTGGAATATGTGTACAAGGTACAAAGGTACATCTTCTACTTTGACTGAGGAGGCATTTTGGCAGAGGCTCCACACTTCACCTCCACATATGTCTTTTCATTTGTCAGCCTGACGGTGAGTATAAGTTGTCCTTCGGCAAGAGGGCAAGTTGGTTTATGAAACCCTGGCTACCTATTAAGATATTGCAGCCTCATCCCTAGCGGCATCCCCATTCCCATAGGTACTGCTGAGTAAGAAGGAGAAAAAAAAAATTGTGCAAAAGGTTGTTTTACCATACTGGACCCTTCTGGTGTATCATGTGATGTAGCATTGTTGTAATTGTAATGGCAGCTCACAATTTACTCCTAAAAGATTAATACAGGAGTCTCCTCTTAACCAGTTGTACATGTACCTCTGATGGTATCTGATGGAGAATACTATTATTATTTCTAACCCAATTAAGCAATGTGCCCAATTTAGTGGTGCTCGAATGAGTGGGGACTATTGTTATGCCATTTTCCCTCTAGCAGTTTTATTTCATTTCCTTCTCCATTTCATGCAGAATGTCTCCACTGTTCAGTAAGCACCAAATAATTACGTAAATGGAGCACTTAATTGCATACATTATAGGTACCAAGTAAGTGGTAGAAGGCTTGTTGTACGTTAAGAATGAATGATTTTGTGGGGTTTTTTTTGGTGAAATTATCTTTAAAAGCTTGTGAATTTCGCTGATTCCAGGTAGTCTAGAATGTCAGATTGTGATCAAGGATTGGTTTAGGGGTGAACTTTTGTAGATTACAGTGGTGATAGTATGGAGTATATGGTAGATAGTTAGGTGGGTATTAAGATAGATAAAATAGATTGAAAATGGATAGATACATGAATGGATAGCTAGATAGATAGAAAGATAGATATGTGAATAGATAGATAGATAGATAGATAGATAGATAGATAGATAGATAGATAGATATGTGACTACATACATAGATAGCTAGATAGATAGACAGATAGGTACGTGAATAGATAGATACATAGATAGACAGATAGATAGACAGAAAGATAGATACATGTACAGACCTTCCAACCATTCTGAATTTAGAGGTGAATCTGAATTTTGACCATTCCCAGCTTTTGTTTCAATAGAAGTTTCCTATTCTTCTTGATGATATTAGTACACACTCTTATGGGAACTGTTCATTCTTCCTACGTTTGAGCCAAATCCTCTTTTTTTTTACAGGTAGAAAGGTTTAGTTGGCCGCATATAGATAAATTCTGCAAATAAAAAGATTTACAATTTGTAACTGCAAGAAACAATAGATAATGTGGCAAGTTTTGAGAGATATCAAGTCTTCATACTCGCTCATATAAGATGGGTTTGATATTTTCAGTTTTACTGTCTGCCAAATGATATAAATTCACTTGTAGAAAGTGTAGCAAACAAATATGTTTGCATGTTTTGCTATTTTGGTACCGGCATGTTATGAAACACGTGACAATAATCATCCACACCAAAAAAAAGTAAAGAAATAAAAAATAATAATAATCCAGATGTATGGTATCAGCATGATTATTAGTGCTCATCTTTCTTACATCAAGACTTAGATTAGTCACCTTTCTTGGCTGTTGATTGGAGAAGCCACTCAAAAATGGATTAGGAGGCTGTTTACAAGTGTCTTGACAAATGTCAAGGAAAAGCAGCATTGAAAATTTTTATCAGGCATTTAGGTTTTCCTCCCTAATTGCAGTTTGTGCTGGATAAACAGCATCGCAGTAATCAGTCGCGGCAAAAGAAATTAAGTCAAGAGAAAAACACAAGTTTCCCAGTTTTGTTTTGTTTTTTGTCTCTTTGCCTGTAATCAAATAATTCTTAGTGGTACTCTACAAAATGTTTGCTATTTATTTTAAGAACATTCTGTTGCCATAACATCAAATTTCTTGAATCTTGCTACTTAACAAACTACCTAGTACTAACAAATATTACACAATGTGGCCAATTTGAACATGCTGGGGGCATAACGTTATCTCTACAAGTGAAGGAAGAGGGATATTTTCATCGGAGGGTTTTTCCATGAGATAATGATACTTTTGTTTAGATGTGGCTTGTGTCCACCTTTCATTGTTGATGTGGTTGTCATATACGAACATGATCAAACTGCCTTCTCACTTTCTTCTTACAATATTGTCTATCAGATTTGTGTCCATGCTTGTAAAGTACCGAATAGTTTCATCCTTGGTACATCCGCTCAGAGTACAGGCTTAAAGAGGCCACTGAGGAATTTCTGTGCAGTCTAAAGTCAATCTGAAAAGAAGGACTACAATTTTCTTATGTCCCAGTCTCTAATCCTACTATATCTCGGTGATCATTATTCTAAAATCATTTAACCAGGAATAACATCATTTTATACACTTTGGCAACAGAAACATAGAATTTTCTTTCTAAATTTTTGTACATGATTGATGGAAACTTGTGAGGTGATGACATCAGCAGTTCACTTATTTGCATATTCATTTCAACTGTATGAAAAATGTTGTGCAGAAGTCAGCAAAACTTCACAATTTCATAACTTTCGTAATTTGTTGTACTTGTAAAGTTTTACTTTTCTAATTCGACTAATGTAAAGTTTGTATTACTTGGATTTGAATTCCTCTTTGACAACCACCATGATTGTCTCAATTGGTTTACAGCATAAATGGTCTCCACAGCTCAAAACAGATTGAAAGAGAGTATTATAATGCTTGCCAAGTGTCAAAGGTGATCCTGTGTAGAGTTTCTTTTCGCAACATCGCAAGGGTAAAGCCCACATTGCATGCCACGTGTAGCGGATGTGCATCCTACACCTTGTTTAGTAACTGTGAGTGAGGCCATGTTGGTGGCATTGACCCTTTTAATACCAACTTGATGATTTCGTTCAATGTTGACCTCAACGCCTAGACTTCTCAACATTTCAAGGATCGAAGCCCACATTGCATGCCATGTATGTGGCGGATGTGCATCCTACGCCTTGTTTGTGTGGGGCTTAGACCGAGTTGACCCTTTTAATACCAACTTGATGATTTCATTCAATGTTGACCTCCACGCAGAGGATTCTTACCATCTAAAGATCGAAGCCCACACTTGCATGCCACATGTGTGGCGGATGTGCATCCTACGCCTCATTTGTCTGGGGCTAAGGCCGAGTTGACCCTTTAGGTCAACTTGATGATTTCATTCAATGTTGACCTCCACACAGAAGATTCTCACCATCTCAAGATTGAAGCCCACATTGCATGCCATGTGTGTGGCGGATGTGCATCCTATGCCTTGTTTGTCTGGGGCTAAGGCCGAGTTGGCAGCATTAGCCCCTATATAGCACCGGAAGGTTTTATTCACTGATGTCGACCTCCAAACACAGAGACATCTCCAAGAGTAGAATTTAAGCCCATGTTGCAAGCCACGTGCATAGAGTTCACGTCCCGCACCTTATTTGTCTGCGGATGAGTCCATGTCAGCACACACATTTACCCATGTAGACCGATTATCTGTAGAGAACAAATAGAAACGAGGACAATTCCACGGATGATGGGAACGTGCCAGTGAAAGACATACTTTTTTCATGCACTGCACTCCTGACCGTACACCATGTGTGCACAGGTGGTTGTTGGGTCAGTTGAGGGGGGGGGGGGGGGGGCTATTGAACCAAGGAGGTTTTATACATGGAGTTCCAACTTGCTGTAATTATTCAAACAGTTGTCAGATTTCTATTGATGTACAATGGAATCAAATTGTACATGTTTCCTCTTTACACAATCAAGTACATGTGCCATTAAACATGTTACCGGTATACACTTTCAGATCACCTGAATGGAGTCAGTGAAAGTCAAGATCTAGTGACCTCAGCCTGGATTGCTATGTACATCTTCATACAAGTTTTGTAGCAAAAAAAGTGCACTACTTTATTGGAAAAAGACAAATCAAACAAAAATACACACAGCTTTCATACATCAAAACAGACAGGCATTGATGAAATACTGCTCGAGTATGTACGTCCATGATTTTTTTTTTCTTTGTTACCATGGCTACTACTAAAACACTGATCAATTCAGTGCCTATTTACGTTGATGTAGGGCAGTTTGTCAATACTTGCAATAAAAACATCTCAATGGAAGAATTTCATGGATTTAGATAATTATGCAATGCCCGCTGCATGCTATAAGGATTAGAACCAATACTTGCTGTCGGGTGGAAGCTCGGTGATCTAGCTGAGATGACACCTATCCAGAGATCTTAGGTTCGAAACCTGCTCGAGTATGTACATGTATGTCCGTGATTTCTTATATCATGGGTGCCACCAAAACACTGATCAATTCAGTGCTTATTCAAGTAGATGTAGGGCAATTTGTCAATCAGTTGCAATAAAAGCATCTCGAAGAATTTCATAAATTTGAATTGATAGAAGCAATTCTTATCTTTGAATCAAAGTCATATTTCTGCTCAGCATAACACAAATAAATATGAATTCAGGCCACAAATGCAGACACTCTCGTCTACATCTTTAAAATTAACTCAGTTGCTTGACACACAAAAACACTTGTCAGAAAATGGCAATGTGGATTTCAAAATGACAACAATATCAGTCAAATCATCAGATTTTGCCTACATTGTATGAACAAACTCTAACTGTAATTAGGCCAATAGTACACTTTTTGTCCCCGCCGAACGAGTTCGAGCAGGGGACTATGAAACGGGCTCCGAACGTGTGTGTGTCCGTGTGTCCGTCTGTGCGTCCGTGTGTCCGTCCGTCCGTCTGTGCGTCCGTGTGTGATCAAAATGTTCAATTTGCTACTTCTCTGTCATTTATGAGCCAATTTTGATTCTGTTTGCTTTATATGATAGCACTACATGGGAGCTTTGAAACTTGCACACAGAATTTCAGTTGTGACCTTTGAACTTGACCTTTGACCTAGATATTGTACATTTTGCTACAAAATGCTACTCCTTCGCCATTTCTAACCCGAATTCGATTCCGTTTGCTTTATGTGATGGCACTAGGTGAGGGCTTCCAAACTTCTAACCAGAATTTTGACCTTTGACTTTTTGACCTTTGACCTTGATTTTTTACCTTTATTGTACATTTTGCTACAAAATGCTACTCCTTCGCCATTTCTAACCCGATTTCGATTCCGTTTGCTTTATGTGATGGCACTAGGTGAGGGCTTCAAAACTTCTACACAGAATTTTGACCTTTGACTTCTTTGACCTTTGACCTTGATTTTTTACCTATATTGTACATGTTGCTACAAAATGCTACTTCCGGCGGGGACATATATTACGCAACGCGTAATTTCTACTTTTCCTTGTTTCCTCATGAAATTTCTTCCTATACGAGGACAGGACAGATCATTCATGTCATGTCATGGCTTTAATAAACTGTGATCAAGTTTACCATAAAGCTTGGTCATCATGTTTAGACCTCGTTAATTTTTTGACAGTTAAAAGCAGGAATGACATCAATGCATTTGTACTGGCTCCATCGTGTTTTTAACACCCGAGATGTTTTCTGGAGAAGTTGCGCTCTTACCACTCGTAGTGTGTTGACACAGGTTTATCTGCAGCCATGTGATCATTGTGTATGCAGCTCTGCTTTACGTTCCATTGATTTGACAGTGAGACTGTGCATTTTCGGAAATCAAGATTTGCGCAGTGTTGACCCCGCAGTGACCCTGTGAATTGATTGAGCCGCATCGTCTGCCATCGCTGGGTTATTCAGTTGTCAATCAAGCTGAGATATACATTTGGTTGAGAGGTGGGTGGGGTGGGTGGGATAGTATTTATGACTTTGAGCTGCCATCTTGCTTTGATTTTGAAATAAAATGCAATAAGTATAGATCTGTATACCTCCGCATCAAGGATGCCTGAGGCTTTGTTATTCGGAGGTTGTGCTTTTTTGCTGCTGTACTGGCCAATTTGCAAGAGAAACAATCATAGCTTTGTCACAAGATGTACATTGCAGCAAAGCTTGAAATTTCTCTCCAAGTTTGCTTAACGCATGTCTAACTTAAATGTTTCAATAGAAAGGTACATGGTTTTGAAAAACAGAATGTTTCCCAAGAGTCATCATGCATTCCATTCTTAGAATACTGTATAAGCTGTTATTTTCGCGAGGGTTTAATTTTTGCGAATTTCGCGTATCACAGTTGGATCGTGAATTTAACAACACGCAAAAATGACTCCATGCGCTGTGTTAACATAGCATTAACGTAAGTGTCAGCGTTGATTCGCGAAAGCAACATCTCGCGAAAATGTCTGTGACCTTGTCATTCGCAAAAATATCTATACGCGGAAATAACAGCGTATACAGTAATGTGGCACACATTTGGTTTACACCATGGCACATGAAGAGTTAATCATCCCCTCTGAAGGACTTTAATAGCAATGAGAACTAGAAGAGCACTCAGAGAGTGCAGACCTCTGTCAAGCAGCTCATCTCCACTCACACACACGTATGCTGAAAATTACCCAATTTTCCAATATATTAGCCTTTTGTTTACGTCGTCAGCTTTCAGCTATGCGGTGCCTCACCAACACAAAGCATGCGCTTATAGAGTGGGTATGCAAACCTTAAATACGTGCAGCTTGAACTCCCAAGTTCATCGATTCTATCTGGCAAAAGATTAAAAAAATCCTTCAAAAATCCATAAAACTTATTGTTCATTTTTGTGTCTATTGTATTTTCTGCATACAAGTTCATGTTCATAGTAATTTTGATTCAAACCGAATATTACACACCTCACCAAACCCCCACTCGGATGGAATACATGTTCAAGCTCTGTTGTAGTCAGTTGTCTCTAAAAAGAATGTGTTGCTCTTGACAACTTCCTTTTATCAAGAAAAGCTTTACTGATATGCAGGATTAATATTTGCACGCAGAAGCAAACCTATACCAATGTGGTCAATTTGAGAGACCCACCGTCACACGCTGCCCGAAATGGGGTCAGAGAGAAATACAAGATGTGCCGTGTCTGTCTGTACCACGCCACGCAGCGGGTCAGACGAGGATTCCGTGCTGGCCGCGTGGTGGTGTAACTCATCCCGCAGCGGTCTGCGCAGACAATCTGCCACAACTGGCCATGGTAGCCTCTCTTTCCTTATTAGAGGAAAGCTTGTGTGTGTCGGTGGAGACATTCGATCCGAGTTCGTCTTAGAATCTAGGCTCCCACAGGAGTATACATTCTACCGTAGTGAATGTTTACACAGATGTGGTACTGTTGGGGGGGGGTGGATCTTATGAGGTCAAGAAAGGGTCATTACATTGATAAATTAAGTTTAAATAGTTGAATTATGTTGTGTAGATTGAAACCAAAACAAATATTGCTTTCCACTAAACATTGCCAGTTTATTTATCCGTATCTTCTTTTTTTTTGGGGGGGGGGGGGGACATCCGTGAATGCCTTGATAGTATGTAGATAAAAGGATCTTGTGCAGCATTCTACTAAAGAAAAAAATACTACTAATGATAAAAGCAACCTGAAGTCAGACTACTATTTGTTCTCTGCGGATATTAGAATTTGCTAGTACTGTGGGGAATAAAGACAGTACAAAATTTGTAACACCATTAAAGCTGAAGATGATGACATGAATGACATTCCATCTGTATATAAATACCTAGCAGACTACATTTATATTCCATCTGTATATAAATACTAGCAGACTACATTTAGACATCTTCAGCAATGTGCAGGTTTCCTCATAGCAGCTACAAGGTAAGTGCACAGTTGCGTATTCAATTCAATTACAAGTTTTATTTTCCAATCATGGGGTGGAACACCCTCATCAGTTAAAGGCTGGTTTTCAGAGTGGTATAAAAGTGCAATAATGTTGCTCAAGTATTCATCATGCCTTGCCAGAATAGAGATAACTTGAGGTACTTGAAAACTTGTTTAAATTTCCATTTGTAATCCTATCTCCACCACTGACTATCTGTCTCAAGATTTGTGAACCATTTAATCTTGTACATTCCAACTTTTTTTTTTTCAGCGGGAATATGAAGAGGTAGGCCATGTCATCTAGGGTTGCACAAAAACAGGGTTATAAAAAATCAAGTGTCTCCCAACTGCATGAGATGACGCACAAGCCACGATTCCTGGGGCAATTCCTTTTTGTCAGTCCATGCTGTTATGACATACTTTGGTCCTTTGTTATCTTTTTCTTATGGCTACTGTATATCCCACTCCGTGGCCGCACTGCCCAGTAACCCCTGCCCACGAGGACCAAGATGAGCGAGACGGTGCATTCCTGGAGGGTTCGTGGATTTGGGTTTGGATGACTTGATAGCGATGTTGTCCTGCATCCAGACTGCACCCCCTGGGTTGTTCGGCTGAGATGCGTGTCCCAGAGTTGTCACGTTATTATGCAAAACGGCTCTCATTTGCACATATGACAGGCCAGCTGGCCTCCGGGGTAGGAATATGACATTCACCGTATACCTAATGAGCCGGTGTGGGCAGAATTTTTTTGCGTGCCTCATCCAGAACCTGGCTTTAATGCCATCAGAATTATCGCTTTGAAAGCTGCTAGGACTGTTTATCTCTGTCCTTCGAAACTTGTTTATCTTCACTGAAAATGGATTGACAGTTTGATTAGCTGTATTCCTCCATTTGGCTTGTAATCTCTGTTCTTTCTCTTCTCTATAGTTTAATATCTCTGCTCTAGTTTATTTCTGAAATAATATCTTTCTATCTCGTTCTTTCTACCTTTCTGCTCCTTCTCCTACCATTGTGATTCTCTCTTCTCTATCTCCGTGTCCTCTCTCACTCTCTCTCTCTTTTACTCTTATTCTGTCTGTCACTCTATTTTCCTTGCCCGTGCAAAAAGTCAGAAAATGTTTCAAGCAATACTCAGATGGGTCTCTTTCTTAATTGTACCAGATGATCTGAACATAATAAGCCATCAGAGATTGCAGCCAAATGCAATTTATGCAACACCTGACAAGATTCAAGCTTTCTGGTTGGTCCACTGCTCATCACTTGATATTCACTAAAAGGTGTCACTGCCCACCTTTAACATAATTGGAATTCACATCGACACAAGTTAGTGGGATACAAATATCTCAAGATTTGCGATCCAAATATCCAGAATTTCATTACGAGTGTGGACATAAAAGTCCCACTAAATAGCGTGATCGGCATCATGATCTAAATCCCAAGAAATCTCGCATTTATTTCAGAATTATTGGGATAATTTGAGAAATGGCACAATAAATTTGCACTGTACAGCATGTGTGTACACACTGGGGCAAAGAGATTTTTTTTTTGTCCTGACAACATTCCAAACATGCATGATTTAACTCTATTCACTCCTAAATTACCATTTAGGAGTGAATCGATTGGCTGTATAAGTAGTACTCCAGGAAGTTAGTTCACTATTTCTCAAATACTGCTCTCAATTAGAAAATAGCATTTAAAAAAAAACAAGCTAGCTTTGATACATACTTCGTGGTTTGTGAGTGCAAGTGCATGTGACGTATTGGGTATACATGCCAACACATGCATACATGCAAGATATGCCTGTTTTTATACACTTGTTTTAATTCATTAACTGAACTGAAACCATAGATTAATTGTTTAACATCCCTGTGGTACAAATGAAAGTGTTGGTACATTAAGCCTACAATTGTGCACAATTCTCATAGACTTTGGATTAACGCTTGTACAACTGCAGTCATTTTAATGAGCCTTCATTTCCCCCATCTTTTTTCTCATATGCCTTTCTCTTTTATAGTTGTATTGGTAAAAATCTAGCACATGCTCATCAGAAATACGATTTGTCTAAACAGAGTAACTCATGTTGAGAAGCATGTAATGGCCACTCATATTTTGAGCTTACCACAACATGTTTACATCGTTTTGATGTTGCTCGATATCTGACTGATGTAGCAACACCATCGTAAAAGTCGCCATAGATTTGGCAGCTGCCTACTCGATCTTGTTTTGTCATTCTCGGCAGCTGGCGCACATACTTTTAGACAAACAGGTAACCCAGCAAGACAGGACTTATGCAGCAGTGGCCTTGTCCAGAGACACACACACAAACAATACCTGTAGTAACAGGAATGTCTGCATAGTATTGACTGTAGATAGTATTGATTTATATAGAGTAACATGATACACAAGTGATTCACCCAAGTTTCAGCTGTTTACTCTTTTACACTTTCTCATTTTGACCCAAAGAGGGTGCTGTTGAAAAGAAATTCACCTAGCAGGCAGTTGTTATAATGGCAAGCAATGGACGGGTTGCAAGAAATGTCAAGTCCCTATGGGCGGAGGGGGTGACTGGAGTTATCTCCCTTAGATATGGACCTTCTACAGAGCAGAGCGATGCTCCACATCAACTTTGTTTTTTCCTTGTTTCCCAAAGACAACTGTTAAAGGAATCTTTTCAGTTGAATTGTAGCTGGCCGTGGGCCAACATTTTGCTGCCTACACAGAAACAAAGATTGATAAGCAAAATCTTGACTGCCATAAATCTTCAGGCGAGTTTAGATGATATATATATGCAAAGATGCACACACTGCAAGCATCTGTAGTAGGGTTGCATAAAAAAATAAACAAGAGACACTTTAATGTGCAATGTACAGCAGGCTGTATCTTATTGAATCATTGTACCCATTGTCCCTGTACCTTTTGTCATGCTGCAATAGTGATTGTGTGGGGAAATTCAAGGAAAACAGCAAAACAAAGTACACACTCACACAACAAAAGTAACTCCATATGCTATAAAGGTAATAGATGAAGATTTAATACTTCAGCTTTCATTCTTTTGTCAGTGCTTTGTGAGTTGTTTACAAAAATCATGTGCTTTCTTTTTAGCAGCCTGCACAGAGTCTCTGAAGTGAGCCTGTGAGAGAATCATAAAGTTTTGATAACCAACAGGTGTGGTTAATGAATTTCAATTCAATGCTCAAAACAGTTGTCCTCTAGTGAACTGAAAGCTATTTGATCAGAGTACAGAAAAGATTGGTTGTCAACATCACCGTGTGGCTTTTGGATGATTTATCTGCGGTAATCTATTGGCAGGCATGGCATTTGTTTCTTTTCTCTGCCGATATTCATGTGATCAATTGCCAGACTGCTGGGGAAATTGATTATGAACGGCTCTGAGCTCACAGCATTGACTTTGTGGATACTGTGATAGCAGATAAAATGATATTACAAGAGTATTGACTTTTTTCTTGATTTAATCTGTTCTGTCTTCCCTTACAATGACACTACCCTACAGCAAGTGTACGCATGACTGCATAAGAAAATGTATGCACGTATGTAATGCGTCCTCACAAAACCGTATAGTGTCAGGAAATAATCTTTTGTATTTTTTGCAGATATGTTTTTTGTAGATGCTAAGCTTTGAATTGAACAATTTGCTTTACTTAATTATAAGGAAAATATAATGAAATGTGTGTATGTGTGTATGAGAAAGAGAGGGAGAGAAAGAATAATGTGATTATATGTGTTAGTGAGAAAGAGGAAGAGTTAGTTTATAGCAATGTGTTTGAGGTCATTTTTTGATGCAGATCAAAAGCTTTACTGCTGGATCGAAGACAACATCCAGTAAGCAAAGATCAATAGTTTTATGCCATTGCATGGATCGAAGGTTAGGAAGGCTTTTTATGTTCTTGTTTCTTTTTTATCTCTTTTTTTTTTGGGGGGGGGATATGTTCTTGCACTCGAGCTGTTGATTCAGTGAAGACTAACAATTGCTAATCAACAGTCAATTCAAAGATTTCTCCTTTTTTTTTCTTGATGGAGATGATGGCACAATATGGGGCAGCTAATGTTGTGATACTCAAGAGCACTATGCCTCCTTTTCTTATGAATAGATTCTGTCACCATGTGCACTGACCTATTAAACATGTGTTGTAATGACCGCCTCCCTGATTTCCGAATGATCCCATACGTAGCATGCTGAATGCTAGTAAGTATATGTAATCACTTTGCAAGTCCTTGCGTAAAGAAGGTTTCTTGTCTTCTTCTTTTTTTCTGTATAAAAGGGGAGCATCATGTGTGTGATATGTTTGATGATATCTACGAAAGGTTATTGTTACTGTTAACTTAGAGTGCATAGTGTACGCTTTGTATTTACCATTTTGAAAAATGATCAAGAAAACTTCATAATTTTTTTTTTTTGGGGGGGGGGAATTTCAAATGCTCATCAAAATACTCATCATAGCAACAACAACAACAACTACAACAAAAAGCTGAAACTGCTAATCCAATAAAAGATTCTGCTGGGATCGAAAGGTCCCCCTTTTGGCTCCGTCCGAAATACTCATCAATATACCTGGTCCCTATGCCCATAATTATTATTTTAACACTGCTGTGGTCAAAGTTAATTGAGTAATTACACAATGGCTCATGCTATGGGAGCTTGCAAGCATTTGTTTGTCTCTGCCTATAAACCTGCTCTCTTAGACAATATAGCCATTCAACCAATGAAACCTATATAACGGAAGGGAGGAAGATATTGGTGGCACAGCAACTTGTCTCTCGTATCGTTTCTGACAACAAACAAATCACCACCGCCATACCAGACTTAAGTAACAACAAAACTTTATTCCTCCCCTCACCTCGAGTGCCATCGTCCCCAGTCTCAATCCATCCTCTGCTCCAACGTGGGCCGAACAGGCCACGCCCACTTTGCACAAATGCATATCCATGACACCTAGTTCAAGGAAAGTGAACATTCAACACATTTGTGACAAACATTTCCTTTTAATATTTTGCCAGTTACATAAAACTGTCATCACACATTGTTGAGACGTACCATATACCTATTGGGAGAACCATGCATCATGGCGGAGGCATACCAGTCGCCATGTAGCGACATTACTAGTTTTCAATGTATTTCAGAGATGAGATTTATTTTCATAGTGTTCATTTTGTCTGTTAAGGATGAGAGATGATATTGTCAAACTGATTTTCCTAGGTCGAGGGGATTGATGTATAATGCGCCTGCGGTATGCTTTGTGTTCTAAGTTTATTCAATGGCACGGCTGTAATGACTAGCAGATGAGTGTGTAGGTGTGCAAGGAATCAACCAGTGCAGCCAAGAGGATAAAACATGGCCAAAACAATGATATGATGGAAAGCAACACAGAGGTAGGCTAGTTCGTGTGTCTGAAGAGAAGTAGTGCCAGAGGTAAGGAAACCTGATGGCGTATTAATCTTTTATTTAAATACTTTATATGACTTATTTATTCAGAGAGTCTAACTTTCTGACAATCAGGACCTCCTGACAGTTTCGTGGGTGGTTAGATTTGCGATGATGGAGTGCAGTAATGGACAGAGAAATGTTCTTGTGCACGCCACATTTAAGTTGGGATCAGAGGTTCTATTATTGCTTATCGTTAGATTCACGCATATCACCCGATTCACGAAATTCACAATAAAAGCTAGGGAAATTATTGGCATATATACGGTACAATGGGATTTCCTAATTTCTAATGGTAAATCATTTCACAGTTTGACTATGTGTGAACTCCCCCCGTTGGCCCATTCAGTACCTTAGCATTAGTTGAGTGCTTTCATAATGGTACCTTGTTTGCATGACGTAAAGCAAAGTTACAGAAATATGTCCACACTAGCAAACCCTCATTTTAAAGTCAAACATTCTTCTTTTTCGGCCAAAAAACTTGAAAAAAAAATCGTAATTCTAGGACTAAGGTAAGTGTCCAATCTCAGATGCATTTTCATTACCAACCAAATCCTGGCATGATGGCTCGTGATTACTATTCTGTGTGTCCCTGGGATTATCCATGTATGAAGGAAATCATTATAAATTATCCCTGCCAGGTCAGTCCGAGCTGGCTCCGATGTCTTGCCTGATATCCAATACAAACAATACAATGTTTGTCAATCAGCAAGCATGCGGCCCAGGGATATGAGCGAGGTCAGTGCAATTGAACACAATACCAAGAGAGATTCTTACTCAGTCATTACATGTTCACAGATGTCCCTGATTTCAAATCAAGTTTTACAGGAGAGCATAAAGTGTGTGGATGTGCCTCTTCCTTGAAGAGCTTATTTGATTAGCTCCTTTTTCTTTTCTTTCTTTAATGAAACAGAAGCAAGCGTCTTCCCGGAAAGAATTATGTAATAAGTCGGCAATTACTAGACCTTTTTCTTCCTTTTCTTTCTTTTTTTACCAGTTTCTTTCCTGTGCTGTCTAATACATAATGATCATCTATTCATTGATCTTGTTAGCAGTTGTCATCTGCAATGCATTTTTGCAAGCCATCCTATTTTGCAAGGCCCATTTGTGAGTCCTGTGGTCTAGTGGATGAGGATGTGGCTCAGATTATAGGGTGCAAGGTTCAAATCCTGCCTGCAGCTGCATGACATCCTAGATGGACAAGATGTTTCATGCAAGTGCTTCTCTCTCTTGTCCCAGAAGTAAGAATGACTATGTATGGTTATTCAGGTCATAATGACTAGCCGCAAGGCCATGCTGGGAGAACATATAAGTATAAAGGCTTCCTTCAATGAACAAGACTATATACAATCATTTTTATTACTGCTATTCTTGTCAATATCATTACTGTTACTTTAATTATTGTTATAATCATTGGTATGAGTATTATTTTTGTTATTATGAATGTCATTATCATAGTTATAAACAGTGACATCATGATCATGATTGTTAGTTTTATGCCAGCCTACAGAAATGTTATATCTATCCTTCTATGAATTCCATCGTTTTCATATCAGTAGATACATACACATACACATACACATACATGCTGAGCTGCAAGCCACGCAGGCGCATGCACACACACTAGAAAAAAAAAAGGAAGAAAAGCACATCTTTGAAAGCCTTGAATACCTTAACATCGATCACAAGAAATCAATCAATCCAGATGTCTCTCCAACACATATCACCGACTGTGCCCTATACCGACAAGCTGAAATTTCTGCGATGCAGCCGTACCTGGAATTCATTGATGACTCTTGCACAGACATAATACGAGACCAAGACATTCAATCAAAACATTGTCTCTCCTGCTTTTGGTCTAAACACTAGACAGAAATAATAATGACTTCATACTGAGTAGCTGTTCTTTTTGTTGGCAGCTTACACATAGCTTCTCTCTCTCTTTTACTTTAAAAAAAAAATATTACTGTGGGGTTTTTTTTTAGGTAAGGGTTCTCTTGTGGGACAGATGGCATAATAATGAATCATCCACGTTGTTTCTCACCATACTTTGTTCTTTATAAAAACCAAATGAATCATTAGGTTGCTGAATGCTTAGGATAGATACCTTTCTAGAACATTCGAAAACATATTTCTTGTAGCATTCTATGGGAACTGAATAAACCATGATATTTTCATCAAGAAACTCTGAGGTTCAAATTTAATGAGAGAAATTTGATCCACTTTATATTCTTTTTGAATGAAAGCAAAGCATCACTAAATGTCATCCTTTTATATTTCTAAAAAGAAGTCAGTAGTGCAATCTAGCTTTTATTCACTAGGACAGGTTAATTGGTAAAAACAATTAAGGCATTTTTACTGTGAAGTTGTCAGTTGTGCATAATGCCAGAGGTTTTGTATATTTCTATATCCTAAAGGACAAATTTCTCTCCTACAAACCATGTGTGACTCAGATTGTATAAAACAAGAAATTGAAACACTTTGCAAAAATGTCCTTTTATACAGAATATGGATGTCATTTCACTCAAAATAGACCTATTCTGTTCACTTTATCAATTGCTGTATAAAAACACAAATTGAATGACCTCATTCATGCAATCAACCCCAAATTAGCACAATGAAAAGAGGAATGAAAACCGTTAAATATGATCCAGAAACTTCACTTTCTTGTTTTCACAGGAAGGTTGTTTCATTTTCAAAGGCCAATAATAAGCATACTGACAGTTTGTGATTGCTCAAGTTTAGTTCAAATCAAAGTTGTGACTTCATACCATCCCTCAAATTAACAATGGACTTCTTAAAACGAAATATTTTGGTTGACTTTTTGCTTTTGCTGATCGTTTGTGTATGCATGAATGTGATAATTGCTAGTATGCCATCTCACAAACTAAGAATATGATACTGTGATCCAATTGCATTGGAATCTCAATTAAAATCAACTTGAAAATGACACTTTGAAACTCAGTGGCTTTCAGCCAATCAGAATCCTGTGCTCTTGCCTCATCTCTTGCTCTCTTGATTTAATATCTCATCTCTCTCTCTCTCTCTCTCTCTCTCTCTCTCTCTCTCTCTCTCTCTCTCTCTCGATAGCCAAATCCAGGAGATTATGACACTTTCCTAGTTTTTTTTTTTCCTTTTTAATCATGTAGTATGAATATTGATGAAAATATTGCGACTGTTTTATACAGCTCCTTTTGATTAGAGATCGCTTCTACAGTTTGTAGCATGAAGTAGAGTGTTAGTGCTGATATGCTCTTAGAGCATCCTCCTTCTCTAGACAGAAGTATGCCACACACTGAGGTTCAAATGATGTCGTTCGAACAATTTCCTCCGGTCTTACCGGCTCCCCTTTCTCGGTTTTTTGATGTTGGCAAAAAAAAAAAAGTTTGCCCTTTCCGATAGTTCTGACAAGTATTTCCTTCCTGTATCGATCTTCCAACCTCCACCTCCTCCTACTCTTCCTCAACCTCACATCCCTTTCCTGTCATCGCTAAGGGCGTCTTCTTCTCACGCAGGTTGCTCTCTTCTCCTGTCTCTCTCTACACATACACACACACACACACACACACACACACACACACACACACACACACACACACACACACACACGCTCACACTCACACTCACTTATACTACCATTAATCCCCTTAATGCTACCTGTCTGCATCTGCTGATTAAACCTCCCCCACAACCCCACCCCACCCCCACCACACCACCACTACCACCACCACCTATAACCCAACCTGTACAAGAGATAATTGGAAGAAATTGAGCCATGGTGTTTGATGTCCGTATTGACCAGAAATACATACTCATATCTCCCAGTGCAGTGCCATCCTGCTTTAAAAAGAAAATGATGTATGATGTCCTTGACTGTAGTTTAGCTGATTCTATATAAGTTCCTTGCAATGAAAGAACATGTTTTGAAGTGCCATTTGAGACAGCTTGTATTTTTACATTCTTTTGATAAACAAAGCAAATATCCTCTCCTTTCTCCTGCTCTTCCAAATACTTAAAACTCACTTGTCACTCTACCAAGTTTGTTCCTTTGAATGAGTGTGGAAGTAAACAGAAGGCGTATTTCTGTTGGCATACTTGAATTTTCTGTATTTATTGAAGGGGAAGCATTAGCTACAGCTCTAATCAAACCCAGATAAGGATAAAATGACGGAAGGGAAATGAAACCAGTGAGAGAAAAAGCATGGGTTTTATTGAAAGTGTCTTTGCAGGTGTCTCGACCGCGAAGGGGTATCATCACTGTCTATTGCAATATTTTCACTTTTTATGATATGAAGCGACTGGCACGTACGCTAAAATTGGTCGTGATATTCACACATGTTGGCATCAACACATGCGTGCAAGTTTTTACATGCATGACCGCATGCATGCACACATCATGCACACCAAACACATTACATTACGTTGTATGGCACGCCAAGACTCGATTACTAGGAGCTCTCTCAATGACATCATAGACACCCAAACCTGCCGACAGTCCTCGTAATTGCGATCGCTGTCTTGCCGATTGAAGTCGCATTCATGGAAAGCCCTTTCAGACAGGTCATCGACAGATGTTCGCAGAAGCGTGCAAATCCACGTAGCGATGTCGGCCCATTCCAACCAGCTGTCATTTTCAGAAATCATTAAAAGCAATTAACGCGATAAGTGCTCCTGTGAATAATCCAACAATTGATAGTAATTCAAGGGGGAAAAGAGAAAAAAATACAGTTATGGGACTCATCAATCAACAAAAGTCTATTCATTCTGAAAGTATATAGACATTTTAAAAAGTCAACTGCAATTCCATTCAATGTCAGTTGTACGTTGGATGGTCTGTTCATAATTTATTAAAAGCGAACAAGGTTTCATGCTTCAGGATGTCCAGTGAGCTTTAGTGTGCATTCAACTTCAGGTATGGCAAAGGAGTACAAGTGGCTGCATATTCTAATACTGATGAAGCGATATGCTCTTTTAATCAATTATTGCTTTTGCAAATCAAAATGAGATGGATTTGATGGCTGTGCATCTTTGCATGCCATTGTAGAGTATACCAGGAAGTTTATTCCTTGAAAAGAGTAAATTGTTCCCAGAATGATATTAAAACACCATGTAAAGCCCATGTGGCCATTAATAAAATCATTTTATGTATATGCATTATGAGAGGGCCTGGAGTTTTGTTTCATAGGTCTGTTTGGATGGAAAATGTCTGCAGATTTGCCTCGAAAATGATTAAGTACCGAATTCATCTAAATTGCTATGATACCATGTGAAATTTTGTTGACCAGCCATGTGTCCGAACATTGTTATAGGAAGTGATAGTATTAACTTACAAGTAATGAAATTGGGTCTGCATCCTTTTAGAGCTCACATGGTTTTGCCTGACAACTTTTGAGCAAATAATCTTTCTGAAACTATTACAATTACATTTTTTTTTTTTTTTGGGGGGGGTGGAGTCACAATAATCAGTTCATCATACTGTCCCAGTGTAAGTTTTATATTTTTTTTTTGTGATGGTAATCATTGATAATGGAAACTTTTAGGATGCATGCTTGATTGTATGTAATGTGTTCCAATTTCAAATGAAGCCATACAAACAAGACATTAAATGTCAGCAATTTTTGGCTCAAATGTTCTTTTTTTTCTACATGGTAGTTAGCATCTCATGTGATAACCGTTTCAGATCATAAAGCAGTCATGCATTGATTGCTATGAGTGAAATGAAATGACAACCCTGTCCAGTCCTGGAGCCATTCGCTTCCAAGAAACAATATTAGACTGCCACTGATGACTAGGGTGTATGACGTCAAAGCAGTGTAGTCACTGTATTGATATTGGAGCACATCAATTTTCTCCTCCTTCAGCTAGAAAGTGTACGTGTTTTGATTTGATTTGGAAACAAAGCAGTTAACCTTCTTCCTCACTTGGGGGCCGCTATTTCATTTGCAGTTAGCGTTAGTACAATTTTGATGTATGCCGCTCGCTAGACAGTAACGAGAAGATCTTGCTATAGATTCTGGGAAAAAATGTGCGCCGAGTGAGCACAGGTCAGCCGTTATTCCCGAGAAGATGTCACGAGTGGTGCTGTAGCGTGGCGCACGTGTACCAGGAATCAATATCTCATCGAGTGTAATGAGTCAGACATTGTCTCGCTATATGCACATTGCGATTCAATTACCGGGGGGGGGGGGGTTTATTGTTACCCTGGTAGACCTGCTCATCTGTACTCTACCACCAGTGTTCTGAGAAGAGACTGAAGGAGGAAATATGAGGCAAACAGAGAGAGATCACTGACCATGCATACATTTTGGTTGAAAGCTCTCTCTTTGTGTGTTTTTTGTGTTTTAGCAAAATGTGTGGGGAGGACTCCATATCTGTAATAAACCAGGGATGTATGCATGTGTGTTTGTCTGTGTAGGAGTCTGTGTTGAACTCTCTTTCCATGAATATGGGGCTAATTCATTTTCTCAATCTCCCGAAGATTGTTAACATCATTCACTGAATTTGTGATGAAGGCACAGGTGCGACCAGGTGGCTTACATTTCAGCTTTCAGACCAGGTTATGATGATTCATCTCAGTCTGTGGTTTCCCGTGCTTGCATTCATCCATGTTAGCTATCTGAATGAGATGTGACAGCTCTCCATGATAAATGTCTGGCGAAAAGAAACTGGAGCCATGGTGAGGGCTTTGAGCCTAGGACCAACCTATTTCTAATCAAGCATGCAAACCACTGGACTACTCAAAATTCCTCCCATGCTTTGTGCTGCATTTCACATCTGCTTTTACCTTGAGGATAATGATGGTTAGATGTGGAGGAAAAGACGAGGAGGAGGAATCATAAATATAGGCTCCAAGGCAGGTGTTTTTGAATGCAAACAAAAAACAAGACAACAGCACTTCTCGAGATATTGTAAAGCAGTAATCGCATGGTAATTCCCTGTAGATTTGATAGATGGTGCTGCCGGTTCCAGGAACCGGTGGGTTAAGAGCTGGAGGCTAGATGTGTGGTCTGAAAATCTCTTCAGAAATTATGTCTTGGAATTTGACAAGGTGATCATTCAAGAGAATCAGTGCAAGAGTAGAAAAGGAATAATCCATACGGTAACTAGAATTTAGAAGTAGAATAGGAAGTGGAACTGATCTTTTGTTAAATATCCAACTGATGATGATGATGATGGTGATGGTGACGGTGACGGTGACGGTGACGGTGACGGTGTTGGTGGTGGTGGTGATGGTGGTGGTGGTGATGGTGGTGGTGATGGTGGTGGTGATGGTGGTGGTGATGGTGGTGGTGATGGTGGTGGTGATGGTGGTGGTAATGGTGATGATGATGGTGGTGGTGATGGTGGTGGTGTTGGTGACGGTGATGGTGGTGGTGATGGTGGTGGTGGTGGTGGTGGTGATGGTGGTGGTGATGGTGGTGGTGATGGTGGTGGTGATGGTGGTGGTGATGGTGGTGGTGATGGTGGTGGTGATGGTGGTGGTAATGGTGATGATGATGGTGGTGATGATGATGGTGGTGATGATAATGGTGGTGATGATAATGGTGATGATGGTGATGAGGATGTTGATGGTGATGGTGGTGGTGATTGAGATGGTTATGGTGATGGTGATGGTGATGGTGATGGTGATGGTGATGGCGATGAAGTGATGAAAGATAAACAATAACTTACGTGATGATGGATGTGTTTGCAATGGTCACTTTGATGCAAGATTATAATACTCCATGATATTCTACTGTTCTGTAGAGGCATACAAATTAAAGAAGGAAGAATTAAACAAACTATGTAAAGATTACAATGCCTGATTTTCTACATGTCTATCTCACAATCTGTATGATCCTTTATAAATTTCACAAATATCACTTATATGCTTCATTTTCATGTGTTTTATTTGTGAAAGTACAAAAGCAACAAGATGGCATTCATAAAAGCAGTGTTTGTTTAAGTCTTACGGTTAAGGAATTACAGAGTCCCTTTTATGCTGGAGAATACACCAGTGATGCATTATACCGTGACTTTAATCCTGCCACCTGCAAATTGGCAACATATTGTTGACATTTCATTCAAAGACGAAGAAAAGTCAAATGTTGCACCATGTCTCAAGGACAGTTGTGAATTCGACTCCTGATCTGTGAAGTGTTCTGATTTCAAATGCAGCTGTGGCTGGTGTGGGAAATGAGTCTCGATGCGACGAGACGTGATCGAATGTGACAGGGAGGAACGTGGTTCTCTGAGCAAGCTCCAATCGTGAATAATTGCAACTTTGGCTTGGCACCCAGCGCAACATTCGTGCAGAGGAGGGAAAATATAGAACTGGCATACACATTGCACAATCGCTTAAATAGAATAGGCAGCCACGAGGGGTTTGAGAATGCCGACTGTTGGAGTTTCATTGAATTGCAATATTAACCCGTTGAGGACAAGCTAATATTGCTACAACACGTATTTCCCATAGACACCTGACCGAGTGTACTTGGAGCTAGTCTTCAGTGGGTTAAGGATTGAAAGATGAGAATGGAGAGCTTCTTTTTTTTGTGGTGAAAAGTTCCAGAATGAAGTTGCAAAGGCTGAAAAAAAACCAAGTAAAGTGCCCCTAACTGACTGAGAAATAAGAAAGGTCATTCGTACAAATGTGCCCATGAGCTAACTCTGAACTGGCTTAGTGCTGAATCTTTGATCCCCAAGCAATTATGGTTCAAATATTGCTTTCACAAAAGAGCCATGGTATGAAATGTGTGGCCACCTTGACTTAACAGGCAACATGCGCAATGTCTTTGATGTTTTGTTGTTGTTGTTTTTCCCATGCAAATACTTAGGATTCAACCACTATTGCAGGCCCAGCACGCCCTGTTTGTTTATTCAAGCTTGTTGCAGCAGGGTATGGTCCTTTGAGTTTTCCAACTGTTCTAACAAAGGACCCTGTGTACATAACAACAAACCCAGAGTATGTATCATTACAAAAATGAAACACAATAGTAACTGGAAATGAAAAACATAATAGTATAGTAAGGTAATGATTAAATGTTCAAAACAACTTTGAAGCTTATTTCTTCTTTGGCTTCCTTTCAACAGTGATCATGACTCGGTACAAAAAGAAGAAAAGACCATATAAGACTGGCAGCTTTATTTACCATCTACATTGTATCTATAACTGCATGGACATATGAAACATAAGACGTTTTACATCAAACCTGTCAATTTGCAATCTCGATGACGATGAATTTGTCGGTACACACACATATTATGCCACATCTGCCCCGCAGCTAATATGAAGTGACACATACGTTTCCGCAAAGATTGGTAAATCAAGAGGATCGAGTCCGTAACATATCTGAGGCACGGATGCATGTGGTGTTGACAGCCGCTGACTCAGCTACATACTCGGGTGAAAGGAAATACATCCCACAGACAAAAGGAAATAGATAACCTTGCATTTCACCCCCCGGGGGTAAAAGAAATCATGTTTTTTTGCCACGTAGCATTGTGTCTGGATGCGGTTTTGTCCCTTTTCGCTTTATTTTCAGTGTGTGTTTGCGATTTACATTATGTGGATTTCTAAATGTGCATTATATGAAACTTAACAGCAGTGTTGAGGCATATATAGGAGAGGGAGAAAAGATCGGCGGAAAAAGGCAGCGAGGATGAATGATGAGAACGGGTCTTTTTTTATGAAAGTGAAGTATTGAATGCATTACAGATTAATCAATCTTTCCTTTGTTTCTGACCTGTATCCATGGAAAGAGAGAGAGAAACTGAACCCAGGTAGATCTGGGCCAAGATCACTGATGAAACAAAACATTAAAAATAAAGCTTAAAAATACAAAGAAAATGAAAGAGAAAATGGATTTTTGCCACTTCTACCTCCTCCCCATCCAATTGTGATGTCACGTAGCTGCTCTATTTACTGTCGAGGGCAGTTGCCCGTAATGTAGTTTAGGGAGGGCAGCAGTCTTTGGTTCAAATGTTCTCCTTGAGACACAAAATGGAGATGTGACGTTCTGACACTCTCTCCCCTCACCTTGAGGCTCTCTGTGGGTTTGTAGGGTACCTGCAGCACACAAAAGACTGAGTCCATTGTTAAACATCTCTTATAGTAACTGTGAAACGCTCCTCATCGACAAGATTCAAAGTGTCATCTGTTTCCAGTTCTCACTTCTGTGGTTGAATGTGTGTGCTCAAGAGGTGAAACTTTGACCCCGTTTACAGTGCGAGGCTCGGCTGCGGTCAAGCCCAGCCCCGCTTCAGTGTAAACGTGCAAAAGGCCAAATGCAAGGCCAAAATTGGCCTCGCATTTGGCCTCGCTCTGGAGGTGGTCTCGGCCACGGCTCGGCCGCGGCCGAGCCCGGCCTTTTCTCGGTGTAAACGCAAACTGGGCCAAATGCGCAGCCAATTTTAGTCTGGCTGCCAAACCCTCTGCCTGTACTATTTAGCTATTCAGGATATTAACCCCCTCAGCATCGAAAACTTGTATAGTTTAAGGTGGTTTTGTCCTGCAAAGGATTTTTTCCTTCGGCAAAGGCCTTTGCCCGAACGGCGACTTCGTCGCCACAGAATTCATTTGGCAAAGGGTCTGAAAACCAGACAATACCAAATTGCGTTAGTTTACAAGTAGAGCGCCACTATGACCAAATAATGAAAGGTTTGAATCAAAAGCGCGGCCGAGCCCAGCAGTGTAAATGGATAAAATTGGGAGGCTTGGCCGCGCAATTGAGGTCGGGCTCGGCCCCGCACTGTAAACGGGGTCTAAGTCCACTCTTTGAAATTTTGGCTCTAATCCTGATGTACAATGTCACATAATTTCATATTCTACATATCTGCAATTCAAACACACCAATGTATATAACAGTTGAACCTCTCGTATCCGGACAAGTCGGGACTGGGGCTCATCTGGATAAGGGATTTGGCCGGATACGGGAGAGTCAATGCTTTATACATGTACATACGTACACATGTACTGATGTAGCCCATTGTAGTACCACATGTAGTAATGTGTATGCATACTGCAACCTTTTCATTGTTACACTCAGTAACAGACCCCAAAATAGAGCTTCGTGTTTGCAAGAATGAAATCATTTTCTTTTATAAATTCTTGGGATGATTTACCTAAATAATTATTAAGAAATGTATCAAGTATATGTAATTCATGTGTGTTTGTGTAGGAGTTCTCAAGGAGTTGGGAATCCCCCTTTCCTCCCGTAATTATTTTTAAAAAAAATAAAAATTTGCGGCGACATTGCGTCCGTATAATAGAGAGATCTGAATAAAGGGAGGCCGGATAAGAGAGGTTCAACTGTACACATATTTCATCCATGTGCATTGTTCTTTTTTATGCTAGTGCTTGAGTCAATCTTTTGTTCACGTTGTGCTTTACGTCACGTTTGTAGCATTATGTTTTTGCTTATTTTTCAAATTTTTGATAAGGGCATCCATAGTGTCAACTATAGAGAATGAGTAATTGTCCAGACGTGATCATAGCACACCACATATGATATTATGGTTACATAACCTTCCTATACATTTTCATAACAGTTTTTCCGCACAGTGTACAATCGTCTCATTCATAAGATCATAGAGGGAAATAATTGCTGTGTTAGTATTGACGTATCTTTCTCTGAGAATAATCGAAAAGAGCCATTATTGGAGAAAAATGTGGAAAAAAAATACCTGAAGAAAGAATATTCTGGTTTGTTGAGAGGATCACAGCCAACTGCTTTTAAGGATGTAACATTTCTGCCGACACACTTTAACCCTTTGTGAGCTTTGAAAGCAGATTGGTCCGAAAGACCCCATAGCCTTGTTCACACCAGCCAAAAGTCTATAGTACAGAAAGGTTTAACCTCCACAGGACACCCACCCCAAAATGTGATTATCATTCGACCAAAGTCATGACAGGGTTAGTAGTCACATCCTGGAAACCATCCATGATGAAAGAGTAGCTTTCTCATGGGTGCAGCAGGGGTCCTTTAATTTCAAGTGAAGTTCAAAAAACACACATCTTTGCCCGATCCTTTTACTTAATAATACTTTGGGCTAAATAAAGGGAATCGTTCACTTTCATATCATAATCTCATAGCGTATCATAAGAATCAATCGCCGATGAGTTGTGACACACGGTAATGCCTCGATTTTACTGGAATGACGAAGAACAAGCAAGACGAGGGAAGAGGATAGATGCATTCAGAAGTGGGATTAATCGGTATTCTAATGGAAGTGGAGATATTGAGAGGTTAGGGGAAAGAGTCTGACGCATACAGAAAGCCCACTAGCCCCCTCTTCCCTTTGCACGGAGCATTGCGAGTGATGCTTTACTCGGCTGGTCTCTGTAGCTTTAAAGGGATGGTATAGTTTTAGTTGAAACGAGGGATTCAGATTTGAACTTTTTGCATGATAATTAGAAACTACTTATGAAATACGAAAGAGCATACAATTCTAAGAGGAATTCAAGGTTCATGTGATGAAAATCTGTTTTGAAATGGTTGAGATATCCCAGAACAAAGTATAAGGACCTCTTTGTTTTTGGATATCTCAGCCATTTCAAAACCGAATTCCATCAAGTAAACTTTCGATTCCTTTTAGAATGGCAAGCTCAAGATTTCATATTAAAAACGTTTCTCATTTTCTCGTTAAAAAAGGTTGGAAACCTGAAGCCCCATCTCACCCGGAATTATACCATCCCTTTAACCCATCTCCAAGCAATAGCAATCAAGGAAGAGATCCAACAGGAATGCCAGGAAATATATCTTCAAGGATGCAGCTTCTGAAGAGAGAAAAAGAGAGAGAGAGAGAGACTCGAAAGGCAGACAAAAAATGAGAAAGCAAAAGGGTCAACGAGATATGAAAATATAAATCCACAAACAAGCAAGAGAGAGATCATACCCTGATGAAGATTCCTTGCGTCCTTCAAACAAAGAGCTAAAAGAGAGACTCTAGAAAGAGTAGGAGCTGAATAGTGACTCATCTATAGTGTACAAAAAAAAGAAAAAAAGAAGAGCAGTAAAGAGAGAGAGGAAATTTGCAAAGTGCAGTTTAGGAGAGTTGAGCAAGAGACCAGAGTTTGATAGAGAGGGAGAATCAATAAGGTCAATAAATGCACAAAATGCTCTGAAGTGTCTTGAGAGATGTAGCAAAGAAGGCAGACCAAGGCTGCGTTTATCTAACTTGAGTGAGAGAATCACGTTTCATGGTTTGAAATGCTATTCTGGGGGTGCCGCATTTATGTAACCATCATATAATCACGATTCGAGTGTTGTCACTGCGCAGCTACTTTGCGCAGTTCGACTCGGGAAGTAAAGGTCAACTGCTTACCAGCAAACATAACCTTATCAGTCACACACAAATAATGGGTAGAGAGCACAACCGGAAACAGCTGAGAGTTGACCTTGAGATGTAAACACGTTTTTAAAACAGCATTGCATTCATCTACTCACAGAACAGCGATCGTGGTTTAAAACGCGTTTTAAAACGCCCTTTGAAAGACATTTCAAAGCGCCATTTCTAAACGCATTTGAAAACACAGTTGTGATTATCCAACCCCTGAAAATGCCTCAAATGAGTTTAGGATGGTGATTCTGCCTCAGAAAATTTTTAGATAAATGCAGCCCAAAAACTCATACATGGTTTTACAAATGTGAGAACCAGTGGAGAATATTAAGGGAGAGAAGAGTTGGAAAACTATGCCAGGAACAGACTGAATTCAAAGGGGTGGGGGGGGGGGGGGGATCAGAAGAAGGAAAATGATTCAACCCAATCCTTTCATCTTTCCGACATCTACCTATATCCCTTGTCTAATACCCACTACTTTCTTGTAGGCTGCTGGTCGAAGAACAAAAATTATTTATCTCCAGATATCATAAAGTAGCAGCAGGGTTGATTGGTTTCACTAAAAGAAATTCATGGATGCATCTCCTTTGTTTTTCAAAGATAATCAGGAATCAAGCAATGAAAAGATTTTAAATATCTGAATATTTCCCAAAGATGTCTGAATCAATTGCATAATCACCACGACTTTGTTTGCGTCTGTTTGTTTGTTTTTTGTTTTGTTTTGTGTGTTTTTGTTTTGTTTTTTTTCAGGGATTTGGTGGGGAAATAAACTGGTTTTACTCAGATATTCAGATTTCATGCTTACATTTCAAACAAAAGATTGTTTCTGACAATCAAAAACATTGGCTGGGGTTTACCCAACAAAGCAAAGATTGATGCATCAGAACTGGTTTCCAGACATTGCAATGAATTGAGTACTATAGGTTGAAAAGTATATTTCTCAGTTCCTCAGGGGAAAGATATATCCAGGAATTAAATTACCGTTAGGTAGGGCCTACATTAGCAACACTTTCACATTTAGCTGATGTTAGTCACACTTATTGGTAAAGAAAGGTGTTTCGTACTCCTAGAGGCACACCTTCTTTTTATGCCTCCGCAACGAAGTGGCCGGAGGCATTATGTTTTCGGGTCGTCCGTCCGTCCGTCCGTCCGTACGTCCGTACGTCCGTCCGTCCCGTTTTGTTTTTGTCGATATCTCAAGAACTGTGTGGTGGTTTTACATCAAACTTGGTATGAGGGTATATCCTTGGGGGATAATACTTTGTGTGGATTTTAGGGTCACAGGGTCAAAGGTCAAAGGTCACAGGTTATTTTGTGAAAAAAAATTTGAAATTTCATGTTTTTCTCCATATCTCGCAAATGGTTCAAGGTATCTTCATGGAACTTAGTATATATGCTTGTACTGATGGGCAGTGATTATATAGGGAAGTTGGGGTCGTGGGTCAAAGGTCAGGGGGTCAAAGGTCAAGGTCAACTCCTCAAAATATCACTACTTTCCTTAGAATGCAATATGCCTGAAGGTTTTTTTTTTTTTTTTAACTTGATGTATGGCATGTATTACTCATTATATATTTTTGGGGAAGTTTCTTGCCAAAAGGTCAAAGGTCAAAGGTCAAGTGAAAGTGCTAAATTGCACTTTTTCCTCCATATCTCGAAAGTAACTCCAGGTATCATCATGAAACTGACATATTTATGCATGTTCAACCTAACAGTGATTCTCTTTGGAACTGTGAGGTCAAAGGTCAAAGGCCAGGTTTAGATAATGCTATTTTCCCATTTGATACTGAAATTATACTTTTCCTCAATACCTTGAAAATTACTCAATGCATAAACTTATAAAAGGGTCAAAAGTGAAGTAAAAATCATCAGTTCCCCAAATACCTGCACTCTGACATTTTAATCATTCATCCAATTGAACCTAGTTCTAGGAAAGTGAACATTCAGCACATTTGTGTCAAACCTGTCCTTTTAATATTTTGCCAGTTGTGTGAAACTGTCATCACACATTGTCAAGACATTGTACTATAGACCTATTAGGAGAACCATGCATTATGGCGGAGGCATATCAGTAGCTGTAGCGATATGTCTAGTTTTCTTCTTCTTCTTCTTTTTTTGAAGGGTTAGGCTCTGGTGCTAATGAAAATCAAAATTTTTGTTTTAGAAATTTGATTTATTATCAAATAAAACACATTTTAAATGAAGAAGTGATTTCTAGGGGCTTTTTCTCTGTCTTAATTCTGTTGCAAAGATGGCATGTTAATCTTGTGCTGAATATTGTGATTTCAACAATTGTCTCATTTCAGTCAATCAGTTATCAAGGCACATCACCCTCTGTTCAGATGCAAGACAGTTTATACCAAAACTCGATAAAGAAACGACGTGCAAAGAATTATCGAATAGCCGAAAGACCGTTCAGACACTAATTTTGACCATTCCGGAAAAAAGTTGTATAGATGTGCAGTTTCTCACTGCACATGCTGTTATGGTCATGAGTGACAGGTACAAGGTCACCTTTCCTGCTCGCTCCCATTAAGCCCAGCCCAGTTATACCGATCTATGGTTGCCATACGTTCAGACGCTCAATGGCACGATGGAATGCTGATTTGTTATCGAGTTCTAGTTCGAAACGATGCTCTGACCGTCGTTTCGCTATACGTCATTTCGATAGTCAGTGTTCAGACGTTTAAATTCATCGTATAGCCGTACCGTTTTGGTATAGCTATACCGTTCTAGTATCAATTCTTTTGCATCTGAACACCCTATCAGTGACTATATAAAACATTGATGCCCTAATGGCAGAAAAGCAACTCTGTAGTTTGGGGATGGGGATGAGAGACGATAAGGGTTGTGTGTCAGACAAGTTCATGAACTGTCAGAGATGGAAATATTGAAATGCTTTGTGTGTGTGTTTTTGTTTTTTTCGTTGAAGGTTCCAGCACAGAATTCAGTATATGCCAAAGACAAACTTTCTCTGTGAGCTTATTCCAGTCTGTTACCCTTGGAGGACAACAGTGAACTTATTCCAGTATATTGCCCTTGGGGACAGTGAAATTATCCCTCTTATTACCTCAAGCTCTCAATGCTATTGACATTGTTCACCGACAGGTTGCATGAAATGGAGTGTTGAACTGATGTCATCAGCCATCTGAACAATTTTTTTTATAAAGAAAACAGACAGAAAGGGAAAGAATTATAATCAACAGTGCTTTTTTGTCGCTGGTGCAGACAGCCTCTTGTTAATCTCCATCTACTACTGAATTTCCCACATTTGAATGAATTGTCAACACTGTGCAAATATTTCATTCCTATATGTCAGCCCTTAACATGATTCTTCAGCATCGTGCCTCGTTTGAACGTCCCCCAGAGAGTCTTTCCGTGGTACCCCTTTTCTTCCCCTTGATTAGCCCACTTCTCTTTCCGGCTTTCGTCACACTGAGTAAGAACCCAGATGTACACCAATTGCTTATTCATGTCCCATTTTGTGGAGGCACACTTTAGAAAGTGGCTGTGCACTTTGTGTGATTGTACATTTCTTGGGCAGTGAAAAAAGGAAGGGGGGATGGGAGAGGGGGAAATTAGTTGTTTTTGTTGTTGTTTCTGTTTCTCCTTTCTCTCTAAAGTGGAGGATTTGTTGTGTTCATTTCTTGTTTTCTTCCCTAGCTAGAGGGGCCTGTTGGTTTTGTTGCTCTTTACTTCCTCAAGTTAGGGACTGGTTTTGGTTGTTTTACCTTTCTTGTCTTCCTTAGATGGAGAATGATCCATGGGTAGCAAGACCTCCTGTTTTTGTTGCTTTTTCTTCCTCAATTGAGAGAACGCTCATGTTTCACTTCTTCCTGAAGTAAGAGAGTTTCTTTGTTATCTTTTATTTGCAAAGCAGGCCATTGTGGCTCTGAATGGAACAACCCTGCTTTTAAAGTGACTGTACAGTACTGGTTGAGGTGGGGATTCATGTTTTGAACATTCCTAAGTTAGATAATGAGAAACCTGTTATATATGAAATATGAAAGAGCATGTAATTTTAAGAAGGATTCTACATTTATTTGATGAAAATTGGTTTTCAAAAGACTGAGATATCCAAAAAAGTGACAATAATAAAAGGCGACAGGCCACGCCTTTTATTAGGATATCTTTGTTTCACCTTGTTTTTGGATATCTCAGCCATTTCAATACCGATTTTCATCAAATAAACTTTTGATACCCCTTAGAATTGCATGCTTTTTGACATCTCATAGAGTGGTTTCTTAATATCTCGCAAAACATTAAAAGCTAAATCCTCACCTCAACCAGAACTGTACACACCCTTTAAAGAAAACATAAATAAATAAATATTATATCCTCATCAAGACTCCATGCTTCCCCTCCCCAAATCATGTTCACTGTGTGCTGGAACACAAAGAGGTTGATGATCAGTGACAACCTAAGTCTGAGACACGGGATACGGGGGATGCACATTACCCTCTTTCTCCACGCCCCCTTTGCTCCCGAGACTGCCGGAGGCATCGTGGTGTCTAGTTGTTCCTCAAATTTTCTATCCAGGAGCATCTTTGTTGTTCTTGTTGTTGGCATTGTTTTGTCTACAGTGTAAGATTTGTTCCTGGGATTTCATGCAGCTCGGATAATATAGGTTGTGCCTTCTATTGCTGGTCATAGCAAAATTGCACTTGTAACAATATTACTGTGGCTTTACAATATCACTTGTCACATAATATAGGACAACACAGTGATGATGCAATCACTGTTGTTGGGAAAGGGATGGTGGTTGTTTTTTTGGCAAAAACAAACAAACAAACAAACAAAGGTACCGAGACTGTGCTCACTCAACACATAGCTAATTAAAAGAAAGGTTTTTTGGTATATGTATGGATCATAAACAAGAGAAGGTGCTGGGTGGGGGGGGGGGGGGGGGAGTGAATTCTCTAAGATGTTTCATTTAGTTGTTTTGTTCTCTAACTACTGTATACAATCCTTTTAAGTATGTAAAACTTTGGTAGTGACTGGTGGCATCAAACATCAATTGTAGAACATATTTAATTGATGTAAGTGTCATTAATGCACCTGCTCTGCTGTAGTCACTGCAAACACACTTACATGATGGACATTGAAGTATGATTCCAAACCCACCGTAGTGGCACATACTTTGCATGTCATCTATACTGGTATGCTGCAATTAATGTATCAAAATGATTGTTTGGCATCTACAAAGAGCCTGGATAGTCAGGAGTGTTCTGCGCAATGATATTTATCACTTTCTTGCTTGCTCTCTTCCCCCCCCCCCCCCACCACCACACTCGATTGGATTGCCTAAGTTAGCAGGATCAATGCAACTCCGGCCACGCTGTTAGCACTCTGCACATATTGACTGATCACATGAAATGCCAACACAGGGGACTGGCAAAAACTTGCGAGGTAGGCACGTAATGCTTGCTACCGAGTTCCAACATCAGCAAAGTTATTTTGTAGCCTGTGATTGTCTACCAGGGGTAGTCAATATATTTTTGCCTGGAAGTGACACTCCGACTTGCGATCTCATATCACGTGCACCTTGCGAAAATTGCCCGGCAGATTGGCATTTTGCGGCGCAGCGTCAACCAACAGAGGTCGTGAAGCACTGGCATTTGACGCAGGGTAAATGACTGCACAGTGATTTGATGAGGTCGACTCCTTGTGAACCCACAGTGCAATTTCTCCAGTATGATATTGGAAAGGCGTATCCAAAGTATGTGTTTGCGGGAAATCCACAGTCCAATTTCTTAATTGCCGTCAAATGAAGACATCACTAAATCTTAGGAATCAGCTCGACTACAGGCATTTTATGATATTACTCATATCATAGCCATAACTAAGTATTTGCCTGCAATTTGTATGCGAGAAGATGATACTATAATGACAACAATGGTTTAAAGAGAAATTTTCAAGTCTTGAACAAAGACTACACAATAACTTCTTTTTGTTAAAAAAAAAGGAGGAAAACAACAACAAGGCAGGTGAACATTTATCATAAGATACAAGCGAGTGCGAGGTAATCAGGTTACATGGGACATTGGTTGGTGGGACTAACACGATTACCGCCCGATTATTTTTCGTCCGTGCCAGAAACCTGGCCTCCTGAGAACGGCATGGCCAAGACGGAACGTGTCACTGAGGGTCAGCTGGTTTCATAGACCATCTATGAAAGGGATGATTTGATTGGCAGGGCCAGGAGGCTAGGGGAGGATTTTTCTGTTTATGTTTGGGATGGGGCGTGGGAGGAGAGGTGAATGTACAATCTGCAATGCCACCGAGTAGTATATCTTTTAAAAGACATTGCAATTTTTTATGTCCAGGAGGGAAGTTTCTGAAATTTGATTTAGCATGCTTAGTGTCTTTGATTTTTCCCACATTTTAACCTAATTATGATATTTGCCCTTGAGAAGCGCCTTTGTTTAGGGGTGTGTGGGAGCTTTGTTTTGTTTTGTTTTTGTTTGTTTATTTTTTGGTTGGTTATTTGTATGGTGCATTGGTGTGTTTATTAATCAGAGTATGGCAGCTCAGGTGTAACTTCTCTGTATTACTGTAAAACATATTTTTGCGGCATGAAATTTTTCGCAAATTGGAGCCGACGGCCTTTTTCGTGGCATGAAATTTTCGCGAGTTGCCTTTAACATTCAATGCATATAGTGTAGACAAGAACTTTCGCGTGCATTTTAATTTTGCAAATCTTGGCTCTCGTGAAATTCGCGAAATTAAAATGCATGCAAACATTCCTCGTTTTACAGTAAACTCCTGAATCAAGAGATTTTGGCTTGGATTTACAGTGGAGCCAGATCATAGAAAATGCACCTCTTCACCGTGTGATGTGTGTGATACATTACTTCATACACAAACAGACATAATACTGAAGACATGCTGACATGCGTGCTGTCACCTTACAGCCAGGTGTGACACACACCTGTAAGGTGTACTAACTTCATGCTTATTTCAGTCCATGAACTAAATTGAATCCGTGGATTTTGCTGAAATCACCTTGTTCTGCTTTCTACCTTTTCTTCCACTGCCACTAGACATGTAAAATGCATCCAGTCTTTCAGCATCTGTCCCATTACTGTTTAACGGGACCGCACTTACAACAACAACAAAATGGAACAAAGTAATTAAAGCTTGGAAAATGGAAGGGAAAAAGAGAAATTTTGTTATTTCAGAGCACAATGTAAATTGATTATTCAGTAAGTTTTCTGTGGCTGCCTGTCAATGGAAAACATTCAGTGTTAGATTTATATTAAGGCACTTTCAGTTGAGCTATAACTTAATTAAATGGGCAGGCAATTTGATTACATGACAATTTTCTCTTGTATGCTCTATCTACTGGTCGATTTTCTTTATCTCTAGCTGTTATGGGAAAAAAAAAAAAAGCTTGATTAGATGATGTCTTTACTGTGAGTTAGCTGGACTTTAAATGTCCATGTGCTAAGCCCATAAAGAAATTGATAATCTAGCCATGCAGATGCTAGTTTTGAGCGTCTGCAGAAAAGATGTCAATGAGGTTTTGAGAGATAGGAGTAGGGCTTTTACACCTCTGCAAAACTCGTTTGTTAACCCATTTCTGAAGCTTTTTTTTTTTACTTTGTATTGTGTTCAGAGTACTTACTGATTATTCAAACGCAGGAATGAATCTGCTTACTAATCGCTAAACAGGGAATGATATTTCATATGACAGCTGTGTCACAAATGCCACAGCCCGTCCATCAAAAAGCGCAGATCTTGATAGCAGAGAAGAGCAGGCACTTTGCTTACACAACCTACATGGCATAAGTGAATACTGATAAATGGTTAAAGGGAAGCAGTCCTGAGATTTTCACTGTACTGATAATTAAGAAGAGTAAAAAATATAACCTTTCACCAATTTATACGCGTGGACATCAAAAATTGTCTCCGTACGTGATTTGTTAAAAATAATTCCTGCAAGCGATCATGTAAGAGCCTGCCAAAAGGTGCAACGTCATTGATGCCCTACTCTCAAGTTGACAGCCGTGCCTCAGAAAACCAATTGAAGTGTTCAAAATGATCATATCTGATTTTTTCATAAAATGTGACAATATGTGGTTTTATTATTTCAAACAAAATATTTCAAGCTTAATTTATATATACAATTAATATGAAAATAAATAGTAAACATGTATTTATAAATAACTAGGGATGACGAGCAGAACACCGCTGGAAAGAGTTGTGCATCGATGACGTATGACTCTCCGCCAAGACTTGCTCATTTGCAGAGTCACACTTTTTTAACCGAAATGTACAAGCTTATTTAGTGATTTAAAAGTTTGTTTTTGATGAAAGTAGTTCATTGGAGGTACCAACAACAACATATTTTTTTGAATTTCGTGAGGACTGCGTCCCTTTAAAGATGCGGTAGCGTGGCGATACCATGCAATGGGAAAGCTGGCCCAACTTGAATTTATTTTGAAATTCCTGTAATGATTTTGTGCGGCTTTATTACTGATCCCTATGTAAGTGCAGACACAGCCAAAGAATTAAATGATGACTAAAGTCAAATGTTACCGATTGGCGTTCACTTTGAGGCACATATTCGCTGATGGGCAATGCTACTCTAGCGGGCCTGCTTTTCAAATGTACCCCAGTGGGCAGCGAATGACGATCATTCGAATCATGCCAATCTTCCATCCCCACACTACAGAGTCTGTAAAATTGGTTCCCCCTTCTCAATCATAATTTCAATGGTCACACCATTTGGATTGCAAATGAATGCCAAGAATCCAGCAAAATTTGATCAGAAAATGAATGCCTCTGGACCACAATCAGCCAAATTACATTTTAGAAATATGTGTGGGAGAAACATGGTTTCCAGTTTTGAATTCAGACTAACTAGAAAAAAACAGATTACTGATAGGCATGAAACATTTTTAGAAACATGTTTACAAGCAAGTTTTATTATAAGTGGGTGAAAGCCCTCGAAATTCCTCCCGGCGGCAAATGTAGTGAGATGGGTCAAGATGGAATCAAAATTGAGAGAGGAGCTTTCCCCCAAAGGAGATGAGTGTGTTATTTCTTAATGAAAGATGAAATGATGTAATCCCCAAACCAGTGAATACCCTGGCAACCATTTGTGTGGGAGAAAACAGACACAAATGTGTGATCGTGTTGCCCAAACTGTTCGCTGTCAATCTGCAAATTGAGCGAAAACCTGACAAAGAAGCTATCCACTTCAGAGCCATTTAGCATAATGGTTTTAATAAACGGGCATCAAAAATGCTTTCAACCTTAGATGACACATTCTCTTGAAACATAATCAGTCCTTTCTGTATGGAATCAATTTTACTGTACACATGTTCTTTCCGCAGCCACCTTTCCGTATCCCCACCCCCCCCCCCAAAAAAAAAAAAAAAAGGTCAAGAGGAATACTCGGGACAATACTTATTTTGTAAGCAGCCACAGTTAGTCTTTTTTCATGAAAAGAAAAAGATAAAAAAGGTGAAAATTTTGCTAGCAAATGGCTCTACTGGTATTTACATGGGTGTGCATGCATGTGGGTGTATGTTTGTATGTTTGTGCAGACAATTCACATTATAAGGCAAAACTTATTTTGCATCTACCAATACCTAAGTGAGACTTATATGGAAATTGATGGAAACGATATCATTTCCTCTCCCAAGGTAGGAGGACGTTATGTGATTATCGGCATTCCTGTGTCTGTTTGCAAAATAACTCAAAAAGTTGTGAATGGATTTGAATGGGTACCCAGAAAGGAGCTACACCTCCAATCAATACTGCAGAGTCTGTGTAGGGACGATAATTCTAAAAGCATAATCATAATTGAGCACTGCAGTTATGTTTCTCAACCAGTGTGAAAACCACCTCAGTTTCATTATTTTTTGGTGAATATTTGGGAAAGTGAATTTTATCAGAATGGAGGGAGGGTCTGAGCAGTGAAAGTGATAGAGATTGATGCATAGAGGCATTTGTCTTTTGAATAGTTATTTCTCTTCAAAATCGTTTGGAAAATGGGCCAATTTATATTCAAATTACAACTTTAGATAATGCATTTCATATTTTCCCCTTTTTTATCATCATTCAAATTCCTTAGATCCCTCATATAACACACTTCATAAATACCTCTGTGTTCCTGTTGAGAGACAGAAAGATAGAAAGATATTTTAAAAAAAGCAGAGAAAGAGAGAAAGAGTTGCACTTATCTCATCCTTATTGTATTCAACAGTTGAAGTATTGATCAATACACTTGTAAAACTCAGAGCTTATGTTGACGTGAAGGGATGCAAAATGTCAACAACAAAAAATGAAATAATAACAATCAAGATAATGTTTGTATTTTTCTTCTCTCTCCATTTCTCTGTATTTTGCATTTAGATGTAAAGTCTTACCTTGCCCTTCTGTTGCTGGGGAGAGTAGTAATTTCTCTCCCCAACGGTCCGCTTTAAACAACAAGTTACACAAGCAACAACTTGGACCGTATTATTTGCCTAGTGCACCATTTTAATTCCCACCCAGTGTTAATGGGAGATTGACAGTAAAATCGTTCATTCCGATCTACCTGCAATAACGGTCGTCGATAATGCTTAGCTTTTCAGCTCACTAGAGGCTTAAATCTCTCTGGACTGCTATCGCGAAATGCCGTTATTCCTGTACACATGTTGGTTGCCGTGGTAACGACAAAGTTAAATACTGTAAAGTGAGATGGTAATACTCATTGTCCCGTAAGCCTATGCATTGTCAGCCATTCCTCATATTAAAGGCATGCATATTTTGTTGTAGTTTTTCTATTCTCAACTTTTGTTTGATGAAGTACCAACTGCTTTGTAAGCATTTAAAAACAAAACCAACCCCAGGAGGACTACAAATTGTTTGAATTAGATTTTTACCTCTCACAGGGCCACCCATTGAAAATGGAGTAGATCATTTCCAGAGTCATTTGTCAATAGATTTTGCACTGATGCACAAAACAGTCTGTAGCTCCTAGTTCTTGGAGATGAATAATTGGAAGACAGTATTTCAAAACCTCAGAGAAGGGTTTCCCTCCTCCTCCTGCTTCTTAAAAATGCATCAGTTGATTTCTAAAAATCCGAGCATGATGGCAATCATTTATTTGATGATAACATCTCGGGTACAAGTGAAAATGGATGTTGTCGCCCAGGCAAGTTTATAATAGCTAAAGTTACCAAAAAAATCAGCCAACTTTCAAAATTCGTTCTCTCCAAATGATTCAAGGAATTATCAGAAGGAGCCTTCATCTGGTGGAATGCAGTTTATTTAGTTGGTAAAGAGCAAAAATTAAGTAGATGTTTAAGGGTCATATTCGTGTCTCCAAAAAGTAGTCAAATGTTTATCAGGGTAGGGTGCCGTGAAATCACAAATGAAATCACAAAATATTTTATAGCTTTTCAAAAGATGCACATGTATGATGGTACAAGATCTGAAATGGTTGGTGGGGGAATGTAAAGACAAAAAATAGCATTCAGTCTGTGTGTTTGAACTCCCAGTGTGTCAAAATTACAAGTCTGTTTAGTAACCACATAAATCAGTTGGAACATGTATTAGGAAAAATGTCATTTATAGATAGCCCCTGGATAAGCCCCTTTTGTTGCAGAATATTCGCCCAGTACCCCCCCCCCCCCACAAAAAAAAGAGGAGAAGGTAAGGTAACAAGTACATTATGGGAACTAAGGAGATCTTTTTTTCTTATATTCATACTTAAATGTGCACCTTTGCTTTCCAGTCATTGTTTGGAAGAGTTTGTTGTTGTCTAGAATTTGCTGTTTGTCCACATCAAAAGTCCACAGGTTAAAAAACAAAACAAGTTAAAAATCTAAAAACTGTCATGCTTAGGTGAGAATAAGACGCTGCAGGGTTTGCTGGAAACCGTCTCGTAAATTTTTGATGGCATCATGATTTCGAGTTTGCTCGTGATTTCCCAGTGGGTTTGGAGAATCACCGGTTTGCCCCCAGTTTCAAGAGAATTAAATATAAAAAAAGAGAAAAATCCTCTTTGTCCATTATGGTGAGCAGAGATAATTGCACTAGACAGGTGATTCTCTAGTACTACAGATATAACTGCAAGCAGCCACTGTGCAAGGTCAGCATGCATCCCCAGAGAACTGTCATCACCTGAACATACAGCTCCTTTTTCTCCCTTTAGATGGTAACAAATGAAGCTTTCTGTCTGATATGAAACATGAATGACATTAGATTTACCCTTACATCAACAGCACTCTCATAAAAGAATGCCATTGACATCATGTGACAGGAGGTTGCTGATGATATAAATAGAAAAATTAAAATCAGGGCTGTCCGTGCGAGGAGTGGTTGTGCGTTTTATTCATAAAATTCTGCAGCTTCATCGACAGCTATTTAGGTTTGTCTGTATGTATGTTTGTTTGTTTGTTTGTGTTTGTTTTTATTTTTAAGTCTGCTCATGACAGTTTATCCTAACATGTGTAGTGCACTAAACTATCACTTCATCAACAGAAAGACAGTCCCAGTTCTCATTTTACTGAACTCTGAATCAGTAAAAGAACAGCAAGAAACCATGGCCGGCGCCACGTTTCGAAAAGTTTAGGCCCCCCCCCCCCCCAAAAAAAAAAAAAATAATAATAATAATAATGATAATAATGATAGATAAATAAATAAATAAATACAAAAAACAATACAAAAAATAGGTCTTTAGCGCAAATTTCTGATTCCGTTTTCGGGTTTCTTCAGCTGACAAGCAAAAAAACAAAAACAAAAAGAAAACCTCTAACAAAACAAAACAAAACAAAAATGTTCCCCGACTTCATCAGCTAGCAAACATCAAAAGCTTCTAACCACATTCTATGATTTTTTCTGTTGCCACTTCCGGGTTGAAAAAAGTGGGGGGGGGGCCCACAGTGGTTATACCCTATGTATTTGTATGTATTGTGCAAAAAAAAGTAGGGGGCCCAAGCCCCCCCCCCCCCCCCCCCACCCCCCAAGTAAATGTGATTGAAGAGTAGAGTGTACATGTAAGTCAGCTTCAACTTGTGAAATTGATGTACATGCTATATGACTGTAGAATATGGCTAGAGGTTAATCATGTTTGGGAAATCCCCCTGTATTTCTTGACAGGGCCGGAAAGTCCAAAAAAAAAAAATGGCGCAGGGTCATGTGTGAGTTTAATAGGCCAAATAATTACCATTAAAGTATGATTCAATCCAATATTATATCCTTTGTATCAGTACTGCAGGAAGTATGAGTCTTCCTACCAAAGATGGTAATATACTGATATTCTGTCACAGTGGACACTGGACTGATTACCATGTTAAATGCAGTCTTTGTATCAGTGTGGTATAACCCTGAAGATAGCATAGGGAGTGAAGGGTAGTGTTATATTTATGTACATCCCCCCCCCCCCCCCCCCGTTCGATTTTCAAAGAAAAAATGTAAAACTTTTCAAAAAGTGTGATATTTGATAAGTCTTTTGTATCATGCACCATAGCGTCTATGCAGGCACTTGAGGCAAACTTCCTCCAAATAGACTGAAACTGTGTCCGATAAAATAGATTGCTTTTCCTCACTCTCTGTGAAAACTGTAGCATAAATGTCCGCATGGCTGCATGTGCCACACATGTTAGGCACATGGTGAACCAGTGTGGAAAATTGAGTCGCCCTGAGTCTGTTTTGTTTGTTCAAATCATCATCACATGCACATATCCCGTTCAGTTTCTCCGTGGAAAAAGAGGTAGACCTCTTCTAAACCAGTGCCCCATTTGTGTCAGAATGACTGTTTTACCATACAATGGATGTCACAAGTGAAGAAATTAAAGTGGGTCGTAGATCTTTTGGCTCCCTTGATTCCCTGATTTATGGCCGAGGTTGTCACACCAGTTTAATGGCTTTCACTAAATGGCTCCATTGCGTTTGGTCGCGATTCATTCGTATAGTGGCCGTATCAAGTTGGGTTGCAATAACTACGATACAATGGGGCCACACGTTTGGTTTATCGTGCCATCATAGAGTTGGCATTATATTTTCAGCGCACGAAGCAGAACAATATGGGTTTGACCATTGCTTTGGTATATCTAAGAAGGGCACCGCCAAATAATGTTTATGGATATATTTTCTGTCAGTTTTATGTTTGGTGTCATCATCATAGTACATGGTGTATGGTGTATGACTTTGAGGGCATTAATAGCCTCTCTTATAAACCTTTTGAAGATACTTTTTTGGTTTTTACATGTTGCATGGACACTAGAGTTAACACTTCTAATTTTAGGGGTTGACTTGGGAAATCATCGCCCTTCAAAATATCCTATGTGTCATTTTACGTTATGTATTCCCTTCCATTCCTCTGTTAGCGCAGGTTTGAGCACTTCCTTAGAGCACTACAAAAATGGCCACAAAAATACTGTAAACCTGCCTCGTTCTTCTGGAATAGTCTGGAACAAAATGTGGGCCTGCCAATGTTATTAGGTTGCTGTGATACATGCATACCAAAAGAGGTGATTACATCATCCCCTCACTGTTCTCCCTTTAAGTTATAATCAGGGATATCATAAATTAGATCACTATCAAGGTCATTGCTGCTAGACTATTACACGACTACAATTGTCTTGTACGAGGTATACAGCTGTTTCCTAGAGATCGTATTAAAAGAGAAGAATTTTAGTGAATATTCTATGCACGTTCAAGTCAGCAAGATACTTCTGAAACAATGATACACCACCCCTTCCAGTTGCATAAGGTTTCAACTTTTTCTGGAAATGTTGTATTCAGTAACTTTTTATCTTAGGTGTCATTTTGACAAAACTTTTATATGTATTTCTATTTGTGTGATTTTACTCTGTTTGTAAAACCAACTGGAACATGGCAGGAAATTCAACTTTAAGGTGAATTGAGAAACCTGAAAAGTAAAAAAAAAAATTATGATCTCATTTGACACCTTCCAATCAAACCTTCAGATTGAATGTTTGGTTTTGATTCACAATGACAGGCTTCATTCTAGGGGGAAGTGTGATTGTCTAAAAAGTTGAATGGATAAATATGGCACTTATTATTATTGTCAATGCAGTACCACCCGGTACCCCCTTCCACATTCATCTTGAATATAACATTATTGTCGTTGGATGTGGTGTTTGTGTGCAGAATGTGACTTTGGTTTCTTTTTAGGTTTGTGTGCTTATTCGGCATCATTCAAATTTGAAGCTGAACACAAACATTGATTATTTTTATTCACAGTAATCCATGGGCTTCTGTTTTCCTTCTAATTCATGTCTCATAGTGACCTCTTCTTTAGCACTCAATGCATTTTGCAAAGTTTTATGCTTTTTTCTGTTCGAAAGATTTGTACATCTAAAAGCAAAGTGTACTTTGAAGTCTTTGTAATTCAAAGATATTTGTAATTCTCTTTATTACTGCTAATATAACATGTATTGGTGTGTAAACTTGTAAAAATACTCTAATATTCAGTGCAGGTGATGGATGGGTATTTGACTGTGTTTGTATGTAAGTGTGTGTGTTTGTTTTACATGCGTGTGTGTGGGTAAGTTGTATGTGGGTGTGTGAATATGTGTGTGTGTTTTTGAGTGTTTGTGAGTGAGTGTTATGTAGATATATGTGGGAGATAGAGAGTAGAGTGAAAAGCTGTGAAATGCACTTTCTAGCTTCAGACTTCACCCCTCCAATCCCTTTTACATGATTGCCACATTAATGGGTGGGCCAGAGTTATGTCTGCCATCACTAGTGACATTTCCATAGCTTTTTTTTTTTTTTTTTTGCTTCCAGACATCCCCTTGCAATCAGTGATAACCCCACTTGGCTTGGTTTATTATCGGAGACATCAGCCATTTAAAATTCTCTTGAGTCGTAATGTGCCAATCATGACGGGGGAGGGGGGGGGGATGGAGTTCTAAAGTTGTGTGGGTAGACACAGCGAGTACACTAGGAGTTGATTGTTTTTGTTGTTTTTTTAACCTATGAGGTTGGTGTCTGTTTTTCTAATGTGTGCGTGCTTGTGGTTTTAAGCATTCATTTTGTGGCTTTAATGTGATGCAAAAATGACACGTAAACTCAGGCATACTTAATTCCAGAGCCCCAAAACCTAGCATAGACTACTGCTGTTTTGTATGTTTATGTGTGTGGTTATTTTGGCTAGAAGTTGGGCGCTCCATTCTGAGGCACATGGCATTTGCCAAGAAAACATTTCACACCTCAGAAATGTGCATGGATGCGTAGGCATTCGCAGCGATTGACATCTTCCACAATGATATATACACTGCTAGAGGCGCTAATTTTATTGCATGTATTTGTGCGTATTGAATCTGACAACATCAGCTTGTGTGCAGCAGGACTATGCTGATATTTTGCGTTTTTACATTAGCTCTTTCCAAGTAATATCTAGGGGAAGGTTTTCTAGGTTTATATTTATAACACTTCCTTGCATGAGTTTCATTATTGCCCCCCCCCCCCCCCCCGAGTTGTCAGCGTGTGCAAAAGCAAAGGGCGTAATTCTCTGTATGTTATGCAGTCTTTTTCTTCCTTGCAAATGTGACAAGCACAGATGAATGTCCTTGCACACAAGGAAAAAGAAGGATGATAAAGTTGAATAAAATATGTTGCGGAAGACCAGACAAATGTCCTTGTGCAAAAGGGAAAAGAAGGTTGATAGAATTGAATAAAATATGTTTAGGCTAACAGACAAAAGTGAGCAGATGTTAAAAGCAGAGTTTTCAAGGTTTCCTCAATTATTCCCCTCTGTCCCCCCCCCCCCCCCCCCCCCCCCCGCTCCCAACCATCCTTTTTTCAAAATTGAAGAGAAGCGCAGGCCCCTCAAACAGTGTCTTGACAAATTGTTTTCTCTGGACACAATGGCACTCTTGTCCATCAGAAGTAATCCATTAGTCACCCGGAGATTCTGTCAAGTGGGATGTATTGCCCTCAACGTGCGTTTCTGCTGCGAGAGGCACAGAGATAACCTTTCATAGATAAGCTCTCGGCGATCCTCGAGAGTAGTTTGGTTTGCGTTTGCTGACATTAACCCCATGCCAAATGAAACAGGGTACACTGTGCACGAATTCTGTGGAGAATGGCCAAAGCTGGAATAGGCAATACACAAATTTATGCAAACAATATAAAATGCTTTCATTGCACTGTGTGTGAATGCGTGCAGCTATTCCAAAAGCCCGAAGGTCAGTACAGGTCATATTTAATGGTTGTGCCGGTGCTGTATTCCAAGAACTTGGTAACCGTAGTAGTGATTTCATCGCTGCAAAAAAACATTTTTGAAAAGTATTACCCCAGACTTGGTGATGCCAGAAATGCTTTCACTCTTGATGCAGAATGGAAAAGAGATGACTTTGTGACATCAGAATCTACATGCAAATACAGAGAGTATTTACATTACCAATGACTGCCTGAGAAAAAACAAAACAAAAAACGGGGGAATAAAAAACGGCATTGATGCTGCAGAGAGTCAACAGACTCAACTTCTTTGCTTCAAGCAATATTTGATGTGTGTGATTTTTGTTTCGAGTTTTCACGTCTTACAAGGGTTTCCCTGTTGTCGCTTGTGTATCTACAAAAGGTGATGTTGTTTTTGCCAAATCTGCTTATCCCCGCTAGCAAACGTGCAGAATTGGAGTTTCTACAGGTAGTTGTTGGTTTAGCAGGTCAGGTATGCCAGTGGAGAGGATAGTGTTTATCTGGTGAAGTAGTGGAAGATGTTCATTCATTGCTGTTCTGATTCAGACATTTATGACGATATCATCACTCTTTGTTAGCTTCTCATTCAGGCAATTTTCTTTGAAACAGCTGTGTTGAGTTTGATTGTCTATGTGTGTTGTGTTTTTGTTCAGCAGTGAACTGTCCAATAAACACTGTTAAGAATAAAAAATGTTATTATTAATGAAAGTCTTGCCTTTGGCTAAAATTCAGGTTACATAAACCTGACATTTCTACTCTACTATGACATCACCACTTGTGTGATATCAGACATACATTGTATTCATATGGAACATGGTAAATACATACGGCAATTATTTTAATTTGTCCATTTTTTCCCACTATCTATATGTAGTATGATGATACATGATGAGCTTTATAAAGTCAACGCTTTCAGATTTTTCTTTTTCTTTCTCCACCAAATCTTTCTCTCTCTTTCAGTTAGAAGACAACATTATTCTAGCTCCTTTATGTGTGTTTTTTTGTGTTTTATTCTGTCATCAGTTAAAGCCCCTTGCTAACATTTGCAGTTGAAAAGCAGCTTAAGTGCCTCAAAGTAGTTGTAAAATGTTAGTTAGGGATAAAAATAACCAACATGAGAATGTTAATCAGTATAATCAATGTTAAGTATTGTTGAATGTACAAAATGTGAACAATAGTTAAATGATTAAAAATGGTTTTCTGGAATAAACCGTCACTGTGACAGTTTCTTGAGAAAACTAGTAATGTCTCCTTATATCTGTTGCTTTATTGCAAACTTTTTGTATGGTAGGGTGTTTTGTGATGCAACTGAACTATACATATGCTTCAAATGTGATAATTCCAGAATTTCCCAATGTTGAATAGGGGCTTTAATATCCAAAAATAACTTCAAAGAGAGAGAGAGAAAAAGAGAGATGGAAAGAGGTAGGGAAGAAGGAAGTGAACAGAAGATAAGAGAAAATTCGCTTGTTAAACATCAAATACCGACTTAGAACAATGGCGCAAAGCATTTACCACAACCTGTGAGTGTCATTCAAATGTATACCTGGTTTCATTGTAAGCTGAAATATAAATCCTGGTTATGTGCACACGTCAGATATGTGATATGTAGTGGCGGATCCAGAGTGGGGGGGGTGCAACCGGCGCAGGCCCCCCCCCTTTTATTTTTCGTTAAAAACAAAAGAAATAAAAAGGAAAGAATGAAATGAAACCTGGAAGTGGCACCAGAAATATTAGTTGCACCCCCCCCCCCTTTACAGAATTCCTGGATCTGCCCCTGGATATGAATACAAAATTTGCTATCACCAAGTTGATATCTACCGTAGATAGACTTGATTGATAATTCTGCCATTCATTTTTTTTTTACACTGCATGCATTCTGTTTCAATTCATATTTCCTTTAATCTTATCAAAGGTTAAAGATTTTTCAAAATTTTAAAGATGATCTTGGCAGTGGGGGGGGGTTCTTGTATAACTGGTGAAATCTGGAAATATGAAGGTCAATTCTCAAACAATTATCATGTGATTGTATGATAAAGCGATTGCATTTCTACAATTTTGGTACAACAAGGACCGTGAATATGATGTAGGAGAATGGGAGATGGGCAGTATAATATATACATCCATTAACAAAGGTTGTAATTATATTCATCTGAAGCAAGAAAAAAACAACAACAACAACTTGCAATTGGCCAATCTTAGGCACAATTTTCCTAATGCTGTGAACTGTGCCATAAAAATAACAACCACAAATAGTTAAGATGTGATCATTTCTTTTGTTTTAGATAAAAGCGACAGTGAGTAATGTTGGTGCTGTCTCGATTTCCAGCTGTGTCCTTGTGTTCATGAGTGATCAGGCATCCAATGCAACCTTGCATTTGTGCAAGGTGGTATCATACAGTTGCATTGTGCGTAATGTTATTTATAATTCAATGAGAATATTCATGCAGCGATGTCTCCTTAGTTGATAATTTGATCTAACCAATCATTCACTTAGAGATGTCTTGTTTTGGTTTGCTTTGGGTGTGTTTTTGTCATTGTTGTTTTTTTGTCTTGGTCATGTCAAACTCTTTGTTTGGGGGGATTTTTTGTGCCACTTGTTGAAAATCATGCTGACAAATTGAGAGATCTCTGGTGCACCCGGTCCAGGTTTCAGCTTGCCTGCCTTGGGAAATGTTACAAATGAGATAAGGGTACTCTGGCCAAGGGGAGGAGAGGGATGAAAGGGGGGGGGGGGGAGGGGAAGGAAGGAGGGGGATGAAGATGGAGGAGGGAGGAGGACGGGGAGAAATGACTACCCTTGGATGATTAGAGGAGTCTTGTATGTCATAAAGCCGGCGGCAGACCCAAGGGACTTACAACATTTGAAACCGTGACAATATCTGCGCCAGACTCTCCCGCAGTCATAACCATGCATCATTGATGGTTGATGGTGGAAGTCGCTTGTGCCAGCCTGGGTAAACTTTAAATGCTCAGTAGAGTAGGAGAAAAAAAAAAACACAGTACTCGATCCACGTCTAATTGATTTACAAGTGTGGGTTGTTCGACACAGATCCATCCATACCTATGTCTCTCTCTTTTTTCCCCCCTCGCCGTCCTATACTAGTACTTCGTTTACCAGTACTCTCTCTCTTGCCTTCTTTACTTATTTTCATTGTATAATGCTACACTTGTTTGTCACCGTCTCCAACAATCGTAGATACTTTTATGCAATTTTTTTTTCCACTACGCTATTTTTCCCGGCAGGTTGCATTGCATTCTAAACAAGCTTTCATCCTCTTGTTTTTTATCTCTTTTTTTCTTTCTCTCATTTATCTTTCCATCTTTCTGCTCCTCTCTTGTCTCTTCTATCTAGTATTTCTCAGCAGATATTGTATAAGTCATGTGACGCATCAAGGGGCTTCCATTTACCATTCTTTCTTCCTTTCGTAGTTTCTTATCCCACATCTCTCTCTCTCTATCAATCTATCTATCTTTCTATCTGTCTACACATCTCTCTATCTTTATATCTATCTATACATCTACCTCTCTATCTATCTATCTCTCTATTTTTATAAATATATATATATATCTACTTCTGTATCTATCTGTCTACCTCTATCTATCTATCTATCTATATATCTATCTATCTATCTATCTATCTATCTACCTATCTATCTATATCTATCTATTCATATATCTACATCTCACTCTCTATCTATCTATCTATCTATTTATCTATATCTATCTATCTATATATCTACATCTCACTATCTATCTATCTATCTATCTATCTATCTATCTCTTTCTTCTATCTCTCAGCCAATTTTGACTACCTACGTGTAGTCTCCTTTGAAAACAAGTCGCGTCTCAGTGGCAATCAGGCATAAACCGTCTAGACAATTCTTTCTCCCACCATCATGTTGCATGATAGCACTGCATACATATTTCTGCCCCCCCCCCCAACAATTGGTTGTGTTCTGTCTGCCATGTATAATGTGGGACGCTGTATTTTATGTGAAATGCAGATCACAAGAATATCAAGCAAAATGGAACCGTGTAAATGAGTACTTTCGAAAAGCTTATGATTTTCTTTTGTACATTTTTGGCACATCTGTTATTTCTATCACTAATTTTTTTGTCTGACCCTCATATTGAGAGATACTCTGCTTCTATCAAAGCCTTACTTGTTACAGTTGTACCAGCATTACCTCCTTCCGTCACTATGTAGGGTCACATGCTAAATTTTTGAGTTGCCATGGTGATCTTGAACCAAATTCTGTGTAGAAAGAGAGATAGAGAAAGAGAGAAAAAAAAAAGATGAAGAGGGAGGATATGAGTGTAATAAGATATGTGCACAAGATTTGTTCATACTGGTTCAAAAAAAATGTATACTATGAGAAAAGCCATATTCAGCTCATTTTTGGGACTTTGTTTTGCACTCTGGTAAAGTGTGACAAAAGTTTACCCCATAAAGATGTCAATGCCCCACACCAGAGAGCAAAGAAATAACAAGCGACAACAACGACAAGGGCGACAAAAAAAAAAAAATGCAGAGTTATACATGCATGCTTGTGGTGGAGGTGAGTGGACTTGACTCGAAGAAAGAAGATGAGATTGAAAGCCAGACCACTAAGCCATGCAAAGAAAGGAATTTTTATGAGTGCGGTCTACCGTTTCAATTTGAATGTTTCGCTCGGCCCACTCTCGCGTTTCGATGCTCTCGTGAAAGTCCTTGGTAGAAATGCATGAAATTTGTGGGGTGCTCAGGAGGATTCAAATGTCTGTGGCTTTTTCCTCCCTCAAAACGACATTTTTGGCGAGCAGTTTGTGCCATGATAAATGAATCCTGCACAACTTTGACAGCATCGATGGTGGCAATCTCCATGCTTTCTTTGTGAGCTGATCAGAGGACTATATATATCCATCCAGAACAAGCATAGGTGACATGTCATGCATGCAATAAAAATCCGATCGTCAGTTTATCAATCTTCATAAAATTAATTGGTTAGTCCAAATCGGAAGTTGAGTGGATTTGACGCGATGCTTACAGGCCGACTCATTCGTTTACATGGTGATTGATGAAGGGCTGGATGGGATTCATAATGCAGGTGTAATCCACAAACTTTCTGAGTGCATTGAAGCTCTTCAAGGGTACACTCACAAAAGCAGAATATAAGCAATGGGAAATGTGTACATTTTGTCTAAAACATGAGCAGCCACACCATTATTGTGGCAAGAATTTACCCTGCCTGCAGAAAGATACATGTGTATTCAGGGATTTACTAAACTTGATTCAGTGAGCTTTCAAGCTAACTCGTTCTAATCATCAGTTTGTAATCATGAGGTGTAAGCTGTGATTGTAGACACGGTAGCTGGAGAACAAATGTATCACCACACGCGTTGCTATAGCGATGCCACATCCAGGTGCTGGAGAAGAGAGAAGAATATGGCGGGGAGACTTCAGCGTGTGTCAACAAAGTAGCACACTCGTCCTCCTGCACAAATGATTGATGGAAGGTGTTTCAAAGTTAATTAAGTTTTCATGATCACTTTCTATCTGTGATGGATCGAAATCTGATCGATATGCAACTTTCAAAATGAAATCATAATATGTGTCACACCATATATGGAAAATTTTCCAGTACAGATTTTCTTGGGGGGGGGGGGGGGGAGGGGGGAGGGGGAGGGGGAGGGGTAGAGACAATGTTTTTTCCATTCTGTCTCTGTGTTGGATTTCTGTTTCAATCTTTCCGTCACCTCTTTTACTGCTTCAGTATTATATTTTTGTGTGTTATCAAATCACACTTGGAATGCACCTAAATATTTGTTACCAATATATGGAGATTAAAAAAAAAAATGGAAAGCAATTCTAGGTGTGATGTAATTAATTCTGCAACCCCCTCCCCCCTCAAAAAAAAAGGGGAGGGTAGAAAATTTCATATTATTTGGTGAATTTTCCTCACTTATATTCATGTTATTGTTTTATTTTGGAGGTAGACATAGATTAAATTTGTTGTAACCATTTTCTGCAAAACATCAATAGTTACAGTCAGATGGTGATCCTTAACTTCAAGTCAAGCTAACTTTGAGGATAAACACTTGTCCCCTGAAATTTAATACTTTGGCACACCTCCACACAACGAAGCTTATCATCAATGACAAGCTCCTGCCCCATAACTACAAGTGAGTCCCACTCGATGATAAAACCACAGACCTGGAGGTTCGCAAAAACTCCAGTACGAGGAGCAGTGCATTTTTTATATTCGGGAGGGTGACCTGGAAGGGAAAGGAATGGGGCTCAGGGAGAGGTCATACTTACCTTCAAGTTCGTTGATTTTCATGTCCACACGATGTAACTTCAAATGGGAACCCCCTACGGCTCGTGGATAGAGTGTTAACCCTGAGAAATATTGTGGTTGTTATCACTGAGTTAACTTTAAGTTAGCTTACCTTTGAGTGTGTCTACATGGTACTTAATAACTATGAGCTTATCCTCAAAGTTAGCTTAACTTGAAGTTAGGGATTACCGTCTGAATGCAACTAATATGATATTGAGGTGAATATCCAGAGAGGGTGAAGCAACTTTGTTCCACTTTTCTGGTCAAGACAGCTCTAGATGATTTATGGAAGATCTAGTATAAAAAAAAAATGAATCTTGTATAGCAATCATCTATCTGAAACAGACCTAGGAGATTTTTTTTTTCCCCTTTGATGAAATTTTACCACCACTTCTCAGCCAGGTCCTCTTGGGTGTATGTGGGAATGTAAAGGAGGAAATCTGATTTATGAGATGGAGCCAGTAGTGATGTCTTGTGGCAAGACATCAACTGGAGTGAAACCATCGATGCTGTTTGTTGACTTCGAAATCTGAAACTCCGGCAGTGGGTTGCGTTTCACATTGCATCACGGCAACCCCCCGGGGAGAAGCTTGCCATGCTCTGGAATCCAAGAAGATAGCCTACCCAGCAAATCATATGATATTTCTTGTGGTGTATATCTAGAATATAGAAGAGGACAGAAAGAAATGGGGTGTGGTCATCTTGTATGTAAGTGTAATGCTAAATGTCTACAATGGCCGACATGGGGTGATTAATCACAACGAATTCGGCATGGTTCTCTCATCCGTCTCCTCAGCCTTTCCTTCCTCGAGGACTCTTCTTCCGCGCCGCTCGATGTCCAGCTTCACTACTTTCTGCCGCTCTCATCCTCCCGAAGTTCACGTTCGTTAATAGATAACTTACGGCCGGGGAGAGATAGGGAGGGAGAGAGATAAATAGTGCTTGTGAGAGACACGCAGGCACGCACGAAGAAGTGAAAAATGTACTCACTCCGGAATCATGCTTTTTATCGGGTAAACCTAATCGTTAATTTGTAATCTCTCAGCCAGACAAACAGCTCCCAACCTCTGTCTCCCCCTAACCTATTCATTCTGTTCATGTCTTTAACACTAATTTATGATCACTTACTGTGTAGCTTCCCATTTATGACCTACTTTGTCATCCTCCTCTTCTTTCTCCTCTTCCTCTCCTTCTGGTTTGTCCGATATGCAGATGGCACAAGTCAAATTTCTGGGAAAAGTTGCGATGAACGACACGTTGGAAAACATTCACATCGTCATGTAATTTCTCAAACATGCTTATGTTTTTGTCGGCATTGGTTTGTTTGCTTGTTTGTCTGTGTGCAAAATAATCACTCAAAAAGTTGTGAACGGATTTTTATAAAATTTACAGGAAAAGTTGATAATGACACAAGGAACAGATGATTGAATTTTGGTAGTGATGTGGAAATTGTTATGTTTTTTTTTTATTGTTAATATTTTTGCAAATAGGGTTAATGAACTTGGGAGTATTTAAGGTTTGCATTCACATACTAAAGCACGTGCCCTGCTCGAGGAGCCGCGCAGCAGGAATCTGATGAAGTAAAACAAATCGTAGTTTGTTTGTTTTGTTTTGGTTTTTTTCTATCATTGGGAAATTGGGCGATTTTCAGCATGCATGTACATTATGGGTGGAAAAGAGCTGCTTGGAAGTGGTCTGCACTCTCTGAGTGCTTTTCTAGTTTTCCTATAATTTGGTCTTATTTTTTTTTTCCCACAAATTTTGGCTCTTTGTTGTCTTCAACCACCAGCCTCAATCATTGCCAAGAATCGGGCAAAACTTTACGTCAAAGAAAAAAAGAAGAAGATGATAGCATAATTTGAAGGCTCAGTATTATTATGGATTAGGCAGTATTACCATTTCCCAAACACTCGTACAAATTTCTAAGAAAGAAAACGTGCGTATTACTTCTGTGAAATATTTGTCTGGTATTGCGTTTCTGACGTCGTCGGTCAGGAAACCAAAGCAGACTTTGATCCCCGCTCTTGATCAGCCAAAGGTCTATTTATTTTGACTTAAAAACTAACTGTAGTCCATCAATTCCCAGGCATCACAATATTGGATATCACCACCCTCTATCTCCCCTCACCCCCCCCCCCCCATCCCCTTCTATCTCTCCCTCTCTCCTTTCCTCTTTCCCCCCCCCCCCTCTCTCTCTCTCTCTCTCTCTCGCTTTATTCATCTTTCTATTTCTCTTTTTTTTCCCCCATCAATTAGTGCTGTCATTATGTTGGCACCAGCGATTCCCTGTATGGTGGCGAATGAGAGCTATTGATTGGTGTGCTTCAGCACACAACTCCAACATCGTTTCCCGGAAATCAAGCAAAACATTTGTACAAGTGAGCAGAAAGATGTCACGAGTGTGTGATATTTACCATTCTTTGGATGAAACCTTTTGGTAATTTTTTGTTATCTTTTCCCTCCTTTGTCTCTGCATCTTTGTTTCAGGAAACCAGTCTCAATGACCAACATACAGTATGTTGTTTTCAATAATTCCTGGTCAATATTGTCAATATCTGCTCCGAGGTTCCAGGACATTGTTTGCTCCCTCCGAGTACCTGTCAAGCACCGCCATAATTTTCTCACTACATCGCTTGACAATGTCCACAAGATGGTATTATCATTTGCTTGATTTCTCGGAAATCAAGCAAAACATTTGTACAAGTGACCAGAGAGATGGCACAAGTGTGATATATGCCATTCTTTGGATGAAACCGTGGTCATTTTTGTCTTCTTTTTCCTCCTTTATCTTTTGCATGTTCATTACAGAAAGCCAGTCTCGATGACCAATGTATATTGTTTTCAATACGTTCTGGTTAATTGTCAACATCTGCTCCAAGATTCCAGAACACTCTTTGCTCCCTCCGAGTACCTGTCAAGCACTGTAATTTTCTCACTACATCACTTGACATCGTCCTCAAGATGGTACTTTCATTTCTGAGGAATCGATTGTGCTCCTACTTCACATTGTAATCATTATTTCCAAGAAACATGGTCTACTTTTTTGTTCTCACGACCAAGTGATACACTTTCATGAATTTCAACAGCATAATATTTGAACATCATAATTGATGCTAGATGCCATATTTCTTCTCTCCCAGATTTATCTGTGTTAGTAGCACTCTTTCTTTTTCTCTTTTTTACCCTCTCACATTTTGCCTCTACATAAAGTTTGTGTGTCTCTTTTGCAACTCTGAAAATTAGATTTCCTTTTATGAGCTGGTATAGTGTAGAGGTAGTCGATTCAAATCTTTCCTCAGAACGATAGAACTGGAAATATTCTTTGTGATGGAGGGGAAATGATTCTATAGATTTCCAGTGAATTATTATTTGGACTGAAAAAAAAAAAAAACTTCCAATCATTATTCTCGTAACAAAAGGGGAGCGTATTCTTGAGTAACGTGGGGTTAGTTTTTAATTGCTTTTTTAAAAAAACTCTATGGTGTATTACTGTAAGATTTCCTACATGACTTTCAGAGATGTTATTGTTCAACCTTGCAAAATTTTGTGATGTTTTCAAAAGGAATATAGGAAGATTAATACTGTATCTCTCTTTCGTTATCTCTTTCCTGTCTCTAATTTTTTACCATGTTAGTCTCTTTCTTCTTTTTTGTACCTTCTGTCACTCTCTGTTTTACTCTTTCTCCACCTCCTTCTCATCCTTCATTTTTTCTATCACATTCTCTCCCTCTCCCACTCTGTCACTCCCTCCCTCTTTCTCACTCTCTCCCTCTCTCTCTCTCCATCTTCCTCTTTCACTGTGCGTCTGTCCCCTATCTTTCTTATCGGCTCCAAAGTACTGTCTTTAAAGGGTAACACAGTATTGGTGGAGATGAGAATTTGCGAGATACCAAGAAAACACTTATGATATAGTACTGAGCATACCATTTTAAGAGGAATTCAAAGCTTATTTGATGAAAATCGGGTTTGGAATGACTGAAACATCCAAAAACAAAGTAAAACAAAGCAATCGTAATAAAGTGTGGGTCCCACACTTTATTAGAATCTCAGCCATTTCAAAACTAATTTTTATCAAATAACGTTGAATTCCTCATAGAATTACATGCTCTTTCACATTTCAGAAGAGGTTTCTCATTATCTCACCAAAAGATGTTAGAAACCTGAAATTAGGTCTCAACCAAAACTATACGATCCCTTTAAATCGTCAATTTTTAAATGATGACATATGGGATGCAGTAATTGGAAACATCTTTAGCAACATTTCCTTGAAGCGATGCATACTATCTACAATGCCCTTTGTTTGAAATCCTGTGCTAATTGCTTTCATGTTTTGTCATGTTAGTTTGTACATCAAGGAGTGACTTTCTTGGGAGACATTAAACGATATTACAATAAAACGATATGCTTAAGCATGCCCTCAGGGTACTTGAAAAGTCGTTCAGACATGTTTCAAGATCTTTATCTGTCCGTAGAAGATCTCCTATAGAGAGGTACGAGCATCCCCTTGGCAACATGACTCATTGTATCATGATTATAGCACTGAGATTCATGATTGTTTCTAATTTTGTAACAATGTTTGCAGTTAATGGAGAGAAAACAAGAAAGAAAAAATTGAAGCTGAAAAACTTTGGCAAAGTTATTTAATCAAAGTTTTTAAAACACCTACAGGCGCTTTGCATACTCGTATACATTGGATGGAAGCGTGTACAACCTGCCATTATGTCCTTTGCCAGAGACAGACTCCAGTGGGATCAAGAATATCAACAACATGTTTTTCACAGCAGGGAATCCCATAGTACAGCTTCCTGCAGAGATCTTGAAATTGGCATTTTAGTCAAGTAACTTTTGTATTGCTTGCATGGCATTCCTGATTTCTTGTTTACGTATTTTCCTTTCCCATTGGAAGGAATAGATGAACTGTGACTTTTATATTCAACAGAAAGTTTTAGATCAATTTTGATTTTAATCAGATATATTGGAAGAAAATTTGTTGGTGATTTTCTTTTAATTGAATGTATTTTCCACTTCCTTGGTAAAACAGGTAACATGTAAAAGAAAAATTGTGAGCATATCAATCACATTCCCAAAGTAGAGGAAAGACATGCATGCAATATGGGGGGGGGGGGACCATCGTACCATTGACCCTTGCCCCCTTCACCCTTGCATGTGACTGGCACAAAAATGGCTTGTACTGTAGCAAGCATTAGGGCACTCTGGTAGAAGTTTGAATTCATCCAACAGGTGTTAAAGGGACTGTAAAGTTCTGGTCGTGGTGAGGATTTAGCCTTTAACGTTTTGCGAGAAATTCAGAAACCACTCTATGAGATGTCAAAGAGCTTGCAATTGTAAGGGGTATCCAAAGTTTATTTGATGAATATCGGTTTGGAATGGCCGAGATATCCAAAAACAACGTGCAACATAGAGATCCTAATAAAAGGCATGGCCTGTCGCCTTTTATTATTATCACTTTTTTGGATATCTCAGCCATTTGAAAACCAATTTTCATCAAATAAACATTGAATCCTTCTTAAAATTACATGATCTTTCATATTTCATAAGAGGTTTCTCATTATCTCACTTTGGAATGTTATAAACTTGAATCCCCACCTCAACCAGTCTTGTACAGTCCCTTTAATCATGATGTGTGAAACATTCAGAGCCAAGCCAATCTGCATTACTATAGTCTGCATCAAGTTCAGTTGGCAAGACTGCCTCGATGATAGATTCTAGCTGTTGTTGTTTTTTTTTTTAAACAAGAGACAGAGTATCTTTGATGCATAATTTCTTTTCCTTGCCCGCCTTTGTATTGTAGTTTCTTGAAACCAGTCTCACTTTTTGCTTCTGGCTCATGAGGGCCAAGGTATGTTTCAAACATGGGGGGGGGGGTGGCTTTGCTTCTGTCTAGAAATGGGTAAACCAATCACATCCCATGGGCCTGGCCAGTCCTCTACCATTAATTTTAATGGTTTTGATGGAGGTAAACGTGTTTGTCCAACAATGAGAAAGATGTGCGCACATGTATCCTTGCAAAGGACATATCGCATAGCTTTGACTCGCACCATTCCCAGTGTACTAGATAACATTTTTTTCCCCTTCGTGTGCACATTGTATTGTGAACAATAATTGAGGCTATTCATCTCTGCCAGCATTTTGTATGAATCAGATCAATTTCAGCTGCCAAAAATATCAATGGTGTCTGTTTCTCTTGCAAACAAGCTCCTTACAGAAGCATTAAAAAGGTTGATGTATGCCTTGCTGATTTTGATTTCTTTGTGTGTTTAATCCTCAAATGAAAGGAAAAGGGGAAAAACAGCCAGTACATGTATTAAGAAGAAAAGAAATTGATAGATAAAGGGCATTTTAGTCTGATTGAACATCAAGAAGTAGAATGAATTAGAAGCTGGAGATCTATCATGATGTAGAAAAAAAAATGCACTTATTTATTATATGTATGAAATGTTCTCTAATTCTTACTGCACTTTGTACACCAAGTGGCACGCTCACTGAGGTGCTTTCTTCACAGGTTGAGATTACCTCATCCATCTTATCCTTATTGTGTCACCATAGCCTTCTTGTTGGACTGAGACACATTGCTACCACTGATTGGACTTGCTCAATTTACAATTACCGGTATGTCAAGTTTGGAGGAATTACTGAATGCTGATGAAAAAACTTGGCAAGTTCAGCTGAGTGCCTGGGCACATAGAGGATTCAGATTAGTTTAAAGGTACATAGTCCCAGTAGTGTAGAGGGCGCTGTTGATGATACTGCCTATCACCGTTAGCATTGATACGAAGATTACCGAAGTTGAGCTGTCATCAAGAGTAAAGTGCGTACGTGTTGCTAAGTAATGTTGCCTTCGTTGTCTTCTCTGCGCATCGCGCAGTCTGTAGTAATGCCAGGGTGCGTGCATATATGTGCTTGTTATTATGACATCACAAAGAAGTTTGCTAAAGCTGTCATCCCCCTCAGCCGAATCATGAGCCGAACTGTGATCGGACCACTGACTACAGTGGATCGGACTTTTTCGGACTCAGGGAAATGGGCCAAAAGCGTAAGCGCTAAAAAGGAGTCGATAGTGTAGGTCTCTATAGGAAACTTGCACCGTGCGCCCGCGTACGCATGATTTGACTAAAACACCGCAACCATGCACCTTTAAGTTTTGTTTGTAGGAACAATACTAGACTGATGCAGTAAGATGTGTGCATGTGTTAATGTATGGTATCTCGCATTTTGCAATCTATACTTCTATGTGTCTCCATGTCTGAGTGAAATTTTGACACGATGTAGATGAAATCTAAGTGAATACCTAGTATGCATACAGTGTGTGTTTGTGCAGGTGTGTTTGTCCATGTGTGCATTTTGTAGACCAACCTTCAAATGAGGACCTTCAGGGAATACACACCTGCTTATGCTAGATGTGCATTACTAGATAAACTTCTTGCTGTTCGTTGAGATACATGTAGCAGGGCTGCCAACATTGGAAACTAGTTGAGAATGAGACTTCCATAGGCCAATGCTATAATTTAGGGTTTAGTAGTCAAAATGAGTGAGATCAATAGAAATGCATGCAAATGAAATAAAGTTTTAGAGTGAGAAAGGACCAAAATGAGTGAGTCACACTCTCAATGAGTGAGAGTTGGCAGCCCTGATGTAGGTTGTAATGAAATATGTGTATGAAAGTTGGTTCATATTGGAAGGAGTTCAATACATGTTTAATTTGATGACAAAGGTAATGTACATGGTACAGTGCATGAGATCCACATTGCCATGTGTATAGTCCCACTCAAAGTCTATCATGTTGTAGTTCAAGAGAGAGACTAATAGAATGGATATGGGATAACTACATTCCTGTATACCAGTAGGAGTTTTTTTGTGTGTGAGTATGTGTATCTTTCTTCAAATGTGCATTTGTGTTTGTATTTGATGAAATTGGCAATGCGTCAGTTGTCATGTTCTTGCATGTATTTGTGTAAGTATGTATGTGTGTGTGTGTGTGTGTGTGTGTGTAAATTAGGATTGTTTTTCAAACAAAGGGTTATGTACCAGTACATTTTTGTGTATCATGCATGCTACTTTATTTGGGGTAAAAGACCTTTGCGCCCAAAAATGCTTTTAAACTCCTCCCCCTGAAAGCTGGAAACAACTGGGATATTCTTTATCGGGAAGCAATATAGGCCGATTCCGCTGACAAATTGCTTTGAAATGAGGCCATCCCACGAGCAAATCAATTCCGTTCGCCCAGTGCTCACGAACCGGGGAAGCCCTCCTGACCTCACACTTGGTCACAAGGAAACATTGTATGGATTTTTTTTTTTTTTAAAGATAGCCCATGTATCATTTGCCAAACCTTGCCTACTTTGTCTATTTTTAGTAACCATCTATTTGTATGTGTACGATACGGTCTGTAGAAGGAATGGATAGACTAGAAAGAAAAAAAAAAGAGCTCAGTAAATAATGCCATCATTGAATCTAGGACAACAAATTTGGGATTCTGTGCCTGGTGCACGGTCGACAGCCAAAACAGGAAATCGAATCCCGACGATTTCCGGCCTCTCCAACGTGTGTTGAAGGAGAATTGCTCTAGAGTCTCTTCATGACAAGTTTGTTTCATGTACATGTAGTAGATTAGCAGTGGATCTGGGAGACATAGCTTGAAGAGGTACATGGTGTATGCAGGGTAGAAGGATTGTACTTTTGGTCATGGCGTATGCCTCATACGAAATGTAGTCATCTTGTTTATCACTTTTATTCACTCAATATCAAAGAGTAAATGCTTGTACATGTTCACAATATGCAGTGCATATGGTTGCGCTGTGTCACAGATGGAATAGCATGACAGCATAAACATCAGGGTACCGTTTCATGAAAGTTGTCAGTGCTGACAACTTGTCAGCGACTGACAATTACCATGGTAACAGTCAGTGACAAGAGCATCTCAACCAATCAAAACCAAGGATTTACTGAAATTGTCAGAGACTGACAACTTGTCAGCGCCGACTAAATTGATGAAACACCCCCCAGGAGTATCGACATCTGTGAAACAATCACTAAGAAGAGAAGTTAGGTATTTTCTCATCCATGCTTCTCAACTTTTTATAAAGCCCGAGGCCAAGTTTGGCTCCTACAAATCATGTTGAGGCCCTTAGTGAGATCAATCAAAAAATGAATATTTTCTATTGCATTTTGATCAACATTGCAACCCACCTGTGAGAGCTTCATGGCCCACCGTTGGAGAAGCAAGGCTCTAGATATTTAGGATGAATCCTAGTATTAGCTGTCTATATATACCTTCCATTCATAATGATCAAGTGTTTAGTACACTATGTTGTCTGGAAGTATACTTCACTCTTTGGTCAACTTTTCATTTGTCTGGTATGATATTGTAAAACAATATTCGCGGCATGACATTTTCATGAATTCTATGTAAGGTTGAAAATAAAATTCCATACATTGATTACATTTTCTGCCCTGCATTGAGAAGGTTTTTTGTTTTTGTTTTTGTTTTTTGTTTTTCAGGAGACTATGTATAGTCTTATGACTACCGGGAATATTTCAAAATGTCCCCGGAGATGTTATGCTAGATGATTTGCTGTTATTCAAATTGTCATAACTTCTGTTCAATTTATATGACTTTAGCTCAAATTTCCCACTGTTGATAATGAACTCTTCCTCTGTTGACTATAAATATACATGTAGTCTCCACTACTAGAAATAAACATGGGTTTTTGAAGCAGGTTTTGTATCGATGATTCGTTGCTTTCCATGGCCGATTGAAAAGATCAGTACATATTGACATCTGTAATCTGTTTCTGGTATGGAGCTATCAGCTTTGCCCAGACACACACAAAACAAAAGGACAGAAATTATTGATGTAAGAAAATCACATACTACAGGAAATTTCTCCAGCTGGTCTCCCATGACATCAAATGGGTGAATTAAACTGTTGAGGATGAGCTCATTTTGCTACAACATGCATTTCCATGAGACACTTGCCTAAATATATTTGGGATGCATCCTCAACGGGTTAAAAGACATGAGCTGGCCAACTGATGCTAGAGCTTTGGCAATTTGAAATCCACATTTTGAATATTTAATGTGGGCAGCAATAACCGTGTCTCACATTTTTCACTGTTAACGACACTTCACTGCAAGGAAATAAAATAGGAGTTCTAAATCCCAGCAAACCAAATCAATTTGATTTTCCTAGCTTTTGCTCTCCCTCTCTCCTTCTATCTAATCTCTTTCACTTGCTCATTTTTTCATCTATGTTTGATTCCATGCGTTTCTTTACATATCTATTTCTATCCTCCCTTCTCTTGCCACCTTTCATTTTTTTCTCATTTCCTCCCCCCCCCCCCCATGATGCAAAATTGTGATCATAGTTTCAGCTTGTGAACACCTCAGCTGCAGCAATGGCAAATCCTGGGATTCAAATTTCTCCTAATGATTGCTTGTCAGTCCCCTCTGTTTACCCTTCTCTTGACAACTCCAAGCCAGCTTCGATCGTCGCCATGGCGACCAAACAGCCAGAGGTTCCATATCTCCTTCGATTGTCTCCCTTGTGCCTTTTCTCTCTGCTCTCTCTTACCTCCTCTCTTTCCCCTCTCTCTCTCTCTCTTTACCTTCTCTACTATGTTTTCTTTTCCCCTCCCTCTCTTGTATTCTTTCACTTTGCATTCTTTCTCTTTTACTCTCTCTTTCTTCCTTATAGTCTATTACCTGTATCTCTTTCTCTCTCTTTCTCTCTCCTTCTCTCTCATCTCCATCTTCCTCTCTCTTCTTCGTTTTCTCGTAATATTATCTTTATCTCTCCATCTCTTTCTTTCTTGCTCCCTCTCATCTCCATCTCTCACTATCTTCCTCTCTCCCTCTCTCACTTTTTCTCTTATTCTTATCTCTTCCTCTCTTTCTCTTATTCTTGTCTCTTCCTCTCTTTCTCTTATTCTTGTCTCTCCATCTCTTTCCCTTATTCTCTTCTCTATTTCTCTCTCTCTTATTCTCATCTCTCTCTCTCTCTCTCTCTCTCTCTTATTCTTATCTCTATCTCTGTCTCTTTCTCCCTAACCATGTCATTCCCAGGGAAGCAGTCATTAAAAGGATTGGAGAATGGTGTGAGTTTTTTTTTTTTCTCCTCCCCTCGTTTCATAAACCCCCAGTTGGTTGCTGTGAAGTATAAAGCAAGAGAGAGTAATTTTCCACACTGCGAGGTATTCTGTCCTTCTTTAAACCATTAACTCCAAGTCAAAGACACCTGAACGAAGGGAGAGAGAGTGAGAGTAAAAAGTCGAGGACACATTTTCCCTTCATGCTCTGAAGACATGACGCAAGGTGCTATGTAAGCGTTTGCCTGATTGCCTGGGGCAAGTGAAAATCAAAGCCAGGCAAATGTGTTCGAACAATGAGAGAAAATGCTTGTTTGGCAAGCAAAATGTTTTGGATCCAGCTTTTTTTCTCCCTAACCCCCCCCCCCCAAAAAAGCCACCAAGTCAACATACAGAAGCACAAAGATAATGACTGTTAAGTGATGCAATGCACTAAATTTCATTTCAGCAACGTTCCAACACTTTTGTGAAGAAGCCCCAATGCAATGCATTACCAACACTTGATCAAAGCAAGTTTGTTACTCCAGTTTATGCTGTTTATTCAATCGATTGTGTTTTATTAAGCCCAAATTATGCACGGCCCTATCGCTGCACAGCAAGTGGCTAATTAAGCCCTTGACTTATAAGTGATTATCCCTATCATTTTCTCATATTTTTGTACTTTCTTTTCAGGCTAGCATCCTCCAACAATCTGAAAATCTGCTTGCCTGACCGGGTATATGGTAATAAAAAGTTATGTAGCACCATAATGATGCATGAAATCATATCACGTCCAAATTCATTCTTTGGCATCACGTCTCAGTCATTTGGATTGATATTCAATAGTTTGCTGGGCTAGTCATTGGGTTAATGGTAAATGATGACCTTGAACAAAAACACAGAATGTTACAATGATACAAGCTGTTGATCTCATAAGGTTTTGCAATATATGTAGGATTTCATCATTTGATTTGCTTGTTGTTAGTGGTATTGAACCATCCGTCGGATATACATTATCTATGTATCTGTATCAATATTTATCTATCTATTTATCTCCCTGGATGCATTCATATCGTATGTGTTAATATGATAAACATATAATCTGAAATTTATTTGTTAACACTGTATGTATGCATGTAATGTATATGTATATATGTATACACACACATGCATTATTATGTACTGTATATTCACTATTAAATTGAATCACTATCAACAATTGCACCATGATCGATGCATATCCTTCGGACTCTGCTACGAGTTCATTTTTTTTCTTTTATCCCCAGGGATGCCAGTTTATAGAAAAGGCCACATGCCCTAGAGCGTGCAAAGAATTCCTCCTTACTTTCTATGGTGCAAATTGTGAGGAGTCTTGTGCACTGAAGAAAAAAAAAACAGAAGCAGAGAACTATATTGGTATACACTCTAGGGATTTGGTCACGTGGTATTCAGTTTACCTCCTTTTATTTAGAATGTTTGAAGTCAGGAAGAATTGCATCTGAAGAGAAAGGGTCTTCATGGATATAAAAAGCCAGATATTGAATTGATATGCACAGACCAAACAGAGAAAAAGGGTATCAGGGAGAGTGTGGGTAAAATGGCAGAAAAGATAGGGTCACCAGTCGACTGGAAGGGAAGAGGAGAGGAAAGAATTTGCATAGATGCAGGGAAAGCAATTCTCCTGAGAGAAATTTTTACCTGTCATTTCTGAGATGTGATTTTTTACAGAGGTTTAGTGCATGGTGTACTGGGTTCCTGTAAGGAATGGATGTGTGAGATTGTTCATGAAAGATTTCTCATGTCAGATTTAAATGTACAGAAAGATGAATACTAGTAGCAATATGTATATACCTGTATAATTATCTAATGTAATGTGCTACTGTATACGCCGTATATTTCGCAAGGTTTTTATTTTCACGAATATTGCAAGTCAAGTGCTATTCGCGAATTGTACAATGCACAAAATCATTAACCCTGATCTAGATATGAATGCGATGTGAACATCTTTATATGTTTCCATTTATTCCTGTAGAGGTCTACTCCACGTTCGTGAATTTTAGCACTTACAAAATTTCAAATTCATGAATTTCTAACAAAGCAGTACCCGCTGCATGCTATAAGGATTAGAACCAACACTTGCTTTCGGGCGAAAGCTCGGTGGTCTAGTGGAGATGACGCCTGTCCGGTGATCATGAGGTCGTAGGTTCGAATCCTGCTCGAGTATGTACGCCCATGATTTTTTTATCATGGCTACTACTAAAACACTGATCAATTCAGTGCTTATTTACGTCGATGTAGGGCAATTTGTCAATCAGTTGCAATGAACTTACGAAATTGTCGTGAAGTCACGATTCACACACACAAAAATAGACTCGCTACTGTAAAAGTGGATATTTTCGCATGACTAATTTTTCGCGCTTGACCGTGCCAGAAGACTTTCGCGTGTTTTTAATTCCGCGGAATCAAGACATCAAGTACTGGAACATATGGCACGCAGAAATATTCACATGCTTTTATTTTCGTGCTAGCTTCTCGCGCAAAATGCGCGAAAATTTCAACACCGCGAAAATTTCCACTTTTACAGTATTCTAAAATATATGGGTATACAGTGTGTGTGTGTGTGTGAGAGAGAGAGAAAGAGAGAGAAATTGATTATGAAGAACAGAAGAAAGATGGAATAAAGTAAAGATGAAATGGCATGAAGAGACAGATTCATGTGTTTACCACATACTCAACATCCCAAGACGAGCATGGAGAAGAAATCAGATGAAGATGTGAAGTGAGGATGAGATGAGATGGGTGTCCATGTAAACTGTGTCTAAAATTTGTTGCATCTCTGCAGCACAACTTGTGAGTCAGTAGTTTGTGATATGATAATGGGAAGACAGCTTTCATGGAAGCTGGATTATTCCTCACCAATCTTTTAGTAGAGATGTGGTGTGGCTTAGGAGGAGGGGGAGGGAGAGGGGATGAGATCATAGTATCTTCATCTGGAGGTCCCTGATGCCAGTCTGCTGGAACAGCAGCATGCTAATGCCATATCCATGGCTTAACCTGCTGAGGATGAGTCCCGAGTATACTCGGGCAAGTGTTGATGAGAAATGCGTGTTGTAGCAAAATCAGCCCGTCCTCAATGGGTTGAGTGGCCTCATTCAATTTAAATCTACGTTCAGCTATACTCGACAGGTCAGAATGTCATCTGAGAGAATTAATTATGCATTGAGCATGAACGGAACTCATCCTTGTTTCCTGATTGGATGATATCATGCATATTACAAATGTCTCTTTGTCTTTTCTTAGCATTTCTCTATCTCTTTATGTCTCATCCGTAATTTTTGCTGCTCTGTATCTCAACCTTTATGAAATGCCTTGAGTTGCATCGAGTGTTTTGTTTGCTTTAACTTGAGTGACAGCAATAAAAGATGAGTCTTTAAAATTGATACATTCATTGTACATAGTAAGAATGGATCAGGTGGCTGTGGTATTCAACTTCAAAATCTGACTTCTTAATAGCTGCAGTCACACTGGCTAAACATTAAGAAGTTTAAGATCGTGATCCTTAAGATCTCAAAAATTGCCAGTGTGACCGCAAACTTCCAGCAAAAATTCTTGCGAAACTTCTCACGAGACTTCCCACTCAAACTAGGGATCTTTGAGCGCTCGCAACTGAAACTTTGCAAAGTTTGTCATGTGACCAGTCCACCACCTGTTTTCGGCATCAATCAATTGTTTTCGGGCAATGTCTCGATGGGAAGCACCTGTGTGTATTGTTGCATCACAATCATTAGCTGTCAGACGGCGTACTCTTTCATCTTTCTTGCACATCACATACACTAGTGGCCCAAACTTCTTGATCCAAAGATTGAGAAGTTTCACTGCCAGTGTGAACGGATAACAAAAGATTGTGAAGATTTTGTGATCTTAAACTTCACAATCTTTCGCTGATGTGACCGCAGCCAAAGTCACTTCTTCTCTGCCTTGCATCGTCGCAGAAAAATTCCATTAGAGTTTGCTGCTATGGACAGTACTATCTCCTTGAGTTGTCTTTTCTGGGTGGGCAGAATGAGTAGGCAGTGACCAAAAAGAGAGGTCAGGGACCCATGACACATGCTTGTAACAGGTGTCATATCTTCCAGTAGTGTGCGTCTTCTTTACCCCTTAATCACCTCACCTTTGCCTCTACCCTCCCACTTGTGCTGCGGGGTGAACAGGCCACCGTCACTGAGAGGGCAAGTACGGGGACAGTTCCCTGACCCAGTGAAGTCCTACACTGTCAGTGCATTGTGGGTTGTCTGCATGAAATAAAAAAGAAAAGAAAAGAAGGCGTTTGCTCCAGGGACCGTTGCCACACTGGTCACCTGATCCTACTTTGATTTGCTCGATTTCATTTACCCATGATTTAATGTTTGCATGATAAACTGGGTGATCTTTCAGTTTTAATGGGCATGGGTGCATTAGTTTGTGTGTGTGTGTGTGTGTGTGTGTGTGTGTGTGTGTGTGTGTGTGTGTGTATTTTTGATAATACATGTTTGTGTGTATGAGTTTGTATGTGTGTCGGAGTTTAGAGCATTGTCATTTTAACAGCATCTTATGTGTGTGTTTGTGTTTGTTGGCACACTGTATGTGTGGTTCTGTGAATATAAAGTATTCTCACACCTACTTGTAAACATAGGTTCCATACATTGTATGTCATGTTTTTGTGAAAGTGTATCTGTATGTGTGTGTATGTATGTATGTGTGTGTGTGTATGTGTGTAGTTCTGCTGCAACCCTTCTTACTGAACTCACAAACACCCTCAACCCATCTTACCAGCAAAATACACCGTAGTTACATCACTTGCGTGGCTCCACCTGGGATACAAATTGCATGTACTCTGAGAGAGAAAAATTGTATACCACCCAGAGAATGCTGGAAAGGTTTTCTGAAAATTTTATTTGGTTTGCACAATTTGTGCGGGGAATGGGCACTTTGTGTCAATAACCTCAGTCTTCTTTTTCTCTCTTTATCTTCTTCTAGTCCTTTGAAAGTTTAGTCACCCTGCTCATCCATATCAGCAGGAAGAAGGAGTCAACTAAGACCATGTAACATTAGACTTGCCAATCAATAATTACTAGTTGTACATCAGCTGAAGTTACCCAATCCTCATTCGTGATTGGTTGAATTTTTTTTTTAACCACCGTAATGGACAGGTTTAGGGTGACAATGAATTGCTAGGTTTGATGTTTTACACCTAAAGTGTAAGCTTTGTGATCATGTGACATGTTGATTGAAGCAGTATTGGAGGATTTGACGAGGCATGAAATGTGGAAGCAAGCCTTTTGAATACGTATGGTGAGCCTTCTCATTACAATTACTATCTGCAATGTATCTTAACAATCAGTACACTCCTGTATTTCTTCTATGAGGTATTGCTGTTGTGCAGAGATGCAGTGTGCCTGAGCCTAGAAGAGGCAGCTGACTATTGCTTGCAAGCAGATTCCTACCCCATAAAGAAAGTATATAGCAATCATACTTTATTTAAGTACATGCAAGCTTATGCCCATGTGTTTCAACTAGATTGCGTGTATTCTCTGAATCTCTTTTTGAGTGTTTGTTTGTTTGTTTCTCAGATGTTTTTTTTTTCTGTGAGAGATTTGTCAAAGGAAACCACTGCAGCAAAATCTAAAAGGCCTGCATGTATAAGAGTGAAGGAGTTGATAGTTATACACATTGAGGGACTCACACAGGGTGCCATATGAAGGTTCTTTGTAATATCTTCTTAATGCAATTTATTGTAGTACTGGCAAGGTCGTGCCTTCAGTTTAGAGCTGCTAGAGAGCACATCCATCCTTCTGCCGGGCACACATGTGTCTAATGCCCCTCTGCCACGTGCATGACAGCACATGATGTCTATGCCAGCGCAAGGACAACTCCCCCAGTAAGGGGCAAAAAACGTGCATTGCACGGCCGCTAACAAGCATGTATGAGTCAACGTTTGACGGGCGACATAATGCCCTCCTTCATGATGGGAATGAAATGATTCATTCTCCAGCTACGTCAGGCTCGTCCTAACTACGCCTTGGGTGATCACAAGGTGATTCCTTGCTGACTGTGGCTGTGTTGCACAAAAAAAAAAAAAAACACTTTAAAGGGAACAATCTCAGCCATAAGTTATAATAGTCAAATTAAAATATATCAGTGTTTCTCCACTCAGTCGGTGTTCTCCTAGCAAACTTCTCGCATTCAGGAGGTTCTTTTTCTTCTTATTCTTTCTTTTTTTTTTTAAATCAATCTTGAATTCATAAGCTCTTAACACCCAGACATGAATCACTATATCTGTGCAAACTTTCTCGGTGGGAGTCATTTGAGGTAGAAGAATTTTGTCTTAATGGCTTCTCTTAGCTAGAAGATTGGAAAATGCATCAGCAGCAATTGATACCAAAAAAAAGAAACTCAGAGCACTAACCAAGACTTTGTCTTACAATGATTTAATGATATGCAATTTTGATGTTTATAAACAAAAAATCATCACAATCTCTTCTTGCTTCTTCACAGGGAATTTGCACATGCATCAGGAATTTATTCCACTAGACTTGCCAATATCTGGCCTTTATTGAAAGAGCTGTAGAATTTGCAGACTTTTACTTTCTACTCTTTTTACAGTCAAGACTCTGGGCATTATTATGTGGTAAATTTGTGCATGTCTGATGCTGTAGTGATTTAAGAGTGTTGGTTTGCGTGCACAAGTGCTGCTGTACAACACAGGTAGAGTGCCATTTCATTACAGATCTGCAACACTGTGTGCAGCAGCTGATCCTAGCATTGATTTAGGGTGCATTGACATCAGGAAGTTTACTGACTGCTTACCTGTTGGACATTTGCTGGTTTCAGACTGTTTAAAGAATGCGTCTCTCCAGAGTAATGACCATGATGTTGTTAACGCTGATGTGATGATGGTGACAGTGATGATAATGAAACTAGCGATGATGAAAAATTAAAATGATAATTATCATGATGATTATGGCAATAACAGTGATGGTGATGATGAAAACGCTGATGATAGAAATGCTGAAGTTGATAATAATTATAATGATCACAATGATGACAATGTTAATGATAATATCATCATCACTACCTACTGTGATAAGATACCATATATACCTGGTACCAAAGTATCCCATTCAGTGTTAGTATGTTCCTCCCATAGGGCCCTATCATTATTACTCCATCAGTATTGCATAAACCCATGAATATTTTTGCCAGCGTCATGCATGACATACTGTATGTGCCATATATTCAACAAGTCTATTTTTCTTTTTCACAAATCGGGACTTCCCGACAATTTCACTAGGGGTTAAATTCACAATTGCGGAGTACAGTATTGAATGGAAAAATGTGTGAGTGCAAATCACATTCATGCCGGGATCAGAGTTAAAGGGGCATTCTGGACGATTTTCATAATTTCACATCATGTAGTACATAAATCAACAGCTCCATGTATAGATCCGTGGAATTTGTTGTGGTCCTTGAGCAGAGAAACCAATAAATAGACAATCTTAAACAAATTACACTGAACAGTGATGATGACATCAGAGCCTCATATATTTCAGAAATATAGCAGTGTAATTCCATTACAATACCGCTTGCTCAACAAGTTCACCTGTGAAAAATCCATGCATACCTTCTTCTTTTGTTCTGCTTCCTTGAGCCCCAACTCATGCATTCTTATGTTGAGGCTGTCATGTCATCATCCTTGTTCATTGCAATTCATCATAAATTTTGAAAACATTCTCATAACTTATCCCAATCACTATTAATTCTGAAACTCTGTACTCAGTTTGACTAATTCATAGTTGTTCAAATGTAAAAGTCTGAAAATCATCCGGAGGTCCCCTTTAATATCTTTTGTGTGTTTTTAAATTTGCAAATAGCAACCAACACACAAAATTTGTGAAAATAAAACCTCACAAAATATTTAGCGTATGCAGTAGTAGCTGATTGCCTAGGTGTAATACTTAGTCTAAGTATGCAAGTAGCCGGTAGGAGTCATACCACAGTTTGCCTATATTGTGTATGATTTCCAGGATCTTGTGCACAAATCCACAAGGTTTGCCAGATGCAACCATTTATAAACTAATGCACCTTGTAGTAGTTGTAGTATACTATAGTAGTAGAGTTGTCATCATAGTGGTGGTATTAGCAGCAGCAGCAGTAGTAGTAGTAGAAGTGGTAGTAGTGGTAGTAGTAGTAGTAGTAGTAGCAGCAGTAGTAGTAGTAGTAGTAGTAGTAGTGGTGGTGGTCGTAGTAGCAGTAGCAGCAGTGCTAGTAGTAATAGCAGTAGCAAGTTGTAGTTGTACCCCGTAGTGTTGCTCGAGATCTTTCACTTGAAAATAAGTATAACTATTATCAGTACGTGTAAAAATAGTTGTAATAGTCACTGTGAAAGACTTATGGTATCAGCTGTGCCGTTTTTTTGTAGTCTCTAGAAAATAGAGTCTTTGATGGAGCTCCTATAGTACCTATTCTTGGCCACATTACACATACACACCAAGTGCTTGCATGTCCTCTCAAGCCAAACAGGCTCACTTTACACAACATGACCACGGTACGACCTCCTGTACTTTCAGCCCTCTGCCGCCGAGGGATGCGTGTTTGGAGTTGCGCTATTTTTGCAAGCAGCCGACTGTCCGTACGCCCATGGACCAAAGTTTATGCGATGGAATGGGATGCGTCGTGAACTGTACCGTGCATGCTAATTGAATCATGTCTCGGCCAGAGAGGGCTGGCACGGTGGCATGCCAAGCCCCCATGAGCTTACCCATCAAAAGCAGGGTTTATTGCACCCATGACCAAATGGAGCATCTTGTTGTCAAATGGTCACAGATAAGACAAGAATGGAAAGGATGTGGGGGGAATAGAGGAACAATTACATCAATATTTCTGAGAACCAATCCCATAATGGGATGACAGCATTTTTATTTGACCATCAGCAATTTATTATTCTCATGTGCCTTTATGACAATGTGGCTGTATCAGCAGTGTTATGACAAAGGTTAGTTGACATTGAGCAAACTTAAGTGATTTACATCCCTTTTGTGATGCATCCAGCCACTCATATGATGAATCCAGCTCAAAATTATATCAACAAACATGACAGATATTTCAAACTATAACTCTTTAGACAACTGCAGGGTTCAACATTTTACATGAGTTGTGCTATAGACGATATGATGTAAAGCGCTGCAAAACAGAATAGTTTGAAAGAGGGCTATGCAAATTAAATTACTGTATTATAGGCCAACTGTATAGTATCAAAAGCTTGTGATCTACTAATAGATATCTGCATTCCTCTGCACATTTTTAAGGCAGTTACAGATCTTTTCAAGCCTATGATTTTAGCATAAATGTATTCTTTACTATCTTTTTAGCTCTCTCCTTGACTTAAATCTATCATTACTACTGACAGTGACAATTAAATGTCGTGTATACAAAGTCAATCTTGTGTTGAGAAGATGATTGTGAAGATGTTAATGCTATAAGACAGTGTGGGATTCATTGTTGGTTTTTTATACATTTCATACTGTATGGAGATTCAATACAGATCGCAGTATCCAGTAATCCTGATTTATTGTTGAGTGTACAATGTTGTAAAAACCCATGATATTCTTTGAGCAATGTTTGTGCCACATTTATGTAATCAGACAAAGCAAATTATGTATGATGAGACTCACAAATACATGTACATTGTATTTTGAATGTTTGTTATAAATGTTTCCTTTTATGCACTAAACACATGCTGTACATGTCCTGCATAAGCCACTTTATTACGGTACCACCCAGAACAATTCGTACCTTCAATTTAGCATCTTGTATTATTTATCATCAATCAGTTTATATTCTCCTGTGCATGTGGGTACAAAAATGAAAGCTTCATATGCATTCTGATGAATCTAGCATATATATATTGCTACACAGAGGGAATTCCCAAGAGATGATGTCTCCTTTTTTTTTTTCTGGAATGATTGGATGCTCCTGTACACACTCTCAAGGAGAATAAAGCATGCATTCATCTATTTGTATTAATGATATCAATTTCAAATATAGCAAAAGTAAAGAAAAGAAAACAGATCTTTCTGAAGAATATTTCTAGGAAAATTTCTAGAGAATCCTTGCTGCAAACTCTTACCGTGCCCCCAACCCCCCCCCCCCCCCCAAAAAAAAAGCAAAACAAAACAAAACAGAAAGATGAGTTTACAGACGTTATATTTGTTGAGAGTTGAGCATAATTGTGGATTACCTTTCACCTGGGGGATTGGATAGTGACAAGCAGATATATCTCAAGGGTCTTTTCCTTTCGCTGAAATGACAAATCCCAAGATTTGTAACTGTCATTCCCTAGACCCACTTCTTTAATTTTGTGTCAGTAGAAATTGCAAAACTTAAAGAGTATTCAATGAGTAAACATGTCATTTTTTTCCTTAATCCGTTGAGCTTTGCTTGTGTAACTTGTGTGTGGGTGGTCAATTGACATGTTGAGTTGTGTGTGTATGTGTGTGTGTACTGTATATGCTGTTATTTTCACATACAGATATTTTCGTCAATGAGAAGGCCATGGACATTTGTGCGAGATGTAGTTTTTGCAAATTGACTCAGAGGCCTTCATAAGTGCACTTTTACCTTAGTGCATGGTTAAATAAAAAAAATTAAACCCTTATGAAAAAATAAAATAGCTTTTACAATTCAATTCAATTTAATTCAATTCAATTCACATTCATTTCACATAAAAAAACAAGGTGAAATATTACAGAGATATCCTTTCGGTAACACTTATAAGAAGCGAACACTTGTCGGGTAGCGGTAAGGTGCACCCTATATTGTCCAGTATTTCTTAGATAATGCTGAAACCAGGTAAAAAGAGTAAAAGTAAAAGAGAATAAGAATGTACAGGAACTTGTTTCATAGAGTAAACCTTTCCCGTGTCGAGACTGTTTCTCTGAATACGAGGAGAAAATAACGCAGTGTCCAAGCAACAAACCAACAAATGTGCAGAGTGGTAGTGGGAAAACCGTAGTTGTCATCAAGTTGTCATCAAAAGGGTGCTGGTGGATCATGTAGCTGGGTACCCTTTTGTTCACTGATTGAGGTGTGTGCAAAGCTTTTTTTGCTTGTTATGTTTAACACTATTCAGTGTTTTAATGTCATGGAATTAAAACCATGTGAAATTCATCTTACCCTGCAGAGTGCAAAGAATAATTATTCATGCAAAAATTCCACTTTTACAGTATCTAAGATTAACATCATTGGCAATAAACAAAAGTGAAGTGACACAAAATGTTCTTTCATCTTTGGAATGCATCACTTAGACCTCTTTTTTGAAAGAGTGTGGTCCTGCAATGATAGATCCTTTTTAAAGCCCCCTCACACCTGAGCGAATGTAGGGGGATGAAGGGGGACGAATAGGAAAAATGCACGAAATGCGCGCGAATTCAACGATTTCAAATAAAATTGCCTTCAAATCATCCGATTATAAACTAAAGTCAAATATGATTAACGAATGGTAAGCGAAGGATAAATATGACATGCGAAGGATAACGGTTTTTTCGGTTCACTTCTTTGAGTAAATTGCGGCCAAAGGCGAGCGAAGGGTTGATATGACCCGATAAGACGAACGAACAATGAGCAATGGTTTGATATGGCGTGCTATTGGAAAAGAAGACGAAAGAATAGATCAGGCGTTCTCGTATGTGCGTGTGCGCGCTCCTCGGGGAGTATAAATTGTGCGAGTACGTGGAAGGTGATAGTCATCACGATGACGAGTTGGGTAGATATGAAGAGAGTTATTTCTTATGAACATATGTGCAAAAATGTCAGGAAGCTCATCAATTGAAAATTTATACATAGAAATACCAACATTATCATGTAACAAATCAGTCAATGTCATATTTTTGCTTCTACACAAAAGATCATTCGTGTGAAATACATATCCAACATTATTAATTATTCTTAAAGCACGTTTTTGAAGAAGAAAAAGGGTATCAAGCAAAAACTGAGATGAATTGCCCCAATTGCTATCATTAGGCGTTTTCACATCAGCCCGATGTTTCGAAATAGCGCGCTATTTTTCTGACTTGGGACATTAAAAAATATCTCGAGCTTGGATTTTTATCGGGCTGATGTGAAAACGCCTATTTTAGCAAAAAAAAAAACAAATATTGAAACAGTAACAATGGAGGTGAGGTGATAACAAATCTGATGTACCCCCAAATTGACTCGACCTACCCCCTTTCCCCTATAGTATCATACCTACCACCAACATCGCACCAGACAAATTTGTAGTCACTGTCCACTATAGCCAATAGGATTATCCTAAAAAAGCCCTTGTAGTTGTAGTATAGCGAGCCAGACAGTGGAGGCTTTCTGATGGCCACATGCTTGCCATCAATAGCTGCCACACAGTATGCGTGTCTTCATCAGCCCGAAGTTCAAACTAGCGGGACATTTTGCGGTCTTAGAAAATAGCCCGATACAGCGAATGTGCGTCTTCATCAGCTCGAACAGCCTGCTTCGGGAAATTAGTCCGAAAATTGACGCATGCGCACTTTGCAATATTACTCTGCCTGGCTCGCGGTTCGAAAGTGGATTTCCCCGCTCAAAATCTCCTATATCACCGTATGTACGATTCTACAACCAGGGAGGTGAGCAGTACAGCAAATTCTCTCCAAAGGGATATTAATAACGCTACTCTTTCTTCTGTCCAGTGAGGCATCTTATATGAAATTAACGAAATTCAATGTTTAAACAAATCCAAAATGCACACATTCTGCAAGAATCTTCAGCTAAGATAGAGTGGACCAGAAGAAGAAGTTTACAAAAAAACAGCTAGCATGCACGGCACTGAGTTTTAATGGGGAGGTGAGAGAAATCACCTCCCTGGTTTTAAAGATGACAACAACAGTAGGCCTATAGTACACACATGTGATCCTTGAATACACCGTGCGTGTAATGTACTATACACAATCACTAGCTGCTTGTACATGCGCTTTCCATTGCCAGCTGGCTAACCAGAAGCGTGGAGGGATCGAGAAAATTTCGGGCTGATGGAGACGCACCCAAGATAGCGCGCTATTTCACGAATTAGCGCTCTAGTTGACGAACTAGACCAAGATTTTGGGGGAAATTTTCCCGATCAAATAGCGCGCTATCTGCGTCTTCACTACACAGATAGCGCGCTATTTTGACATCGGACTAGTTTGGTAGCCGCAAGATAGCGCGCTATTTTGAAACTTCGGGCTGATGAAGACACGCCTAGTGGCGAAAATTCCACGGCTTGTAGAATCCACCAGCAAGTTGTCACCATCCATCAGGGGTTGAAGGGGCTGTCATGACTTCATCTGCATACTCGTCACATATGGCCTGACACACTTTCCTGACCACTACAGATAGGGTGTTTTCAGGCACCCTCTACCCATACTGCATGTCGGAGTACTTGGTGCCAGACACAAGATGACGGAGAGTAGCTGCCAACTTGAGACCTTCTTCCAGCGGCTCCCTGTACCAGGTGTACTGCCTCCTGATTCTTCCTCTGACCCTCTCCAGGATTTCATCGTAGAGTTCAGGGGGCGTGCAGAGAAATTTCTTGAAAGTCGAAGGGTTTTCTCTTCGGAGCTCAACCAACAGCTGGTCGTAGATTCCAAAAGCCCTTCTTCTGGCTGGGTTCAGTCACGTCCTTCTCTAGATACGACGTCGTCTGAAGCCTTGTCGCCATCTGAAGCGGCCTCTGATGAACTGGTGTAAGTTCAGCTACTGATGTATAACTTCATTCTGAGCCATTGCCAGTAAATACTGGACTCTGAGGCGGGCTGCATCTTCCATTTTTCTGAAGAAACTTTGAAACTTTCGGGTGGAATGTTTATAAATTATATGACACATATGAGTAGCGTGGTGAGTGGCTGGTCACAGAGAGCAGCTCAGCATTTGCCAATTTTTTCGTCAGGTCATTCGCTCGTATTCGTATCACTTCGCAATCCATAGTTTGTCATAGTATCTCTTAGACTTGCCTTCGTGTATGCATCGCTATTCAAATTTAGTAAAAGTCAATCTTGGTTTCCCTTCGCATAGAAGATGGCAAGCGAAAATACGCTTGTCATAGCATCTTCGTTTCTATGCGCAAGTCATATTTAGTCATTGTGTTGCTTCATTTAGGGTTCTTTCGAGATCGGTCCACCTTGGCAAAAGCGCGATGAGGGACTATGCGTGACAATAGCACACGAACGATAAACGAACGATTACCGCAGACTAAATAAGAGATGCAAATGACAGACAATTTTTCAATTCGTCTGGAAATTTTAAACATGTTCAAAAATCCCGTGCGAATTTGAATAATCGCAACTGTTAGTTCAGAAGGTGTACGAACCCAAACACGAAGGGTAAATATGATTTACTATCAATTACCATTGAAAACAATTTTTCCAAAAATGCCTTTCGCCAGCCATCGCAAGTCATATTTCAGGCAATTTGCTCAGGTGTGAGGGGGCCTTAACCATCATACACAGACAAGGAAGACAGTTCTGTGGTGTGCCACAAACCAGCAGAGTTAGAGCCTCTGACCTTCCAAAGCTTCTGGGAACATCTAATGCAATATAATAACTTTGGCTGGATAGCTCCGGTCAGATAAGTACCAACGATGTACTATTTGGAAATTACAAATCTAAAGAGACTTTATGTGCAGACCCAGTGAGCAGTAGTTTAACCAGAATTTTCATTTTCAATATGAGTGTGGAGGACATTTGAAAGATGTTTTTTTATAGACTAGGCATTATTTGATCAATTTCACAATTCGAACAAACACAGCATTCTCAATAACTGTTCAATTTTGTCCAATTATTTCACCGATCCATTTCTTTTGCTTCTCCGCTTTGATCCTTATAGTACATTTCTCCTCGGGGATTAATTCTCCTCTGATTGGTCAGCGTACAAAGAGTAGGTCATTCCCCTTTCATTCAACGTAGATCTGTTCCCGCCTCTTTTTTTTTTTCTCCATGACTGAATATTCTCTCCCACCATGCACTTTTCTTCATGAAAAGAGCATGGTGTCTGGTGAACCAAATATTCACCACTCAGCACACCTGCCAGCAGTGTTTGTGTAATAACTGAATTTCATGCACCCATAACTCCTACCCTGTTAAGTCTTTACATGCTCAGACACTATCTAGCTTAATTTGCCAAGCATTTTTTCATCAGCACTCAGAAATCCATCCGAACTCGACCTCGTTATAAAATTGGCACACCCACTCGGATGCAGCAAAGAGCCCCAGTTGAACAGAATGGCCATGAAGATACAATAGTGATTTAAGGGGAATCTCTATTCAATAACAATTAGTTTCCAGTCATCCGTGCCATTCGATGAAGAAAGTATTCCAGCCTGCGTGGCAATCAGTGACAAAAGCACCGGAAGGGTTAAACGTGGAAGACAGGTGATGTCCTCGTTTCTGGCGTCTTTTCTTAGAATCGGGTGATTTTGCACCTCAGCCATGTTGATAGCAGAGAGATAATGATAAGCACTATCATTGCCTGCTGTTGCATAATCCTATCCGGAAGACTTTCTTTTCGCAAAAACAAAACACATTTTTTTTTAAAGCACTTCGTTAAGGATAGAAGAGTTGTTGAAGATGGAGATTTTTCTTCTTTTTTTGCGAGAATTGTACCGATAAATCTTCCACAAAGCTGCCATTTGGCAAGTTGTAATGGGGCGATGGAGTGATTTCCCAGTGGGCGTGTTTTTTTGTCTCAAGGATACGATTCTTTCTGAGCCATCTCCAAGAAATCGGGGCTGTAAGAGATTTAGAACACTTCAAACACCAAGTAAATAGATTTATGGGACATGCTTTAGCGATGCATTATACCTTTTAGAAGCATTCCATTATGGATGTAAATCAAGGGCAATGTTGCTTTTCAGCTTTCTAATTTTTTTGGCAAGATTTTCTTGCACAAGGCGACCAAACACACACACACACACACACACACACACACACAGACACAAGGGCCCGAATTCACGAAGGTGGTACAAATGAAACCATGGTTTAAACCATGGACAAAAACCATGGAGCGCCAAGTGTCGCATGGAATATTTTGTTATGAAATCAGTAATGAAATGACAACATTTTGTAACTAAATGAACATTTCGTCCACGAAATGATAATTTCGTTAACGAAACAGTCATTTTGTCGAAGAAATGACCAATTTCGTAACGAAATATTCCGTGCGACACTTGGCGCTCCATGGTTTTTGTCCATGGTTTAAACCATGATTTCATTTGTACCACCTTCGTGAATTCGGGCCACAGGGTTATATTCTCTGTGAACAGAATTATTAAAGTCAGCTTTGCAAAGACTACAAGCTTCATCCAGAAAATTTACCACATGGAATTTTCTTTTCTTTCTTTCTTTTCTCTTCTTCTCTGCCAAAGAGGGCAGTGTAAGCTGTCAATTTTTCACATGTTTTTCTTTCTTTCTTGATTCTTGTTTTCTATTCTGTTGGGGGTTGCGTGGTAGATTTTGTTGGTATCTACTCTTGCTATTAAACTGCAAAAAGGCGGTGATGCGTTTGATGATGCGGCCAGCAGCTGAGGAGACATAAGTGGGGAGAAATCCTCTGAGAAAATCCTCAACATTTGCTAGACTGTGAATGTGGGCATCTGCATTGTGGATGATGCAAACATTACTTTAACCTCCTTTTTCAGAATATTTCCTCACTTGTATTTACAAGACTTTGCTCATGCTCATGACTTGTGAATAATATGTTCGATATTGTTATACTTATTTTCTGTTATGTACAAGTGGAGAAATAAAACTTACTGAAACTGAATTGAAACAAAATGTAGCAACCTCTGCTTGAGTCTTGTCACAAGACTATTATGGTCTGAGCCTGGACTCAATCACACTTCACCCTGTCTCATAGGCCCTGGCATTTCATCAGTGTTGTGGACTTTGCTCATCACATAAGAATCATCTCATCATTGCACACATTTTCTGAGGTGGTCCCTTACTGCAACTGCCCAGAATGATCAGTAATAAGTATTAACCCATTGAGGGCGAGCCCTGAGTATATTCGGGCAGGGGTCTTTGGAAAATGTGTGTTGTAGCAAAATCAGCCCATCCTCAACGGGTTAAGGCGGATGATTTTGTTGGAGAGTGCAATTCAGCCGTGGGATGCCAAGGGGCTTGTGATTTGGGGAGGCTAGGAGGGATACCCAACCTGTGAGAGATTCCCACTAGTGTTTGCAAGGCTCCAGCTGGGTCAACAGTAAATGAGGGAAAACCAAGGGGTGATTTTGTATACTGAGTCTAGCGATAGACCAAAGACGCAGTCTGTGCAATCTTTGGCTATTCCTCGGAGGACTTGTCTTGCCAGGGATTTAGTGCGGAGTATCAATGTGGAGACAACGAAATGACATGCCTATATGTTGCTGTACCAGATCTCTAATGATTTTTATCTCTATTTCTCTTGTCTCCTTCCTATCCCATCTGCATCTGTTCTCATTTGATTTCATCTACCTGCTTCATTCTTAAACTATCCTAAACATTTCTACTCTACGTCCCCCTCCTTCCTCCCTATCTCTCTCTGGCACTCTCCCTTTCTCTCCCCCCCCCCCCTCTCTCTCCTCCTCCTCCTCATTCTCAATCTGCTCATTATCTTGCCCTGTATCTCTTGTATTTCCTGTTTCTACTCTTCTGTCTCTTTGTATGTTGTACCTTCTAACATTCTGTCTATCATAACTCACCTTCCTCTGGGTATCCATCACTCCTTCCTCTGTTTCGTCATCACCTTTTGTCCGTCAACATCTGTGCTTCTTCATCATCTTTTCCTTCTCTTCTCCCCGTCGTTATCCTTCTGCTTTTCTCACCTTCCTGTTTTACTTTTCATTTCTTTCCACTTGTCCTCCTCTCTTCTTGCTCTTCTGCCTCTCTCTCCTTGCTCTTCTGCCTCTCTCTCTCTCTCTCTCTCTCTCTCTGTCTTCTCATCTTTTGACCATCATCCAGTGTCGGAGGATATTACAGAGCCTTGCACGGGGTTTCAACCGGACAGTGGACTGCGTATAGTACTCAAAACAGGGACGTCTGCTAACCTCAATTCAGCGTGCCACCAGCCAGCTCTACACTCCTTGAAATTAGCAAACGGTCACCGATTTCCAACAGAGGACACATATCCATATTGTCTTCTTGCCAGTCATTCGACTTTGAAGATGGAATTTCTCATACCTTGCGGCTAGTGACAGGAGCGGACAGGTTGATTAAGCAGCTAGCCTCAACAAAGAAAAAAAAGTGAGAGAATGAAAAGAGAGTTTTTTTCCAATGTCAGTCAGTGACAAGTACAACTCTAAGCAGAAACTTATATTGAACTCCTATCTTAGATTCATAAGAGATTAAATTTTATCAACTAATTAAGCAATATTATTACTTGTATATTAATCATCATTACTACCATTCAATGTGTACATGAACATTCATTCAATATGACTTGTACAAAGGAACATTGTGTTTATTGTAATGTAAAAATATATGTATTGAAGGTATTTAAGATTTTCTACTCCACCTTCACTTGCCATAATTCTGAGATGCTTCCTCATGACTGAGTAATTGTTCAGCCGAGGTGTGGTAATATTGACTGAAAGACGACAAGTCCTTGAGTGTCTGACTTGTTAACCCGTTGAAGATGGACTGAATTTGCTGCAACATGCATTTCCCATAGACACCTGCTCAAGTATACTCGGGACTTGTCCTCAACGGGTTAATATATGGCAGCATGCATTCACATTGTTTGACAGAAGATTTCCTGTTGTGCAAAACATGCCAAATGCCCATTCCCTAACTCGTTTGAGAGCCAACACTTGTAAGGACTGAACTTGATGTGTCAAAGATTTTTACTGTTATGCATATAATAAATGTAATCATTTAGCTAATTCAAATGAGCTAACAGTATGAGTGTGTGTGCCAGTTTTTGTCCCTGAATATTCAACTTAGCGAGGTAGATGACTCATGATGCGGCATATGTTGCTTGATTTTCAAGGGATATTCATTGCAACAGTACTAGACCTTACAAACTTATTGATGTTATGCACAAAATGTGATAAAATGATTAGAAGTTAGAAACACATGATAAAAAGTAAGTCAACAGGTGTCATTCTTCTTTTCTTTTTCTTTTTTGAGAGGGGCAGAAGATTATGAATGTCTTGATAAAGTTGTGGAGAGAACATTTTCCAAACATATGGAGAGTTTGTAAATACTTTCGCCCTAATAGTCTTTTGTGACCGCTTCAGAGCTTGCCTGAGGTTTATGCTAGACGTTCTGCTCATGACAGAAATCAGTTCCTCCGTATCTAGAAATTGAGCTTTAAAGAGGAATGTGCAATGACTAGGTCCTATTCTTACATAGGGACTTGAATGAGAAGTACTATTGAATTTAAGATTCATGCATTTTTCCCCCTGTCTGTTGATTAGGAGAAGCACAGTTGATATTTTGATTGCTTGAGAAAACAGATTTGTGAAAGAGATATACAAGATTTAAAATAAGGCAGCTGATTTATCATCAATCAAATCACTTAATCATAACTCTTGTTCAGATCGTAGTGTAATGCTGGGATATTTGTGCAGAGGATTTGTGTTTTGTTGGCTTTTTTTTTTCAAAAGAACAAAATAAAAATAATATGTCCTGACAGCCTTACATCACAGGTCATCTAAAAAATGTATCTCTCTATTTGATTGTGTGATTATTTCACATTTTGATGAATAGAGAGCTATAATGAATAGTCACCTTAAGTGGTGTTTTTTTTTTTTTTTTTAGGGGGGGGTGGGGAGGGATGCATATAGAGTTGAGGTACAGTTGAACCTCTCTTATCCGGCCTCCCTTTATCCAGATCTCTCTATTATACGGACGCAAGCTCGCCATGATTTTTTTTTTTTTTTTAATAATTACGGGAGGAAAGGGGGATTCCCAACTCCTTGAGAACTCCTACACAAACACACATGAATTACATATTACTTCCAAGATAATCCTACATGATTAACATACATTACATCAAATATCCTTCAAAATTGCTTACCTTCAGACATTTTAACATCCCCAAACATCCCCAAATCATCGCAAGAACATGGACAGATTATGCGCTCGAGTCCTCTCATATCGCATTGCCACATATAGGTCCATACACAGCCGTCGATATGACTAGATAGACATGCATTGTTTCGAGTCATTGGCTGTGCAATGAATGATATTGAACACTCAAAAATTGTTCACACACAGTACACACACAAAGAGAGAGAGGGAGACCATCTAACAATGGCGACCTACAGCCGACTTTGCCGAGCCGTGATGATCGAATTTTGAAGCGTAGTTTCGTCGACTCGTACTGTTTATTTTCAAGATCTACTTGATACATTTCTTAATAATTATTTAGGTAAATCATCCCAAGAATTTATAAAAGAAAATGATTTCATTCTTGCAAACACGAACCTCTATTTTGGGGTCTGTTACTGAGTGTAACAATGAAAAGGTTGCAGTATACACATTACTACATGTGGTACTACAATGGGCTACATCAGTACATGTGTATGTATATGTAGGCCTACATGTACAAAGCATTGAGTCTCTCGTATCCGGCCAAATCCCTTATGCGGAGCCCCGGTCCCGACTTGTCCGGATACGAGAGGTTCAACTGTATATCATGTCAAGAAATCTTAGATACATTCCACTACATCTCATGATACTTTGTAATGTTATGTAAATTTTACTTATTATGACATCAGTGACCACTTTTGAGCACAAAGTTGTTGACAACGTCATTTAATTTCATAATCATCTTTCGGCATTTATGTATCATTCCAATTATTTTAAAAGAGCTTCACCAAACTTTATAGCAGTTGACCTGCCTATCATTAAGTGAGTGGTGAAACGAATGCTATTTCACCTACCACATTTGTGGCAGTTGTGCTATTTTACCACTCACATGACCATCTTTTCATCTCCAATGTCAGTTTTTGTTGTTGTTTTTTTTTTTTCACACATTGAAAAGAGAAGAGTTGTCATTGTCATGTAAGACCTCCCCAAATCACATGGGAATGGTGGTGCTGCTGTTGTTACCATATCCTAGCGATCAGTGTTGAAAAACTTGGTTGCAGGGATGCCAAGTTGAAAAAAAAATGATGAGTGAGATTTTCATGACTCGGCATCTCGGCATGTGAATGTGGGCGCGAGCGAGGGTTGGGAGGGTTTTTTCCCCCCTGTGGCCTCCCACAGTAGGGAGCTTTGATCAGGTGCGTACTTAAGTGACTATTTTTTACTTATTTTGGAAGACAAAAGGGAAATATACCTTCATTTGCAACTATCACTTTAATATTTTGAGCTATGCTCATAGGCCCAAGTTGCAGACTTGGCCCGATGCGTGAGAAAAATGGGTGCCATGCGTGAGATCGTGAGATGGCCCCTAAATGCTTGAGTCTCACGCAGAATGCGTAAGACTTGGTAGCTCTGTGGTCGCATGAGCCATTTCTGTCGCTGCATTATGCACCATACGTAAATCATGACCAGCAAAGTCTGAAGTGAATGATGTTAGAATTGGTAACACAGTGGACTCTTAGTGTGACAAGTTCCTTGACCTGAATTCATGAGGGTAATTTTGAAGTCAAACGCAGGCATAGATTCATTTATTGCATTAGCGGGAAAGATGAGAGAAAATAGAGCAAAAATGAGAATTAAAGAGTAAAAACAGGCATACATTGCCCATGAGTATAATCTGTCAGCAAACATTTATTGTTGGACTACTGTCCACTTTGAATATGAGGTATAATGCAAAATTGTACATATGAAATATTCATAATACATGTACTATTATAGAAAATACCACAGTGAATTCCTAGCCCTTTTGATTCATAAAATCTGCTCTGTAATATTGTACTCTTGTTATATCAGGATTTGAAAAATGAGGCAATAGCAAGAATGATGCACTCAGGGGCAAGAGAGACTGCATTGTTCTGATGGAGAGTTTGATAGATGAGTGTTCTTCATAAGAAGAGTCCACTGTTTAGCAACGTTTTGGGTAGCAGAGAAGGATATGGAGAGAAGTGGTCTGCAACAAGGTGAATTGTGTTGGTTTTTGTGCCATTAACAATCCTTTCTGTCAGTTTAACAATGTTGTTAACAAGCCTTAGGCCTTGATGATGATGTGTGTTATTTATCTAGAGCAGGTGAGAGGATTTTGTATGATATTGTATTGTATGATAGTCTGCATATTACGATAGAATAACCTTGTTCACGACAATGTGTGTACTATTACTTATTCCCTTGCCATCATCCAATTCATATATTCTATAACATGATAATTCACATACGGGCCTGTGTAGTTGAAATAATGGCATGTTTAAGGCTTGATTGAGGCAATAGCAAAAACATGTTTTGTATTTGCTGCACTCAAGCTGGAGTTTATATGATAAGAGGGCATGTAATTGAAGCAGCATTATCATTAATATGATTAAAATAGTATTTGTATCATGCAGTCCTCATAACATTCAGATTTGAAGCATTTATATGTACAATATCTTACATGTATCTTCCTCATTCGTTTCTAATGTAACAAATTGAGGATCTAGAAATGGTGAAAGATTTAGAATTACATTATAGAATAGAGTAATCTATTTATTTTGCAGAATTGTTGTAGGACTGTAACATAGTGATACACAGATAGTCAGAATGTACATGTAGCATCGCAATGTTTTACATTTGTCTTCCTCTAATGATCTTCAAAGATGTTGCAATGTCATAGTTTTGCCTCCAGGCCCCTCTGTATATTTCTGTGCAAGGATGTCTCATTAAGATGTATTGATAGTTGGAGCCAAGAGGTGTATGGAAAGCTTCTCTCCATACTGGAATCAGGCTCTAATCAGTTGTTCTTTCATTATACTAGAAAACTTAAATTTTGTGGAATTCTCTTTATATTTTTCATTATATTGTTGTCCACACATGATGCCATAAACTCAAGTAATCTCCTCATCCAGTGGTTCTAATACCAAAACTTTAAAGATTCATAACTTTTGAAAAGATTGTCCAATTTTCCACAAACCTTCACCGATATGTTCTACTAATAATGCTGCATCATCTCAATCCACACAAATGTTTGGGTGAACTTGTCCTTTAAGTGGTCTACAGCCACATGAGCATTATGTGCAAGGTCAGTAACACATACTTTCTTTCCAAGGCTGTTTGCAGTGGCTGTACAAAGCAGGTGGTTTCCAAGACTGGTATGACTGTATTTAAGGCCTGGGGGTTGTTTCATCATCAACGTTTGTCAGCGCTGACAAGTTGTAGCGCTGACAATTTCAGCAAAATCCTTGGTTTTGATTGGCTGAGATGCACTGGTCACTGACTGTTACTATGGTGATTGTCAGCACTGACAAACGTTGATGAAACACCCCCAGGTATAATCATAAGAAGGCCCGAACATCTCCTAGTTATTTTTAGATGAAAAGGGTCCACACTGCTTGATAAAATGGTGATGTTAAAATGGATGATTGCTGTTGTGTATCTTCAATGTAAGGCATTGTTGGCAAGTATATTGCAAGTACATGTATTACAAGTTCTTATATCCCAGGGGTAATGTTCTCAAATATGGCATGTTTTGGGAGACAAGTCACCATTAGTCTTCTGTATTAGTTCAGTCACATTAGTCACCTTTTCATTGAGGATTTCACATGGGAATATGCAAGTGTTTGCATGCGCAGCTCAGGTTCACATCCTTCAAATGCACAAATTTTCACGGTGAATTAATTTTCGCGCATTTCGCATTATTTTTGGCTAGCGCGAGTTGTAAAACCTGCGAAAATATCTTCACAATTTTCTCTGCACATTTTAAATGGGTTGACAATCGTGTAGTGCGAATTCAAGAACCTGCGAATATGTTTTTGAGCCGCTCGGCGCAAAAACTCAATCGTGCGAAAATATGGACGTTTACAGTAATTATGCTGGTTTCATTGATCTCCTGTACACACAAGGAGACAGGCATGGTGTACAGATAATGCCTGTCATTATTTCTTGTGAAATTCGTCTCGATGACAGACAACAAGAAACCACAAAGTTTTGTCTGTAGTGACAAATTGGGTGTGTTCAGTGAAGCTCAGCATGACATACCCACACATCCCATAAACAAAGGTGATTTGATAATAATGTGTTACAGAATTTGACCTTTTTGACAACATGCACAACACACAAATATATAAATGTAATTTTTTAGTGTACTGCGCATTTTTCATTTTATTACACACAACTTTTCTACATGCACAAACACTTGAATATTCCTTTTAAATATATATTCCACTACTATAATGTGGGGAATACATTGTATGTAGGAATATGAATAAACAAACAAACAAATAAACAAATAAACAAACAAACCAAATATGTGTATCATATATGCATGGATGTGCAGTTAAACCTTTCTTTATGCAGCCATCTGTCAAATGTGGCCAGTGGCCACAAACGTGGTATCCCATGATTATAACTGCGTAAAGCAGCCATGGATGCCTTTTCAGGGCTGGCAGGAAAAATCAAAAAGAGCAGCAACCCATCAGCAACAGAAACAGCGGAAATTTCATCATTAATATTTCATAATCTTCCGTTCATGTTTAGATTAATATTTGATAACTGTGATTATTAACTGGTGAATGTTGAATGATAACATTCATCTGTACATAAATATGTGTCTACAACATGTAGCAAAACCAATATGGCTGCCATTCTCTCTGCAGTGGCGACCTGTCTATCTAACCTCCCACAAGTAGGCACTACAGACAGCCTTAACTGCTTGTATGTATGTGTATACATACATACTTATGATTTGATTGCAGAATATACATGTATGTGTAAAAGGAGTATTCATGATGGTTTTGCTGTTCAATAATGGAAGTTCTTGGTGAAAAAATGTATGGAGAAATGGACACTGAAAGCTGTGTATATTCATCCACAATAGAAATTGAGAGGTGTTCTGATTGAGACCTGAGAATAATTACTGTGAGCCTGTTTGTTCTCTCCAAGGTTGTTTTTTTATTCCAGGCATGTTGTTCAAGAGCTGTCTGGCAAGCTACAATATGATTAAGGTTCAGAATGAAGGCAACTTGATTTTTTTTTTTCAAAGTTGAGTGTGACAGGTGCTGTTAAGGGAAAACCCCATCTTATGGTGTTTTGAAGAGTTATGAGATGTCTACATAATATCATGGTGATGGAATACTTCATTACAACCCGATGTTTGAATTGTAGATTTGTTGTCTAAATGTATTCCTTTACAAAGGAAAATGTGATTTGCCCACAGTTTTATGCTGACATCAAATTTCTATATTTTATCACTGTATAATCGGCAACCCTTATAAACCTCCATCGTACTCGTGTGCTTACAATTCATATTTCTTTTCCCTTTTTGTCCGATGTCGATGCCTGTATTGTTCTTTTCAAGACTTAGTTAATCCGTGTCCATGAAATGTTTGAAGTGACGGTTTGTGCTTGTGTCTGCTTCAAAAGGAACAATATAACATCATTTTCTCTATCTAAAATTCAAACATGCCGTATTTAAGGGGAAATCCAATCCAAATAGAAGTTAATCTGATAAGAAAGAGTAAAATATTATGAGTTCAACTGTATAATTTTGATAGAAAGTGGATAAAAAATAAGGAAGTTATGACATTTTGAAGTTTCGCTATTTTGGGGGGAAACAGTTCTTGAATGGTCAATATGAATATGCAAATGGAAAAGTGAGCATGTCATCCCCTCACAACTTGTCATATAGTTTGTACATGAAATATTTATATTTCCGTTTTTCATTCAAACGCAACAAGCCCAAGGCTCAAATCCTTGCATACTTTAACTGATCACTATTCTGAAGTTATTCAACCAGGAATAACATGTTTCAGACTTCAGTGACAGATACATTGAATTTTTCTCATTTTTTTTTTACACAATCAATGGAAAATTGTGAGGTTATGACATGGTTAGCTCACCCGTTTGCATATTTATATCCACTGTACAAGAACTGTTTTGCAGAAGTTAGCAATACTTGAAAATGTCATAACTTCCTTATTTTTCATATCTGATTTCAGCCAAATTTTCACCATTGAACTTGTAAGATTTAACTCTTTTTTATCAGACTATCTTATATTTGGACTGGATTTCCCCTTAATGAGAAAATAGAAAACGAAACAATGAAGATTGCTTCCTCGTGGACTGACATGAAGATTGATTTTCATCGTGTGTGATATGATATAGCAATCAGTAATTGGCTTCATCCTGTTTTTGTCTTGTCTAGTCAAGAACTGTAGGGTTTCCGAGGTAGGCGACTTGATGAAACCATACTCTCTGCATCCGTTAATTTACGTAATATTAGTTTCAAGATTCTCTCTGCTTTTGTGTGGTTTCATACTTTTATCGGGCAGTTTACATGGTTCCATGACATTTGCTCCTGCGACAATTACTCCCATGATATATCTGCATGCTAAGTCAAACGTAAATTCAACCCATAAACATAACCCTAACCCTAATCCTAATTCTCACATCAAACTAAACCTAAAACCCTATCACAACCCTAACCCTAACCCTAAGTCCTTAGAGAAAATAAGACCGGAGCAATATTATTGTCGCAGGAGCAAATGTCATGTCACCGTTTACATTGTGATACCATATAGGTCAGTGTATAAGAATCTGCAGCAATTTCACCGCAGCATGATACCTATATGTATGGAGCCCAACAAAAATGTGGGCCCTTCATTTACATATGCTCACCTTTGTCCATGAGATTTGACCTCTGACCCATTCAATACCTCCTAATGTCTTTTTGTCCTGCCATTTCCCACCTGAGATTACTGACTGGAAATGGACATAATTATGTAGCCAGAGTTCAGTATACCTTTCACCATTGACCGTTGACCTTTCACCTGTATCCCTACAACCCTTACATTCACCAAAAGAAAAATGCACACTAAATGATTTAATGAATAAAAAAAAGATCACTACAGTCTCCATTCACAATGAATTATTTGATTATCATTAATACTCAGTGGTTGATGTAGCAGGAACTGGCAGGTCATTACATTGTCATTTTGACATTGAACATTTAGTTGTTTTATATATACAATCTATGTGTACAGCTGTTTATAATAACTACTAGATTTATTCAGTGGCAGATGGGGGGCCACCTGGCGTGCACCCCCTCTTTATTTTTTTGTTAAAACAAAAGAAATAAAAAAAAGAATGGGGCCGTGTGCCCCCCCCCCCCCCTTTTTTTTGAATTTTGCAAAGGCGCCTCCCCTTTATGGAATTCCTGGATCCGCCCCTGTTATTGATTCATGACTGCAGTGTAAATGTCAAAAAAGTGAAAAGAACATGTCAGTGCTTGGAAGGATTTTTTATGACCAAAAAGTTTGGACATACTATTCTGATGGCCTCTTCAATCTATTAATGAAACTCAGAGCAAATCATGCCATTTGGAGAGGAGAGTCCCTGATAAAGTTGAATAACTGGCATAAATTTTTGACAAAATGGACTCAGATTTTTAGTTACAATATGTGAAACAAGATGACAGCTGCTTCAAGTGAAATAAACTATTGGAGTGCTCGCTTTCACGAGATTGAAATCATCTTTAACTGACTCTGATAATAAAAGTTTAAACATGAATTGTATAAAGGGTCACTTGCACCAGAATTGAGATTTTCAACTTCCAAATCACATTTTCAAAGTACCATAGTTCAACACGCGACCTTAACCCGTTCCATACTGAATTCTGAAATCCCCATAGACTTAATACACAAACCACCAGGTTCCCGAAGTGAATGGGTTAATGAAATAACGGGACACACCGTAACACGCTGTTGAAATCATTCTCCATTGCGTAGTAGATGGAGGAAGCATGTCTGTATTAATGTTTCACCCATGAGCAAATTAGTACACCTAAAATCACCCAAGGTCGAATCGGGATTGTAGCATTAAGAATCCATATTAGATTACACCTCGTGCGTATTATCTATCAATGAATGAGAAACGTATATCAATGTGCTCCTTCATCACGTCTGAAGAGGCGCTGTTTTTACAGTAATGAAGGTGAAATGAGAAGAAGAGAACTTGTCAATGTTTAGAAAAAAATTGTGCCGTAATTTTGAGAGGCCATTAGTGTCATCTGCAAAGAGCAGTATATGGCTTTATTGGACTAGATCATGATGCTGGTTTAATTGCATTCTGTTAGATGCATTGGATGCAGTGCTTTGAGTGGCTCGCCACGTTTTACCTGTCGGCTTTCCTTTTATATCTGTTTTTCCCGCGCAGATCAAAGGGCTCTGCATTCCAGGGGCTTTACGAGTGTGTGTGTGCGTGTGTGTGTACCGGGAGGGTGTTGTGTCCAGCACTTCGCAATTAATTTGGAATGGAGGCATTACCTTGTGGTCTCTCTGTGCCCAAGCTATGTGTATGGCAGTCAAGGCCTGATAAACATGAAAAGAAATAAATACATAATGTATATATATATATAATATATATATATATATATATATATATATATATATATATATATATCACTGTGTAGTGTATCACTGGCCATTTCTTAACTCTCTGTGCAAGTGAATATCATGCACATGCCTACACACACACACACACACACAATATATATATATATGTGTGTGTGTGTGTATGTGTGCGTGTGTGGGTGTGTGTGTAGGCTTGTTATGTACATATGCACATGTTAATAGGATGTGTGATCCTCGCTATTTGCGCATCCTACTAAATGAGGTAATTAGGCGTGATACGAATATAGATTTTCAAGCTGCAAGCTGTGTAATGAGTCTTAATGAGTTATTATTATCATTACTTTTAAATTCCCAACATAAACTTGATTGCCTGTCATTATGATGTGTGTGTGTGTGTGTGTGTGTGTGTGTGTGCGGGGAAGGGGATGGGAGGGGTTGAAGTAACGCATTTAAGGCATCTGTGCAAATTGTGTTTCGTTCCATGAGTTTCATGAAGTATAAACAAGGCCAATAATGAACCGTAAGGATGATAAGGGCGGCGCTAAACTGCTGTTAGCTTCAGATCTGCGACGTAATGCGCAAATCCTGGGACGCGGGTACAGTATTAGGCAAAACTAGAATTGTCGCTATGGCGACTGGTATGCCTCCACCATATCACATGGTTCTCCCAATAAGTCTACAGTACGTCTTAACAATGTCACATGACAATTTCACATAATAGGCAAACAAAAACTGAAATGACATGTTTTGACACAAAATTGTTGGGGGTCTACTCTTCTTGAACTGGGTTTCATTGGGATGAATGGCTAAATATTTAAGAGAGCAAGTATTCAGGTATATGAGTACAATTCAATGGACTTTTGAACTTTGCCCTTTAAACTCATGGCCCACAATTCTTCAAATAATCACCAACTGGTAACATCCATTTTGATGACAATATTTTGAGCTATTTTCAAAATTTGAAAAAAAAAAATTGCTCGACCTTTGACCACATTGCCCAAATCTTTCCCTACAGAATCAGTGTGCAGTAATGGATGTATTAGATACCTAGTTTGATTGATACATTGACTAATCTCCAAGGTAAGGAGAAATTCGATTTTAATTCAAATGTTATTTCAGCATTAAATAGTGAATTTAAACATTTTAACCTGACTTTTGATCCTTGACCCTTGACCTCATGAACGTGAAATTTCCACGAGATTCATTGTCAGGCAGTACATGAGTAAGTTTCATGAAGATACCTTGAGCCATTTCCGAGATAGAGAGAAAAAAATGAAAGTTTAGCATTTTCACTTGACCTTTGTTTTTTACCTTTGACCCCATGCCCAAAACTTTCCCTAGAGATTCTTATCGGTAAACATGTATGTGCCAAGCTTCAAGAAAATACCTTCAGGCATTGCATGGATATCTAGGAAATGGTGAAATTTTAAGAATTTGACCTCGACCTTTGACCTTAATCCTTTAGCATACTGCACCCAAAAGTCCACCCGTACATATGCAAAGTTTCATAACGATACCTCTAGCGGTTTTGAAGTTATACACTGTCTACAAAATTAAATATACGGACGGATGGACAACCCGAAAACATAATGCCTCCGGCGTCAATTCGTGGCGAAGGTTTAAAAGAAAAAGTGTTGTTCTGCACATCCATTGTTCAAGCTTGGAGGAGACACGTCATAAACATTCGTCGCAGATACAAATTTCGCTAAACTTACGACGCGGAGACAAAAGTAACATTCAGTACTGATAATCAAAGGAACAAAAACTGCATCGTTCCATATTGTTCTCACGCTAACAAAATTCTACTGCTGTCTCTGATAATTATTCAAACATGAAGCCGTGAAATTGAATGCTTGAAAAGAGTGGAAATGATCGATCATAGGCCTACATAGATTCGACCATATTCCGTACTTCCAATATTAAACTAGAGCGCTAGAATGAAACATTCTGGAAAATGTTTGCCATAGCATAGCAGCATGTGTTCACAGGTGAGTTTACGGTGACACGATGACTTTCGAAACTATTGTATCCTTGAGAGATACGCCATCCAAATGAATATCATTGTACAGTCAAGAGAGCATAGTTTGACACGTTTTGAAGCAGACGGTGATAAACGGGGTCTTTATAATTGATGCTGCTTCATGTCGAAACAAACATACGGTATATTGTTTGTGCTCTCATTTTGCATGAAGTTAGAAAACGAAATAAATATCAACCAGTCACAGGTATATTTATTTAAATGTCGTGAGGAGCAAAATCTACTGATGATATGAAATAACTACAGTAACAAAACAAAGTTTAAATAATGCTCTGGTGACACTTCGTGGTGGAGGCATAAAAACGATTGAATAAGCAGTAAATTTCCTTTATTCTGTCATGTATAATACCTGGATGACAAATTTTTCCCGACAGCTAGAAAGCTTCTGATCCTTGCCCGACATAGCAACATCCATTACAGCATGTAAAGTGTATTCCAAATACGGAATGCATTAAGTACATGTATAATATCATATCTGTGGATGGGACAGAATGGTAAAATATCCTCGGAGGGAAAAAAATGTATGCAAACTTGAGTGGTAGTAGCAGTAGTAGTAATAATGATAATAATAGCTGGTTTTGTATATAATAGCGCATTTCACACTTGTTAAGTATCTCAATGCGCTTTATAGACTATTGTTACTATTATTAATTAGGAGTACAATAGTTTACTCTCCTAATGCAAAGACACTGCCGATTTCTGGAATACTGCCGAAGCATAGACAACCGTTGATGTGATAGTCAGATGGATTGCCAAAGTATATAGCCATCCATCGCCATGGCAAATGATTCTAAACAATCTCACCTGTTCCGAATATCTGCCAGAGCTCCTGACCACTATTGTTGTCAACCATGCTCGCACCTGGTTCCATTCAAGCTATCACAAAAGATTGTGATGTCATCACTTCGGTATTCTATTATGTTGGTAGTTGATAATCTTCGTGACAATAGGGTTAAGAACGAATGGAATACCTTCCCGTGATGACTTGGTACTGAGGTATTTAACGCACCTGTTCGTGTTGAATACATTTCAACAGCTGGAAATCCACTGCACGTTCATTACCTTGCCGTCACAGGTGGCGTAGGTATCGAGGAATTCACCCTTGGATGTCGAGTTACATTCTTTGTAACAACTAATGAAGGCATGTTAAAAGAATCACAATCTCAAATCATCGGCCTGTCGTGGATATGCTTTGCCAATTCATAAGTGTTTCTATGTGGTTTTAAGCCTGCGTGTGAGTGTGTGTGTGTGTGTGTGTGTGTGTGTGCCTGTAATTGTTCTTGTTGCTGTTATGATTATTAAGCAATAATGCAGAAGAGATCAGATAGTCTTTTCAAGTGAAGCACCTTTACCGAGTGCCCCGTGTTTGTTTGTTTGTATGTTTGTTTGTTTGTTTTCCTAGAAAACAATATCTGAGGACCTGATCAGACAACCGGCGCGGCGTCTTCTGCTATGATGATGATCATGCAGAGTTGTTCTAGGTACCGGTTGTACTTCATTCTAGGTACACCTTAGACAGATTGTGGTGCCAGATTCGCTCTGAAGGGGGGTGGGGAGAGACAGTAATCCCAATGTAATAGTAGTAGGTTGTCATTGATCCAACCGGCAGAGCTATTGGTTTTCGCCGAATTTCTTACGTCGGCGGTGTTCGGCTCTCGCGGGAACTGTCTGCAAGCCAGCATTCCCGACAGTCGATATTCTTGCATAATGCAGTACCTGCGTATCAGGTGGAAGCGATTCAAAGTTCCTGGGTATGAAGACAATCTGAGGGCTGAAGGGGGGGGGGGTGCTAAAATAATGTCGCGGAGCAGAAGATCAATAGATTTGTTACGTGTAGACAGTTTGGATTAACTGTTGGAGAGACGTGGCTTTGATAGAAAGCTCCTGTGGGAGTTCAGAGAAAGGGAGTTTCAAAGGAGAGGCTATCTAGACGGAGTTCAAGAGAAGGGTGCTTTAATGGACGTTTTCACTAGGGGGGTTTGAGCAGATTCAGAGCGACAGCTGGTCCAAACGCCAGGCTCTCTATCTGACCCAAGAGACGTGATGTACCAGTTAACTGTCGCCACGTACCCCCACCCCCTCAACAGCACATTGTTTCCTTAACTCGGCATATTTTGTTATTAGACAACATTAACGAACTTTGCAAGCATAATGATTATGCCTTTCTATTTGCAATTTGCTGCATAAATGGTACTGTCCATGCAGAATAAGCAGCGATGACTTACTTTTATAATTTATCAAACCTATTACACTATTAGTTGTAGAATCAGAGTGAAAAAGATGCAATGAATTTAAAAAAAAAAAACTCTAATCGAAGACCTCCATCATCATGGTAGAATATTCAACGCCTACATGGTCAAATAGATAGCTGCAGACTTGAACAAGTAAAACAACAAGAAGCAAACATGAGTTCAGTTGTGAATTTGAACACTGTCCTCGTCCAGATGATTGATGTATCCCCACTAGCTTTGGTCCTTATACTGGGAGCAATCTTACCCATGATTCAGCTAAATTGCCTCGTTTCGTTTGCGTCCTTATCCGTCATCGTCTCCATGTATTCTCTCCTCACAACAGGCCGAAGAACCACCTGGGGAGATCTACATTCGTTTTCAATCCGCTGCGTCTATCATAATCAAGGTTTCTTTTCCTTTTCATCGTGAATATACACGTGTCGTACTGTTATCCTCGTTCCACATCTACCATAGATTGAGCCATTCATTTGGAGTGAAGCGTGGCGTCGCGAAAGTGATACGCAAGTTCTGTGAATGATATTCCCTTCAGTTCGATAATCCATCAATTGCGGGGCAGCCATGCACTGGCCGAGGTAGCAACGGTGTACGCATGCACAATATTGGGTTACTGATCCCCCTCTTACTGTTTTAACAATGAACTCAGACCTGATTAGAGGAATACACATTCCTACTTACGTCACCACGACCATCGTGTTAGAAAATAATTGAAAGTCAAACACAAACACTGATACTCCTACCTGTGTATTTTATGTTAAGAAGGGCCTATCCCGCTCCATTTTCATCTTCTTACAAGTGTGGTATCGTACGCCATTTAAAGGGGAATGAAACCTAAATATGCATGTGTGAGTGACTGCAGCAATTTGTAGAACACATCGGCGTATGTTTAATGAAAATTTGACAATTTGTTAAAAAAATTAAGGATTTCTAAACGTTTGGTGCAGCTATCTCTGGATGAGAGGAGTACAACAGTTTGTGACGTCACATGAAGAACGATAAAAAGGAAATTCTTATACTGACAAAGTGTTTATGTCAAGGGAAATATCTTTCCCCCTGCTTTTTGAAAGAGGTAATTAAGTCAAGAGCTCTTTCATTATTCTAAAAAAGTGAAAATATTTATTTTTTTTTTCATATTTTCTAACATAATTCTTCATTCAGCACAAATATTTTTAAGAATCCATAACTTTTGAACAGATTGTCCAATTTTCGTCAAACTTTCACTTAGGTGCTCTGCTAACATTATTTTGTCAATCCACATGTATGCTTATTTTTGCGTTTAATTAAAAGGTTCGACCCAATAATGTTCAGCGCAATAATGTAATGTTCACGAATATGCATAGGTAATCATTTTCTACATTTTATATATATATATATATATATATATATATATATATATATATATATGTGTGTGTGTGTCTGTGCGTGTGTGCAGAGAGAAGTATCAGAGGGAGAGATGAAGAGCAGACACACATTATATATATATATATATATATGTATATATATGATAAAAAAAACCTTTAAAAATTCTATTGCCACTTTTTTAATCATATGTTATATTATATGTATATATATATATATAGATATATATATAGATATATAGATATATATAATATGTGTGTCTGTGCGTGTGTGCAGAGAGAAGTATCAGAGGGAGAGATGAAGAGCAGAATTCATGTGGAAACGCATCAGATATCAAAGACTGAACAAAGTATTGTTAAAATCTTCATGATTTATACTGTCAATTAAGTTGTAGTGAGAAGTAGGTATATATTAGGCTAATGCTCGAAAATTTATCCGATGTGACAACAGGATTCAGAACACCGCAAAATAATGACTGTCAAATTTTATTCCATAAGATAACTCCGCTTCCAATGTGAGTTATAAGTTATGGGTGTGCATCCCGGCATGTGTATAATGTTTCTCAATCTGCAACATTCAGAAGTACGACAAGTCCTGCTGATATGTAACTAACCATGAAGCATTGCCATAATAACATATACGCGCGTATCTGCTACCTTGGGACATACCGTGAGAATGAAGAGCCCCATCATGATATTTACGGTGTTCAATATATTTTTTTTTTTTTTTTTGGGGGGGGGGGTAAAATTGTTCATGCAAAAATCAAAGAACATTGAATAAATAACTTTGAACAAAATGTTAAAATCTATGAAAATGGAGCTGCGGCACTCTTTCACATTAAAAAGACAAAATGATATATGTCTTCTCTCTCTCTCTCTCTCTCTCTCTCCCTCTCTCTCTCTCTCTCTCCCTCTCTCTCTCTCTCTCTCTCTCTCTCTCTCTCTCCCTCTCTCTTCCTGCATGGAAAGTCTTGAAAATTTGGCATCTCGCTATAAAGTGGGACATCTATTCTAATTTGTCAGATGTGTCGGCTTTCATTTTAGAATACTCAGCAAAATTCCATTCCAAATTCCAAAGATCTAGAATCACTTTTTATGGGTTAACCCACTTGCAGCGAAATCCTGTCTATTTCCGCGCGATTCGTATACAAAAAGGGGTAGCACCGTGTCGAATTTGGTTTCCTCTTCAAACCCTTTGACAGAGTACAAGGGGAGAATAATTCTTATAGAATTTATAGAGAGTTCTCGTCATGTCATTTGCAAAATTGAATGCCATCCATTTCATCTAGATACACGACTATCATCTTAACAGGTTTCTGTCATTGTGCCTATTCAGCTCATATATCAAGATTAAGTGTGCGTCGATATCATACACAGGGCGTGCACCAACCGCACATATTCTGTTCGTGCACGCCCTATAACATACTGTATCCGACAAATCCGTTTACTACTTGTACCATTTTCGAACTTTTCCACACGTTTATAAGAAATTTTGCTCCTTATAGCAACCAGAAAGCTTGCCCGGGGTTTGCTGTAACCTGAGACATCATCAACTACTACATGAAAACTGGACTCCAAGTATAAGACCTATACTCAGAAAGTTGCGTACTAGGCCCTGCCATGCCTACAAAGTGTAATAGATTGTTTCGAGGATCGCAGAGGAAACACACATTATATCAGTTTATTTGTAAAGTGATATATTTTATAGAATGCCATTGCACGAACACATTTAATACACACACACACACGCACACACACACACACACACACACACATATATATATATATATATATATATATATATATATATATATATATATATACCACGTTTACGTGTGGATGTTTGTGTGTGTCTGAAATGTTTAATTTGAAATGTACGTAATTACTGAATTGTATTTGACGCTTCGTTCACGTGATGCTTCCTTGAAGCCCGTGACTGAATCTAACCTTATACCCTATCTCTTATTAAAGATAAAATGACAAGACTACCTGTAGTACTTAGTCTAAGTTCATCCCTATTGATATGTAACAAAATTTTCCCATGACAACCCGGAAGATTGTCAAAGGTTTGCCCGACCTTGCAGCTAGTCAAAAAGGCATCCCACTGCATTAACACATAAACATTTCCATTGTATAATATATTATGACAGGTGAGAAAAGTTCTGCAATTGGGTAGTATATACTGTTCAGAATTATGCGTGCATTGAATACATAATTTAAGTCATGCTATAATATGAATTATTTCTAACACGGGTACTCCACGTCCAAATTGTATTTGAAAAGTCAATTTTGAAGAAAAAAAAGTCAAAAGAAATGGAGAGTGCAAACTTTATGCTGATTAGACTTAAACAAAATTGCCATAGATAATTTGCTAATTCACTTTTTTTATCATAATCAAAATAAGCAAATTGTTTGAAATTATGTAATTCCCTCACATACATTTGGTTTGCTTATGGAAAGGTATCACGATCATTTAGTCGATGATCAAGCAACTGTAGATTCTCATTACAAATATAATCATTGCTAAAGATTTAAACCTCTACTACACTTTCTTCAAGTCACCTTGAACGAAGCGATAGCTTCATAGAATATGTAATTATATACTATTGCAAGTGTGTCGTAACCTTGATCTGCACGTCTTCAATCCAGCCTCTTTGAGATTCGGTGTATAAGGCGATGGACATCTGACGAGATGACAGCAGAAACGAAATCCTCGTGTCAGTGGAGTGAAAAATATGAGTCTTTTTCTTGAGTTTAAGATGACTGAGGGAAACAGATAGCTTATGCTTGTGACAATCATCATCGACGCCTCGGGTGTTGGATGCGTGTTAAAGTCTACACGTGCATGTTTCTGCATGTGCGCGTTTCTGTCATGTTGTTGTCATGCTTATCTAGTTAACTCTCTTTAAACACTCACAAAGCACTCTTCATTGATCAGACGTTAACAGGTGACGTCAAACTTATCCGTAGACATTGGTTTCCTTGTCGGTCTTACATAAGTCTGAATTGTACGTGGGTTGAAATTTGGGATTAATGTTTGTATTGGATTTGTAATAACACAGAAGACTATTAATTTTCTTTGAGTGATTCGAATGCAACTTGATGGGGAAAAGATCGTGATGAAGAGAAATAGCTTGGTGCTGTAAGTGTAGTCATTATATTCACACTAGGCCTATATGTTTCTTAAGGAGTTAAGTAATTGGAGAGACAAAAAAAAAACCAGGATAGATTCATAAGATAATTAAGACTCCTCCTTGCTGACCCTGATACTGTTTTCATCGTACAGCCAGTACACGTGCACCGCACACGTCTGGTAATACATGTATACGGGTATGAAAACATGAAACACCTTATAACTCCACGTTCACTTAAATAAACACGGAAATCATGTAAGATTTTGTGATTCATATAGCTGGCATTAGATAACCGAGGCACCGCACTACTCAAAGACTATGCATATAATAGGCCTAAACATGACACTATAAAACACCTGAACATAATGCGTGACAACACTACCCCCCCCCCCCCCCCCCAGTGTTATAAAACACCACAGTACAAAGACATACAGATAGATACACGCCCACACACAGCGTTCTACGTACATCAGCACAGAACATAGATAAGCCTACTGGTTTGGAGCAAGTTTCAATAGAAGAGAGGACAACGACCTACACTCGTACACGCGCTCTATATTCCCTTGCAGGGAAAGACACCAGCGAAGCTTTGTTGGTATAGAGTTTGATCAACTGAACAAGAGGCGCCACTCTGGTATCTTTGGCAAACAGCGGCGTTATATGAAACTGGTTTCTACTCTGTTGACTCCGCGTTTTCCGCTTCCCGGTTAAAAAGTGGAATATAGCACACGTGCCTATCATCAACATCGCAAGATTGCGCATTGAGATACGGCACGACGCCTTGTACAGGAAGCCGTCGACCTAATGTCTTGTATGTGCTTTTATAAAGGAATATATCAATTTGTATGGGCGCGGGCAGGGAGGTGTTCACTCTTGTTTTCAAGCTGACTGCTATGTTGCTATGTATACATGAACGAACATACATGCACATGTAGGTAAATATGGTATATTGTTATACTTATAGTCATATATTATTGCAGTTTTAATGTAATTATTATTGTGTGAGTGCGTGTGTGCGCGTGTAACATGTGCTGGATGTGTGTTTATCTCTATAATTATATCTATTATGATCATTTGATTATAGTTGGGAACAAACAAGAGTATCGAAGTGTTACAGTCATTTTTAGCAAATGCATAGTATCTCTTCCGTTTAGGCGCGCTCTGTAGAGGTTCCTCCCATCGTTACCCGTTCCTAACCAGGGAGAGATATTTAATCGTAAGCACCGCATGAAGCCGGGATTCGAACCCAAGGTTTGGAGGCACAGTAACACAGGCACAGTAACACAGGCACAGTAACACAGGTGACCCTACACTGTGGGAATCGCTGACAACAAGTGCGTAGGAACACCAGGATGTGACGTCACTACAGAGTTTGAAAAGTGAACAAAGCTAATAGTCCAGTCAAAATAGGGTTTCACCCACCACTAATTGCAACAGTAGGAATTCCACTGCAGTGCATCTTGTTATGGGCTCCGAAACACCATACTAAAAGTCCCAAGAAATCCAGTGGGGCAAATCGGCTAAATTTGCATAATATGCAAATTAGCTCACATAGTTATAAAGATGCAGTGTTTCCATGAAAACTAGGCTTTTAGGATTCAGATTGGAACACCGAAAGTGTTGAAACCTATGTTTGTAATGTCAGTTAGTGTGATGCAAACATTTCCATGCACATTGTCTGGACCTCATTTGCATAATATGCAAATTAGCTCCCATAACGATAAAAAATACAATGTTTCCATGGAAATTAGGCTTCTAGGTTTCAGATTGGAACACGGAAAGTGTTGAAACCTATGTTAACAATGTCAGTTAGTGCGATGCAAACATTTCTATGTACATAGTCTGGGTTTCATTTGCATAATATGCAAATTAGCTCCCAAAATGATAAAAATACAGTGTTTCCATGAAAACTATGCTTCTAGATTTCAGATTGGAACACCGAAAGTGTTGGAACCTATGTTTACAATGTCAGTTAGTGCGATGCAAACATTTCCATGTACACAATCAGACCCTCATTTGCATAATATGCAAATTAGCTCCCATAACGATTAAAATAGTGTTTCCAAGAAAACTATGCTACTAGGTTTCAGATTGGAACACCAAAAGTGTCGAAACCTCAGTTAGTGCGATGCAAACATTTCCATGTACATAATCTGGACCTCATTTGCATAATATGCAAATTAGCTCCCATAATGATAAAAATACAGTGTTTTCATGAAAACTACGCTTCTAGGTTTCAGATTGGAACACCGAAAGTGTTGAAACCTATGTTTACAATGTCAGTTAGTGCGCTGCAAATATTTCCATGTACATAATCTGGGCCTCGTTTGCATGATATGGAAAGGGTACCGAGCCAACGGACTATTCAAATGCTTCAAAGCGCCCGATATGAGCATATTAAGAGTGTTCAAATGTGATATTTCAGTTTCTCTTCACCAAAAATAAACTCTACAGCATTAGTAACCTAGCATGAATAATATTACGCAAATTACAATTTTGTCATCAGACAGATAATGATAGCTAATCCATCAATAACGTAGAATCAAAGTACGAAATTAAACAAGTGTCAACATCTATAACTCCAATTTTGTAATGAATGAACTCTATTTGGAGGGTGATTTATTCGAATCTTGATGATTCAGCTCTTGCATCCTTGAGGGTTTTGAGATATTGAAGATGGCCAGTCAACTTTGGGAAACCCTGTGGGTAGTGCCCAAAGTTACCCCTATCGATAATTATCGACACGACCAATTACAGAACATGCATCAACCAACGCGATTTCGGTTGTTCTAAGCGTACATTTTTTTTTAAAGTCGTTCGGCCGTCTAGCAAAGACTCTTTTATTTCCATGAAATAGAATTGGCACTGACAGCGGAGATATTTTTCTACAATGTGTATATCTTTTTGAATAAAAGGTGGTGCACAGTCAAAGCGACTCGCAGGGAGGTACCCAAATTTATCCCTATACCCTCACGGCCCGGTACAAAACATAATCATACGCACGTGAATACAGCTGTTTGAAGCGAAAAAAACTCTATAACGTCCTTTTTGTTTCATTTATCCATTAAAATTCAGTGAAAGTTATAGAAGAATTATTGTTTCACAATATCTATAAGGTAAAAATAGTTCACATACGAGGGCAACCACGTGGAGGGTACCCAAAGTTACCCCTTCCGAAGGCAGTCTAAGACATGCAATGATCATGTACCGACGCAAATACATAATTATGTTCTAAAAGTACATGCCTTTCAACAGTCCTTCTGGTCCTCTAGCAAAGAAACTTTTATTTAATGAAATTCAATGAGGTTAACAGAAGATATATTGCTCTGCAATTTTGACTTACACTGGCATAGTTAAAGTGGTGATCATTCGAAGGGAGCCTCCTATATGGGAAGTGCCCACATTAATTGCCTCTATACATGACCTTATAACGCAAATACCAACGCAATTACAGTCGTTCAAAAAGTGCATGTCTCAAAAAGTTTTATGACTATCACTTGAGTTTTATGACTATGTATAAATATTTATAAGGTGCTATACAATCATTGTACATTCTTTTCATCCTACATAGTTTTACGCACCTCATTTTCTGTTCCAAAAAAAAGTGATGTCTATTGTCGAAAAATGAAATAAAAATTGAATTGAATAATTTATTGTATTGAATTTAATTCCTGCCATATCAAGACACTTTTATTTCTATAAAAATTGCCGGGGTAAAGATGAAATAACAACATTGATCTACAATATCTATACAGTACAAAGGGTTCACTTGCAGAGACCACCTTGTGGGAGGTGCTCAAAGTAACCCCGTGCATCCTAAAGGCAGTGAAAAACGTGGTACAATATTCAACCGCGAAAAATGTTCCATGGGTACATGCCTCTGAAAAGTTCTTCCGCCTGTATAGCACATACGCTTTTATTTTCGTTAAAATGCAATTAAGGTAATAGGGGACGTTGCTGTACAATATCTATTTTGTCAAAAAGGTGGACATTCAAACGCAAGCCCTTGGGAAGTGCCCAGATACTCCTACCCTGACCGTCGTGGTCCCAAAACAGGTTAACAAAACATGCATTATATGCCAAATCAAACTCAGTTGAACATGCATATAGAAAGTCGTTTTGCCGGGTGGTAAATAAGACACTTTACTTTTCATGATTTTTGAATGGTAGAGACACTGCTTTACAATAATCATATAGTCAAAGGGATGCACATTCAAAGGCAACAGAGTGGGATGTGTTTAAAGTCATTTAACCCCCAGGGCAATATAGGAAACATGCACTACCACATAGCACGAATATGTTCCAATATACCATGCCTTCATATAGTCGTTACGGTTGTACAGCAATTGCCCTTTTGTTTTCAAGAAATGCAATTTAATTACAAGAAGAAAAATTGCTCTACATTAACTATTATTGTCAAAAGGGTGAACAATTATCCAAAGCAATCCCTTAAGAAGTGTTCCAACATTGCACCTCCGCTCAAGCCTCGTAATTACAACGCAAGGATACTATGAACGCAAATACTGACGTTCTTTCGTGCATGAAGTAGTTCCGGCAATACTGTTACAGTTACACACTTTTATGTCAGTGACTGTCGTGGAAATGATAGAAAAAGCATTGCTTCACAATATCTATGCAGTGAGAGGATGCACATTAAATGTCAATCCTGTGGGATGTGCCCCAAAGTACACCACCCTCGTGGCAATATAGAAAACATTGAATATCATTAACGCGAATACTATGTGTACCAAACGTACATGTTTTCAAATTTCGATCGCGCCGTACATTAAGGGCACTTTTGTTTTCAAAAATATGTTTTAGTTAATAGAGGAGACATCGCTCTACAATATCCATATTGTTAAAAGGGTGAACATCAAAAGACAATCCCTTGGGAATGGTCCAAAGTTACATCTACGCTCATGCCCCCTTAAGACAAAACACAGATATTAGCAACGCAAACACCATTGTTCTATAAAGCATGTATGGTTTTAAAAGTAGTCCCGGCAATACAGCAAATGCACTTTTTATCAATGAAAATTCATGGAAATGATAGAAGAGGCTTAACTTTACAAGATCCATAGAGAGAAGAGGATGCACATTAGACGACAACCCTGTGGATGTGTCAAATAATATTCCACCATCACGGCAATATAGAAAACTTATTGTCATAACAACGGGAATATATATATGTTCCAAACGTACATGTTTCTAAAATTCCATCGTGCCGTATATCGAAGGCACTTTTGTTTCCAAGAAATGCAACTAATTAATAGAGAAGACATTACTCTACAATAACTTTATTGTCAAGAGGATGAACATTCAAAAGTAATCCATTGGGAAGTGTCCAAATTTACACCTACGCTCACGTCCCCTTAGTGCAAAACACAGATATTAGCAACGCGTATACTGTTGTTCTAGCGTGAATGGTTGTAAAAGTAGTCCCGGCAATACAGCAAATACAATTTTCATCGATGACAAGTAATGGAAATGATAGAAGAGACTTAACTTTACAAGATCTATACAGTGAAGAGGGTGCGCATTAAACGGCAACCCTGTGGGATGTGCCAAAAAACAACCCACCCTCACAGCAATATAGAAAACATATAATATCATAATAATGCGAATAATATGTTCCAAACGTACATGTTTTCGAAATTCGAAATGCCTTATAGCAAAGGCACTTTTGTTTCCAAAAAATGCAACTAATAAATAGAGGAAAAATTGCTCTACAATAACTACATTGTCAAAGAGGTGAACAATCAAAGGTAATCCCTGGGGAGGTGTCTAAATGCACGCCTACGCACACCCCTTTATTACGAAATACAGATATTAGCAACCCAAATACATTTGTTCTAGCGTGAGCGGTTTTAAAAGTAGGTCCGGCAATGCAGAAAATACACTCTTATATAAATGAAAAGTCACGAAAATGATAGAAGAAGATTTGCTTTATAAGATGTACGCAATAAAGAGGGTGCTTATTGAAGGGCAATCCTGTGGCGTGTGCCCCCAAAGTGCCCTTTATTCACTTGGCAATATAGAAAACATATAATATCATATAGCGCAAATATATATGTTCCAAACGTACATGCTATCAAAATTCGATCGTGCCTTATAGCAAGGGTACTTTTGTTTCCAAGAAATGCAATGTAATCAATGCAGGATACATTGCTTTACAATACTTACATAGTAAAAAGGGGTGCACATTAAAAGCGGCCCCTTGTGAGGCGCCCTAAGTTACCCCCTCAACCCCGCGTCCCCATATGCAAAACGCGCGTTATGCCAACGTGAGTACTGTTGTTATGAATGTACTCTTACAGCTACCGCTAATTTGCATTTTATGTAAATTATTTTTGTATGACCAATTCGAAAAGGCATCCATCGTGTTCATTGACCTACAAAATATAAGTTTACACATTTAAATCTTTAAAATTGGATAACGGGAAGCTAAGATCTGTCAATTTTCTCTCATTACAGGTGCTAATTTGCATATTATGCAAATTTTACTATTTTGCCCCACTGGATTTTTTGGGACTTTTAGTATGGTGTTCAGGAGGCCTCAACGACTTGCACTGCAGTGAAATTCCTACTGTTGCAATTAGTGGTGGGTTACCCCCTAAAAAGCGCTAGATTGACTGGACTATAATGCTGTTTGGGAGCTCTCTCCCTCAATTTCCAACGTAAAGTAATTATACTGATAACTGGACGATTAACGATGGTATAGTGCGCACAGAATTAGGGTTCGGTGAATTCGGGAGCTGTATCAAAGTCCTAACAGGTGAAATTGCCACGGCATAACTGAAATGGTCTGCATGTTGCCAATCTTTCATGCAGCAGTTGTTTTTGTGATGATTCCCATTTACACCTATCGTCGCCCAAATCTAATCCATCATTCTTCCACGCGTTCCCATGGAAACACTGACGGACCCCACAATAATGACGGAGCAATGAACTATGACTAAGCCATGAACTCTAATAGCCATATTGGATTCGGTTTGAGCGAGCTCGTTAACAGGTGATATGATTATTTCCTTTCTCAGCATTTGAGTATCACATTTTTTTAGCCTGAAATTTCGCCGTCCTTGTCTAACAACTGTACACAACAGGTGATACCTTTATTTTCTACGCTGTGTCATAAAATTACAAAAATTGATACGTCACACGGTGAAAATAAACTACGTCATAACATCCTCATCAATCGCTGTTATTGGTATTTTCATGGTATCCAACCAAAACCCATCCTTAACATTAAAGAAACCTGAACTTAATTGTGTTTCGTGTACACTAGTATTTGGTTTAGGTTTTAATCTTAATAGTTTCTTGATTTTGTGCTGTCATTTTTTAACGTAGGTGCTTATTCTAATATCCGGTGAAAAGCGATACATTAATACATGAAAGCAGATCATGAAAAAAAGTTTATTCTTCCATTTCTTTTTTTTTAATTCATTAGCGTTTGATAGGCCTGCCTTCGAAAATGAGTCATGCTACTGTTTGCAACTCTGAGTGAGCTAGTTGTACGGGACTCGCTCTCTCCGAAAACTAAATGACCATTTACAAAAACCATGCGCCCAAAATAACACTAATGAGCATGCATGCAATAAACAAAGTCACTGAGAGAACAAGGACAAAGATTTTTAAAAATAACCATTTTCTTGGAAATCGATAGATAATTTATTTCTTAACAGTTCCTGTTAAAAGTTAATAGGAGTGCTTTGTATAAACAGAAAAATAATGGACTAAGTTATAAATTATTTGCAGCGCAGTAATAAATTGTGCTGTGATTACATAAATTATTACTTCCGAATAATGAAAATCGGTGTATACTGCGAGCAACACTTCCATTTATGCAACACACGCTTCCTTCATTCCCATCCGTCCGAAACTGAAAACGAAATTATTCTGCCAACATCATGTTCAATTTTGTCATTATGGTTATTGCTGAATTTGTCGGATGAAAAACAGTATTAGGAATAACTATCTTCACTATCTCCCTCATCGTTTAAAGAAAATGATAGAATGATGATAAAGATACCAAATTTCTGCCGAACAATGTTATCAGATGAAGTCGAGTGAAAGGGCTGAAATCACACCAAGCTTAGCTAAGCATGTAGGCCTTCAGTTTGTTTAATCTATTGCTTCATATATACTAGCTTATTCATCATTAGAATAATGTATTCCCTGAGACAACATGATATCTTATTTCACTTATGCAAGATGATGATTCAGAACCTGATGAATCAACTCAAATCAACTCAAATCACCTCAAATCAAATCAAATCAAATCAAATCAAATCAAATCAAATCAAACCGCTCTTCTGATGAAAACCGTCTCTCGATTGAATGTCCTAATTTCCGGGCAAGAAAACAATGTCGTCCATCCCCCTCCCCCCCCCCCAAAAAAAAGAGAAAATAATGATGATAATGATAAAATAGAATAACGCCAGACGGAAATACCGCAGTAGAATGATTGATAAGTAGCACGAGCCAGCGGCAGCTCAATCAAATATTTATTCACCGTCGATAATCATGTGCAAAAGGTAATATAGGTAATAATGACCTATTTTTTTCGAATAATCCATTATGTCCCGCCTGTGCATAGAGTCACCAGCACTCTCGTCGGATGTGAGATTTGCTTGTGCTTGATTCGATCCTGAAATACACGTTCCCCTTCATGTCATGACTTTCGGCCATAATTGGCTGAAGGTAAGTATACCAATTTTGATCAGGTGCAACTTCTGTCTGCCTCAGTATACCTGCATCTTGTACATGCTGTATGTGTATGTTTTACAGTGATCCTTTTAACTTACAGACAATGCTCATACTACGTTTTCATCTCATCAAGCGAAATTTAACATAGAATAATAAAAGTAAAGCCCATCGTACCCCTTAGCCACAATACGCCATTTGTCTTATGAAAGAAAAAAAAATCACATGCTCTTTATCCTTTTAGCCACATGACAATGTTTAATCATAATAAATGACTGATTCCGTCATCAACATAACTTCTGAGTAACTTGTAAAATGGCAAACATTAGCTTAAGATGCATTTGGATCTACAGTAAAAGGCGTTCATCCTATCATACAAAACATGAAGATAGCATAAACAATCAGAGAGTTATTCCCAATCTTTTTTTAATAGTGGAGCTTCTTGTATATTCAAAAGAGATCGAAAGATTTGTAACTGAACGGGATGAATAAGTGCTCGTGCGGAGTTCACGGATCCCTTCATGTAGAATTTCATGTAAAAAAAAAGGAGCAGCAACGTAAACAATAACAAGAAACTCGGTCATGTCCGATCGGTGTGCGACGCGTCATCGAGGCTGAATTCATGGAAAACGATCTATCGTACTGGAAGACATCGATTTCCATAATCGATATTACGACACGGCATCATTCGCTGGACATGATTGACGTCGTGTGTGTGCGTGTTTGCATGCTGATGAATATGTGTGCCGAGAAAATGTGCTCAATCATCGAGATCCGGGTGTGCGCCTTGATGCGTGGCGTCATTTCCGCAGTAGAGTTCAGCAGTATCAAAGAGCGAAGGTGGGTATGGTACCAATAAAAAACAAACAGGAAAGAGAACGAGTTGGTAGACTGCACAAGACGGGAGAAATGAAGAGAGAACAAGGAATGCAGTTGATTTATGAAACGAGGTTAAAAAGAAGGAAATTACACACTGCCCAATGTCCGCGAAATAATCGGGTAGAGAAAATCAAACTTTATGTTATTGTGCATTTTGCTTTGTTTATGTGCATGAACTTGCTGAAGAACAACTTTGGCTGAAGCTTGTGTCGTGCTGAGCTAAAATGAATTAAATGAAACAAACATCAAGAGTGAAGCGGAAGAATAAAGGAGGTTCTGTCAAGCTTTAACAAAATAATTGTTCATCATTGTTCTTGAAATGTTAATCACAAATATTAAATGCATAGACAATTAAATGAAATCTTAACTATTGATTAACACTACTTTTGTATGAAGACGTAAATATTCCTCACATATTATTTTGCCACGACATCTCTTTCGTCACACTTGCAAGATATGCCGTGTATCTATTTGTCTCGTCTATTGTCTTGTTGTAATGTCAGTCTTGTCTCTAAAGTGAAACCTATTTAGTATTGATTTTCTTTTTCAGAGGCGCCCACACATTACGAGCATTGTCTTTCAAGTTGATCCCTCCATTTTTCGTATGGGGGAAAATACATATTGTTCGCTTTGGTAATTTATTCCTTTCCGATATTACAATGTTTTAGTGTTGTTATATAGGGTAGCCTATACTCTGCTCAACTCACAATGTATCATCCAAATTATTCCTTTTTTATAAAACAAAGTGATGTGTATTTTATTACGTTCTGCTGAATAATATAAATAAATAAATATATATATATATATATATATGTATATATATATATATATATATGTATATATATAGTTATCATATATATGTAGGCCTATATATGATATATATCAATGAATTTGAATTGAATCGAAATGAAAATTGCTTTGAATATAAAAATTAATGAAAACTGACCAGGATGGCGGAAATCGGACCTCATCATAATCGATGAGAAATAAGATTTTTCTTTCCTTCTTCTATCTTTGTTTTTATCTCCATCTCATTCTCTCTTGCTTGATCCAGAACTGGTATCCCTACAGAGGTTAAAATGTATTGTCAACATCGTGAGGACACCCCCCCCCCCCCCCAACCCTCAGAATCATTGGGTGCTCTGCTTGAAGAAAAATACAAAATCCATACTACCTTCTCTCGAGGAATTCGGTTACACTTACCCTGCATGTGCTGGATATAACAGCGAGCGGAAAAAAAACCACCACAGAAACAGAACCAAACCAAATAAATGCGGAAAAAACAAACAAACAGAATCCCGAATTCGATTTGGCCTTCTCATATCCAGAGGGTGAAATCTGTTATTGTGTAGCCACCAAATATTCATCTACTTTCTCCGTTGTGAGGATATATGTTCTACCTACTGATGCAGAGTATATAGAGTGCTAGTGGTTTCGCTAACGTATAGTTCTTATTTTGAGTGCCAATGTATACTTAGATCTTCATAAAACCTGAAAGGTTTTGTTGTGTAGGCAAGTGTGATGTCCAAGATTTCAACTGTGTTATCAGCGTTCACAAAGTGAACTGATGAAGTGGGGGGGGGGGGAATACATTTCTAGTGTAAAACAGTGCCGTGATGACTTCCCAACAGGTTCCTCACCACTGTAAATTGACAGATGAACCACATTGACAGTTTTTCAGAGACTGAGAAACTGGTGTTTAGTTGTGTTCTCCCGATATCATAAGCGCGCCCGCACACACACACACACACACACACACAATATATATATAAAGAGAGAGAGAGAGGGAGAGAGAGAATACTTTTTAGAAATTAAGACCTATGAATGCTATTCCTTTCCAGCAAACGTCTCCCAAATCTTTTAAAAAAAATTATCTCTTTTCAACTTACCTGCCAGAGATAAACACCTCCCAAAGTTCAGAAATAATACCAAAAAGAAAAAAAATACCGAATTTTACGTCTCCAAAAATCTAAAAAATGTCATCTCTTTGCAATTTACCTGCCAGAGATAAACTCCCCCGAAAGTTCAGAAATTAAAAGAATATATACATATTACCTTTAGGGGCATTTCTCCCAGCTATTTTACAGATTTTTTTGAATTTTGAATTTTAACACACGTCTCTATGGGGAAATATTTTACCCTATACTTCTGTTAAGTTTTTAAGTAGGCCTACATGCCGTTTATTATGGCATTTTTTTTAAATAAGCTTAGTTAGATGTTGCACAAATTGTAGAGTGTGATCATAAACCTAATGTGTTAAGTGTTTATGAGGTGAATGAAGGCCTATTTTATTTGACCATGTACTCTGATCCTTCTTTTTTTAAACGAGGAAAAGTGTCGGATACCACCTTTAGGGGCATGGTAATGCTATACCTCATTGTACGACTGATGGATTTAGTTTTCTTCGTATCGAACGCCAATCAAACAGTCTTCGATAACCTTCCTTGCAGCCACGCGCGAAACACGATATAAACGGTAATCCCAACTGATCTTTACACAAATACCACCAAAAGGTCACATACGGTGGTAGAATATGGATTGTTTTTCTTCTTCCTGCTATACCTCTCGACTCGAACAGTTTGGCTTCGCGGTGTTTGCCCAACAAATAATTGGCTTCGGTGTGTCCGGCGGGTGTTTGGATGGAACATTAAGATGGCATTTTTGTCGCCAGTCACCACGCCTGCTTTCTCTAGCTCCCGCGCAAGCAAAGGCGGGCTGTTCACCTACGTCTACCGTAGATGTGTAAGTACCCATTAAAAGCCATTATGCTGGGGTCCTGGGTGTTTTGGACCAGGTTGGTCTTTCCGTGGCAAATCAATTATTTTTGATTGAACAGGAGCTGAATCAAAGCTGATTGAGCAAGATGAGTCGAACAGTGTTATCAGCGACTTTCATTGATTTTATAACAGAGGGCGTGTCAGACTACATTTTAGCTTTCATTATCGACATTAATGTTTGGAATCAATAAGATATGCATACAGCCATACATCATTTCCCACTGTGTCTGTAGCATTAAGCACGCCTGGTTATGACATCACCTGATAGTGATAACCGAGCCAATCGGGTGCTCCTATACCAGGCAGCATGCGCAGCACCATGAAGTGCAGTGCAATGAGTGCACTGCATAATGATTTAGACGATGTGTTCGTGTGTTATCATAGTGTGTTGTGTGTGTGAGCGTGTGTGTGTGTTTGTGTGTACATTTAGGTCTACTGCCATTCTGCTCAACTCCTTACTTATGTACGATATACCATATTGAGCGTGGCGTGCGGTACTCCTCTCCGTACAAGGGCACACCTCCCCCCGGTCGCTCTCGCACAGAGCGCGTGCGCTTCCGAAGCGGTGCTCACTTTCTCACGGCCAACGAACACGTATAAATAACCCGAGACGCCACGCTTCCTACCAACTTGTTGAAGTGCAGGCACCTACCTAGCAGCTCGTGTTTTATGAGTAAGCGTCGATTTTCCAACTTCTGGTGACCTCAAATATGCAACACATTCGACTGCATATTTCGCTGTGCATAATTGCAGAAAAGTAGCCGTGATGCTGTCAACTATACTGTCCAGAGCACCGAATAATTAACCATATTATAAGAAGAGGAAGTACATTCTGATAAAGCGTGAATATTATCTTAAAGAAATGGAAAGAAGAACTATTAATTTCGAACTCGGATACACACTCTGGATGTAAGCCGTTCACGAGCCAACACGTTTAAATCCAAAGGTAAGAGTAATTTTGTCATTTTCTTCTTTGTAAATTAATCGCTACATACAATTATGTGTTAGGAGTTGGGCATGAAAAAAAGCTAATTGTCATTTATCAAAATGTTTATGCCTGTGATTTGTTAATGTCGTTTCGAGATAATTTCTGATAAGTCTGAAAACAGATTAAATGAAAATTTATCGCAAGCAAAATAATCCCTTCTCCAAACGACTTATTTTTTCCAAACCTCAGTTCCCGTGTAAGTTCAACCCACTTGTTCCTTTAAGCAGTTTATTCCAATGATTGTCAACACTTTTCTTAATGAAACACACAACTGAACGTAATCATGTATCCTTTGAATGCTTTAAAAAGGATAATTGCGTTACAGAAAATTGCTTTGAATATGTACTTTCCAAAGTATATGAAGACTAGGTTGATATGATTTTTATCACTGAAAAGCTAACTTTTGTCATTGATTGATTTGCTTTCTATCGGGGTATTTGTATTCCAATATCGCGAAAGTTTGAATTCAACTTTGTTTTGGTTTTCTTGACTGATAGCTTTTTTTCCTGCTGATGGTAACTCACTAACCGGTAACATAATTCAGTCGACACACACAAACACACACAGTCATAAACGCACAAACACCCGTGGAACACATTGTAAAAAAAAATACCCCTCTGTCTTTATTGTATCTAATCAATGTACAATACCCCATCCAAATCTTCTAAAAATGTATGAAATTTAGTCGTTTTTCTTGTACGTATAACTGCATAAGATCGACACTGTACCTGTATGTAAGGATGTACTTATGCACATTATCAAAATAAGACATAATGTGCAATAAACAAGATAAACTCTCAGAAAGTGTATTTTCTTGCCTATACCACGAATTTATTTAAAAAAAAAGATTTTATAACAACCTCGCATACATCTCCCTATAAAGTATGCGTAAAAAGGAAACACATACACACACAGACGAAAAGCATTCATGATTATGTATACACACACGACCACACACACACACACACACCATACACATATACACACATAATGCACACAAATGCACACACACACACACACACACGCGTGCGAGCGGCTTTCAATTCATTTGCTGTCAGGGGCAGCCAGATTCGGGAATGAATATTTGATTTAATCTTCTGTTGTGCGGTTGTAACAAAGTGAGTGTAATTTAGCTTGAAATTGACCCTGCGCTTCGCCGCATATTTTTTTTTTTCTCCTGGATGATTGCTCAGAGCGCCATAAGCCACGGGAGAGGGCTGAAATATCTACCCCGTACCACCTGCATCCATAGTAACTCAGGAATTGAAATCTTGGTGACACGGCTTGTCTTTTCAGCAGCCTGCCCCAAGGTATTACCATGGGAGAACTGAAAATACAAGTATGGTGGGGTCCTGACTATAACCGTAAAAATCTCTCTTTATTCATAATGCGATGCGTGTGGCTTATATGGGCGGATAGGTGGTTTTACCACTTTAAAGTATTTGGTGTCGCGTAAGCGAACTATAACAGTTTATTCTAACAAGATGCAACAAATTCATATGAATTCAACATTTATGCGGGTCTATTCTTCTTTTCTAACTAGACAATCTTATTAAGATACCTCTCTGCGCCTAAATCTATGACTCGATGTGTTTGTTGTTGTGGTTTTTTTTTGACGGAAAAAGAAATAAAAGTTGGCTTGAACTGAGAACAGCAAAGTGCGGAGAAATGACACACACACTCAAAAGTTTAGATTTTCTTTAGGAACTCATCTTATGATAACCTTTATTGGTGTAAGACATTCGTACACCTTTCCCCTCCTCGATCTCTCTTTCTTTATCTCATTCTTTCTGCCTGTCTTTTTTTTTCTTCCTCCCTCTGGCTTTCTTCCGCTTCCCTTCTTTACTCTGAGCTATAACAAATTCTCTGCCATCTCTGCGCTATTGCAGATGTCCCCTGAGCATTCCTCCATTATTGTATTCTGACAATAATTCTTAATTCATTAAGATTTCCACCCATGGCTTCCACCTCTCACCTGATTCTGCTGTATACTCCGATCAACTCTGCGCTTTGACCTTATGATTTGCTCTACTTTCTTTTCGACATCATAATACCCTCCCTCTCAATAGTTAATGAAGGTCTCTTACATCACGATGAATACGACTGACCTCTTGGATTCAAAGATTTTTCCTTCTTCATTTCGCCATTATTGAGAAAGATCGAGCGATTCTTTGACCACCTCTCTCTTATTTCCGCCTTCCTTGAAAATGGGACTAATTAACCCCTTTTTCAGACTATGTTTCTATTCTCGACCTGTTTTTAATGACGGACAAACACATTTACACCTGCGCATGACTGGAAGTATGATTGTCAGGGGAATATTTGAGGAGGACAATGTCATTATGTGCATGAATACCGCCGTATTCAGTCCTTCCATTCGTATCTTGATGTATAGGCGTCGGAGCACCACGGCATGCTTGACTGTTGACCCCCTGAGAATTTCACGAATTTTGTTCTTTTTTTAGTTAAACTGGGAGTTTGAATATATTAATATCCAGTGATTTCGTTTCATGATTTCTCCGTCTCCCTTCCCTTCCGTGTTTAAATGGTCCCTCCCACTCCCCACCATCCCTCTTCCTAAAAACAGCCAGGCTCTATTCCACCGTAGTCATCCCAGGTCTGCATCGCGATCACGATACAGCCGCCATGACGTCGAAAGCCTCGACGCCCGACTCGGAGATAAGCGCGCCGGAAGAGAACTGCTACCGCCTGGTCGTCCTGGGCTCGCCGAAGGTCGGAAAGACGGCCATCGTCAGCCGCTTCCTCACCGGCAAGTTCGACGACAGCTACACGCCCACCATCGAAGACTTCCACCGGAAGATCTACAAGATCAAAGGGCAGGTGTACCAGCTGGACATTCTCGACACGTCCGGCAACAACCCATTTCCAGCCATCCACAAGCTGTCGATACTTACAGGTGGGTCCCTCGACACAGACCAATATTTTTATGCCATAAGTTTGAGAACTGTTAAACTGTTGTCAAGTCATTTGACATGGTGTTCAATTGGTGCTTCTTAAATGGGCAAAGTTCAGCTCACATTTTTCCAACAAAGCTAATGGTGTTACGTCTTTAAAAATACGCCAAAAGATGTTTTCAAAGTTGAAGTGAAGTCACTGAAACAAGGCAGCATTAGGAGTCCACGGGTTTAACGCTTTGTTTAAAGATGACCTGATATCTATGAATAATCATGAGTGTTGATAAAATTGTCAGACGTTGCTGTTTGTTGTTTTTTGCTGGGTTTTTCATTCATCCTAGAGCATTTCTCCTTTTGTTCTCATTTTTTTTCTTTTGAGGTCACCCCATTGAATATGTTGAATATTCGTATTTTTTAATTCCTACTAAATGGCTTAGGAAAAATTGAAAAGGCATTGAACTGTTGTTTTTTTAAGAAAAGATCTCACAGTAATCCAACGTGCGCTGTTCTGCCAATTCAGCGATAATTTTATTTATGCTTCTTGTGTATCATTCAAATGTGTATCCAATATTAATTGTTATTTTTAAGGCTATATGTTCTGACCCTGTCTGAGGAATAATGAAAGGTTGAATTGAACTGAATTAAAATCAACGATCATGATATGTCAAAAACAAAGATTACAGATACACACACGCGCGCTTTGCTGAGGATGTTATTTCCAATACCCTCGACGCTGTTATTTCAGTTCAACAGGTCATGATAATTCTTATAAACATTGTATACATTAATTGGCTACAAAGAAGACCTAGTCATTTTGAAATATGTATAATCTTTTTTCTTCTCAAAATATAGATACTGTAGACGCAGCTCCGTAATGTGGTAGATTATACAGTAAAAAAAAATCTTGGCTTGGCATTGATGGGAACGTTTTAGTATTCATTTCATTCTACTTCGAATGTTTTTCTTGCTTTCATTTTAGTTCGGATCTAATGCATGCAGACTCTTTGACCTAGTATAGGTTCGCACAGAAAGGAAGGAATTTCCTGAAAAGATTATCTCTACTTCAGGTCTACGGCGGAATATAGATTGAATACAGAGTTCTGTGTATCAAGGTTCCTAAGACCGATGGGCGGTCTAAGTAACTTACAGCTGTAATCTTGCAAGACGTCAACAACTTTTTTTTTTCATCAAAACCTTTCGTCGAACCCCAGTTGAAATGAGCAAAGCCTTTGCATTTTGCACGGTCGCCGGAAGCCATTAAGACTTTCCAGGATTTGGGCCAGCTTAATGACTGCAAGGAAGAGTTTCGAGGGATTTTAGACATCGATCTCCTCTTTCCCTATTGCGATGAAGGAATTACATGACAGGTGAAGCAATGAATTAAATTAGACTATAGCAGAAAAAAAAGAGTGATATCAGGTTTCGTCGACAGAAAATACCGTCGATCATATTTCGAAGGAGTTTAATAAGATATCATCCCTCTCTCTTGCCATGGGTTTTTTTTTTTCGTTTCTCCGTAAGCGTTGCCACATCTTGTGTTGGTGTGTGTTTGCTTGTATGTTTGTTCGTTCGTTTGTTTGTTTGTTTGTTTGTTTGTTTTTGTAGGGGAGTAGCTTTTTGCAAAGCGCCTCCTCGATCTACAACAATACAGTGATTGTTTTGTGGATACTGCATTTTGATCACCTCTTCCAATATGTCGTCGTTCTGTGAGAGAAGTGTTTTTTCACAGGAACACATGACATATCATTCACTGAAATCGTGTAAGCGAGTTTGCCACCCTTCTCCCTTCTTTTGTTTACCCTCTCAAAGTTGTCGTTAATTTTTTTTTTTCTAGTCAATACCAGGTAGCTCTCCACAAGTTAAGACATTCCAGATAATGTATAGTGACTCGGTTGTAAAATAGGCAGCTGAACTACATTTTAAAAAGAGAACTTAAAATGCCCTCCTCTTTCGTAGTTTTATGGCGTGTTTTTTTCTTTTTTTGTTATTGTTGTTGTTCTTTCTTTTCTGCTTCTGCCTTGCGGGAAACGTCTTTAACTTGATCAAGAGCAATTCGTCTACATGTCCAGTGTGTTGCCAATTTAGCTGTTGATAGGGTTTTCTGTTTCTGAACGCACCAATTTCCACATTGTACAATCGACGTAAGGGTTTTACAGGCGAGATCGAGAAGATCTGGTTACCTCCGGCACACTTGATGGTGGGGAACGAAAGGGTATGGCATACAATGTTCCAAAGGGTGATTTTTTTTCTTATTCCGAATACTGGTTAATCGTAATATGAAATATATTTCGTTATTCCGAAAAAGTTCGTTATTCCAAAACAAACAATTTTCATATATACACCTATAGAGGTTCGTTAATCGAAAAATGAAGAAGGTTTCGTTTAATAATCCGAATATTTGTGGCTATATTCCAGTTCGTAAGGTGTGTAATTCCGAAAATTAAACGAAGTTCTTTATTTTGAAAATTCTTTAGCCCGAAAATAAAACAATATTCGTTATTCCGAAGATTCGTTAATCTGAAAGTAAAATAAGGTTTGTACTCCAAATACGTAAAGACAGTGCCTACAGTAATGAACCTGTATGGATTACGAACCTTATTTCATTTTCGGATTAACGGACCATCGGAGTAACGATTTTTTTTTCATTTTCTTACTAACATTAATATATCAATAATACTCCTATTCTTAATCCGAATAAAATTCGGATTAAGAAACCTTCGAAATAACTAACCTTCGGAATAACAAACTCTAACCGTGCCAAAGTCTCCTTACGTCCGGAAATAACGACAATGCCGTCACATAACTGAATCGCACTCATTGTTTGCGTGGTTATTTTAAGGGAAACACCTTGTCTATATTGGAAATTTGTTGTTATTGTTATCTCATGTAATTTACATTAAATCAAAAGTCAGCAAGATCAACAACAAATCATATTCGTGAGATCCTGCGATAAGAAACCAAAAGCTCAATTCTTTTATGGTGGTCGTAATTTTCTGTCATGTCAGATTCTGTCATCCTTTATTTTGCTTCGCTCAGTCATTTCAAAAGCATACATTTCAGTATTCAGTCATACATATTTACAAAAACAAAAAAGCTTGATACCACTCGCATTGCTGGTAAATCAACTTCTCATTCACTTGTTTACTTATCTATTTTCATTTTTATTTGTCTTTGATTTATTTCATGAGCGTTTTCATGTGTATCTTATGTCTAGTGTGTTCACGTATATACATATATACTTTATAGTCAGTTTGTTCTTTTTCTATGAAGACTAATCCATCCATCTATTACAATTTCTTCTTTCACTCAGACAGTTGAATACACATCAAGCCTATAACCTTGAATATCAAATGTCATTTTGATATTTAGGTAAATACGTACATTTTTCTTTGCTAGAGAAAAGATAATAAGAATTACACAGATACGTGAAGTAATATATAGTATAGGGTAATGGAATTGCCATCAGGAACATGTTACAGTTTCTGATAATAACTTGCGATTAACTTTCATTATCATTTCATTTCATTTCATTTCATTTCATTTCATTTCATTCAATAAGTTTTCCACACAAATTACAGTCATAATATACATCTACAAATCAATGAATAGCAACAAATACTTATAAATTCTAATGTAACAAGTTAATTATGTTACTGATAGGTGTTGTTTCTCTTCTGTTATAAGCATACAACGTGCAGAGGAACACAATATCCGCTGGATAAGCCCTATATCAGCTTTGAATAACCTACATGGTACTATAATGATCTGATTTGTTTTTGTGTCTTCCATACCACTTCCCCCTTTCCCCAATGAGGTCCTGAGCTCATAGTATGCCAGTTACACCCGAAGTGTTTTGTTGTGCTGTTATCTGTCGTTAGCTTCTGAGATAACATCTTTTAAACCTTAATTCTCTTGATGAAAATGCTAAGACGGTCTTTTATTTTTGTCATGTAATAATGACCACACCGGTCAGGACTTACGTCTGATTTTTTTTTTCTTTGCCTTCAGATATGTCTTTAATGCAAAAACGCCATGAGGCATAGCATTTCACCCGCATTTAGTGGACAGGAAGGCATCTTCCAAGATCTGATGAGCGCGATTTCCCTTGACCAAAACATCTCGTTAGCTGATGCTCATAATGCCAAACCGCAACCAGGGAAGTACAGAATGACGTATGTCATTAATCCCTGAAGCGCGCATGACGTTTTGACACCTGATCAAAATTTGCCTTGTCTGTATTGCACGCTCGTGCGTGTGTGTCATCGAAGTTAGCCTGTCGTATACTATCCTTCGTGATCATTGTCAGTCTGTGACAGTTTTGAGAAAGTTGGCATGTGCTCAGTAATCAAACCATGAACTTTTCTGGCGATCTCGTGTGCGAAGTGTGGCGCCGTCGAAAAGTACTAAAACAGCCGTCATACGCGACATGAAGCTATACAACAGGACGTTCGCGATGTCGTACGAGCCCCTCCGACACGTATACACCACAGCGGCCAGGCAAGTAGCGTGACGATCTCGTTGCGATCGATATGCCTTAAACGATATCCCCCTTCCAAAGCCCATTAAAAATCAATCCGTCAACAAGCACATTAAAACACAGCGCTGCTTAATTATTGCAGGCGCGGTGAATAATAGCGGTAATCGATTGTTAATGGTGTTTTTGAGCATCCTCGATCGCACCAAGAGTATTGAATACCAAGATGATCGTAATGTGTGTGTCGCACAAGGAGACGCGTTCGCCAGAAATTGTGTGACACGCATGCGTAATGAGAAAATGACAATACTCTCCGTACACTCCGTAGACTGGCTAATACCATTTCTTCATTGGAGAGGGAGACTGGGACTTAAAGTAAACCCTGTCTCCGTCTGGTATCCAGAATCACTGATATTATTATTTCGTATTCTAAGGTCGTACAGAGCGTGAAGAAAAGGGGAAAATCCCACTGAAGTGGTCAAACACATAAAATGCTGGCTGATATTTGCAATAGTCTTCAGAATTGAAGGAGGCGCATTATTCCAAACATGAAGAAGGGGGAAAGATGTCTTGTTAAAGACTTATGGCACTGGGATGAATTAAAGACTGTAAGTAGAATAAAATGTCCATAGTCCACCACCCTTTTAGATTACTGTCATGTATCAATGTCCAAGGTTATAGAATGTAGTAAACCTTTATGTATAAACGATTGATTAATTTCATTTCCTTTTCCTTCTTCTCGTTCTTCCTCATCATTATTATGACTCTATTGTTCTCTTATGTGAAGCATTAAATTTTTGAAACCATTCTTTATTTTTCTACAAAATCCAAGCAATCATATCCTGAACCTGTACCAAGCGCGGGTGAGAGTATACCTCATATAGTCCCAACGTTTAGTTGTTCCGAAAGTTACTATTATGTAAATAATGTATTCTGATTTATAGAAAGAATAATGTTCACCCCCCCCCCCCAAAAAAAAAGTGGTTGTTTGTCGTAGTAGAGAGAAGACGCAGAAACCTATGAGGGACACTTGCAATCTATGATATTCCCATGTTCGCCTGCCTTGTTGAGATTTAAAAGGTTACATCAACAACAAAAATACTGTCAAACGAAGTCAGAAAATGACTTGGTTTTTTTTTCGAAAATTAAAAAAACGGCCAAGGCTTGCAGAAGGGAAATAGTCAAAAATAGATATTTTTCTCTCTCTTTTCTAGATGTCCATGACTCAGAAAGCAAATCGAATTTTCGTCAGCTGACCAGACACAGGTTAATGTTCTTAAAGAAGAGAAATTGCTTTCGAGCGCATGTCCTCGCATAGTCAGTCGTTCGACTGCTCCACTGAATAAACGAAAAACTCCTCGCAGCTGCGCTTGTTTACTAAATTTACATGGTTCCAGTCGCTTCCCTTTTTTCTTATCACCAACCTGGTTCTCCACTTTGGTGGGGAATAGGATCATGCGCAGGAAAGGGTCCCATCTCAACAGTTTTTTCTCTATTCTGGCTTTCCTCGATAAAAAGTTTGTCCTGGTTGCAGCCACCGACTCGATTTAGAAACAAAAGAAAACATAAAGTCTTTGGAAGCGAAGGCCCTTCTCTTTCTCAAAGTATACAATGCACCTGCCAAATGAACTTATACTAAAAGCGAGATGCAAATAGATAGCGACAAATTGAGGTAGAGAAGGGGGGAGAGATTCTCCTTTTTCTTAAACCATCCTTCATCGCATTTTGCAGGGGAAGCGGCACCTTTCATGGCTGATAAAGCGAGGGAGGGGGGGGGGGAGTAAATTTTAGTTTCCAGAGACCGGTATGCATTACTGTTTGTCGAATGAAGTAAGCTGTAGAATCATTATTGATATAACTCACTATAACCCTAGATGAAGATTGCGGGAGAGAATAAATGATGTAGATGATTAAACTAGCAAAAGATTAACGTGGATAGGAAGATATGATAACACGCTCAAGTGAATCATTAGTAAATCATGTTTAGATTATATCACATTGTAGTCATTTTTTTTTCTTTAGTCATTTTCGGTGTGTATGAGCCAGAAGGTCGAGACAGACCGTGAACCTAATGTGTTGATTGTTCAACCCCTTCCCCACCCTACCCCATGCTTTCTGTATACACGCACTATATTCAGCGCATATACTCTGAGTCAACGGCGGAATAGAGCGACAAAATGAATAGAGTCCCCTTTTTTCAGATCACGTGACAAGCTGGTTGCGAGAGAAAACGCCATGATATCCTTGAACAGCTATATCGAGCATCATGCAGTGTCGAGAGAGTGCGACGGACACATGGTTTATTGCCCCAGCTGTGAATAGCCCCTGCGCCATTCTTTGCACATCCTTCCCGCATTGATTTACTACTGGCAGACCGGTGCATTTTACCTCTTTTGAAATATTCCATAATGTTCTTTTTTCTTTTGACACAAACAACAAAAAAGAAAAAAAAAGGCACACACTCCAAAGAAAACTCTTTCCCAAAGCAATATTCTACGGTGAGTCTATATAGCGATATAAGTGTATTATAGGCAGAGTCATGCCTTTCATATTGAAATGCAACCGGAAGAAAGCAAAATCTCATTTGGTACTGGGTTCATTTGTTAAAGAGACTCGCCGGCCATCTTGATATGGCGCAGCCTGGTCATTTTTCTGGACGCTAGATCGAAAGAGCTTTCAACTACACTTGGCTACTGTAAACGGAGCGAGTTTCAGAGCGAGTTAAATGCTGATGGAAATCATTCTATACGCGTCCCCTCCAATTTTCCTGAACTAATTTGATATATGAAGAATCTGTTCGTTCTGGTTCCGGTTTCATTTCGATACCGGCAATGGCCTGTGAAAACAGAGTCTACGTGTATACACACGAAATGGACACACATTCCTTCGTTACGCGGGGCCAATTCATCGAAAGTGAGTTGCATTCGAATGATACATGTACTTTCGATCTAAAACTACGCTGTGCATCCATACATTGCTTGTTATTTGTTCAGATTTACGACAGATATGTATAATGTAGGTGTAAAAGAGTGGTATTACTCGCCCTTTTACCAGCATTCCAATCTATTGTAGCTTTTTTCAGTATTTTGTTTTACTATCTAATATGCTCCTTGTAAGAGTATTTCGTTTCATTCATGCAGTCTTTACATGTATATGAACATGTTACAAAGAGCACACGCAGTATCTGCATAATGCAAAATTCATGAACAGCATCAACAATGTGTGATTATGTTTGCTTTGATTAATCCGTAATCGCAACTTTAAAAAAGAAATGTTACATTGTCCGTTTAAAGAGTGATCGGAGTGTTTTTGTAATGCCATCTGTTTCGGCAAACATTAGAAATGTTGTTTTAATGAAAAAGAGTTTGAAAAGCAAATCGATATCAGGAGAACGGAAACGAACTACCGGTTCGATTTTCCCCCTTTATACGGCTGATAATATTCCATTGACGCCTGAAATCACCTGCTGCTACCGTATTAGGATTCCAACCGAAATGAGGCGCCCTGGAATAATCATCCTCGTGAATCTTTTACCAATCACAAGACCCTGAGTATAGGCTGCATGAACTATTCAAAGAACGTGGTTGCATGCAGAATAGAATAATCATCCTATAGCTGGTCATCATATTACTGTCGATTTAATTTTTTCTCGTCAGTTGCGTTTGTACTTTAATAAAAATGTCGTCGGTACATTGGTACAAACCTGCACAGTAAACACGACATAATTTCATATCGGTGAAACTCTCAACGCCTATATGCAAGCGAATCGGTCTCTTTACAAACGTCTTCATAAATGGAACACTACAAAGATTGCAGCGTCTCTTTGTTTATTTATTTGTTTCTTGACATAAATAAGCTACGAGCAAAATGCGCCTATATCATAGGGCGTTATACGATATGTAGTTTAACGGTACCCCCCCCCCCTTAACCGCTGAGTTGAAATTTATTTTTACGCATATATCCCTGATTAACTTTGAGCATTCTTTAAAAGAATATTTTCCTCTAAAGAGAGAAAGAGAGAAGAAAAACATAAATTGAGGGACTCATGCAAAAGTCTGATAGCTCGTTAAGAGATCATTGAATGTTTTGGCGAGGAACCCGGAAGCCCAGCTTCTGACGATCCTTCACCAGAAACCGACCGACGTTTCTCAAGAAATAAAACAAATAAAAACAGAAAGGGTTATATTTTTGGCCTGTGTTTTTAAATATCGGGTAAAAAATCATCCTCAACGACTTACAAAGTCAAAGAGAAAAATAACAGCTGAGCCCAGCACCCAAGACGTGAGATATTTCTTGTTACAGTGTGCTGTTATCGTTCTTGTAAACAGTTTGTGTTCTTCTCCTGCCAAGATCGTTATGTTCGCTGTTTCTGCCACAGTGGAAAGTCCTGAATATAAAGATGAGACGAAAAACAAGTGCAGTGATGGAGAAGACAATGTGATAATTCGATGTAAAAGGTTGCACCCCATCTGCGCCTTGTTGATGTTGTTGCTTGTGATGGTGACTGATGGTGATGATGATGATGATGATGATCGTCTATCTTGTCCAATCGCTGAATTGTCTATTTGGCGCCAAACAAGACAAAATGCTGGAATGTGCAGTGACAATCTCAAAATAAAAAAAGTTCACAGCAACCAACTAATCCTAACAGGAGGATGATATGCATTCCTGAATGAACACAGATTGTGCAATGTCTTTTCGCTATTTCTCTCTCCCTCCCTCCCTGTCCGTTGCTATTTCTCCGTGAGAATTCAATCCATCTTTAATTCAATTACCTTTTATTCTGATGAAATCTAAACACCAAAAGTTATGTGTGCAGAAATTCGGGGGGGGGGGGGGGGGTAGGGGTATTGTGACCCCTCATTTTTGCACAAATGCAATTTATGAGCGTCTCCTTCCCTTATAGGTTAGCCAGAACGGGGGGGGGGGGATGATGCTTTTTGTCGAAGTTGAAGGAGAACCTCTGGGAAATATAGTTCCATGTCGTCCTGCAGAAACCGACAAAATTGTGAAATCTATCGATAATTTTAGGTCAACGACGAAATTGATTCACGGGAGTCTGTTTTTGTTGTTGCAATATTCCCTCTGAACGTCGAAGCTTGAACGACGCCACAAACCTGTTTTCGTCGTCGTTCCTGTCGGTGTTGTATTCCCTGTTTGTTCCATGTCATCGTTTTCGATATCTACCGAATCTTGGGGGGGGGGGGGGGAGGGGGAGGGCGTATTGCGGGATCACACAATATACTTCCGCTCATTGGTATCTACGTCTGTATATTCAGCACATTGTGGGAGAATATGTTGCCCTATCTTTTACCCTTCCTGGTTTTATCGGCTCCTCCGCGTATGTATCGGGGTGGCGTATCATCACTGATATGATCAGCTGACCTTTGCGATGCGGTGTCGGAATTTGTTTACGACCAATTGTTGCGGGGAATGATGCCAATTGAACGCTGGTTGATACGCCACAGGAATATTGCCTCAACTACCGGCGACATATTCCGCGACATCCCTATTTTTCGCTGCATCTCAAACTTTTTTAATACGAGTTTAAGTTATGCATTCCGGCCCACCCTCTCTTTGTAATGTGCGCCGGCGAAATGAGGGGGGGGGGGGGGAGGGGGCGGACGCATTGCTTTGCGTTCTGTCTGGTTTCATACTCGTGTGTGTATTTCAAAGCTGGTTAGCGCTTGTCGGGTGCAGAACGAAATGCAGTTATCCATGCCCGCGGTGTAAAGCGTAATTTCATTTAGAAGGCCGGAGAATACAAATGAACCACTCGTTAGCATAATTTAAGGAAGGCATGACGAACAATCCCCTCCCCGGGCGGCAGACACTGTGTCTGTGAAAGTTTATAAGAATTATTTCTGTCGCTACATTATCTTCGGAGAGATAGAGGAAGAGTTGTTTTGATCTCGCGAGCCTTTTTTGATTTTGATTGATAGTGAGTGATGCCTAACGAAAGGATGGTACCCATTATGATACTTCCTAGTTCCGGTGTGTATAGTGTCAAGGTTATGCCTGATGTATTCAGGGAAATCCTTGTTCCCTTACTCCCACGAGCAGATGTTGTCAAGCCTGCTGTGCCTTTCCATCAGAGGAACTCATTTTAGTTTTGATGACGACTTGAATCTAGACTAAATATGGGTCCACGTTGACCAGCAGAAGGGGAGGGTGAGGAATCATAAATTTAACCGATATACATAAAACAATACATGATAAAATACACGCGTGATATGGTTTAATCATAGATACACATTAAGACAACTTGGTGCGGTCATTATAAAGGAATATGATGGGCAGTTATACTCCTTCAGAACTGCGATCATTCTCAAATTTTCGTTGTATGCAATTTCTTTGTACCTATGTAATGTATTCACAGCAGATAATCGTACTCTAGAGAAAAGTCCTCTTTTGCCAAAGTTGCAAGGGAAAGGCAAAAACGTGTCTCCGTTTCCGTTCCTTCGTTGTTTTATCATTCTCAACTTTTTCGTTCTTTGCAATTTCTTTGTACCTATATATCGTATGTTCACAGCAGATAATCGTTCTATATTATAGAAAAGTCCACTTTTGCCAAAGTCGCAAGAGAAAGGCGTAACATGTCTCCGTTTCACTGTTGCTATTATGGGTGTAGGGTCGTGAGAGCCTAACGTCTGCGCAGTCATTAAGAGTCAGGTTTCTCGCTCATCCATAAGGCCCAGTTTCTGATAGTTTGCTTTTTTATTACTCCTCGATCGCTGCGCAGAGTTCCCTGCGATAGAGCAGTGTGGCTGCCAAAGTGATCGATGCACGGAATCGCTTTCTTCTCCAACTCATCCACCACCCTTAAAACTCGCGCACACACACACAGGCACAAACACACACAGACCCACACAGACACACACACAGACCCCCCCCCCCACACACACACACACAACACACACACAGACACACAGACACACAAACACACACACACACGCACACACACACCGACACACACAGACACACGCACAGACACACGTATTCTCTCCATATGATATTTCTCTCTCCCTCTCTTTTTTTCCTTTCTCTCCATCTTCTATCTCTTACAGCACTATACTCTCTTACTACAGATACTTCACAGTTGATTCAGATTTTAATGATTCAAGGTAACGTTTCAAACCACACACACACACACACACACAAACACACACACACACACACACACACACAAATGTGGCAAGTCTTAGTAAAGTAAAAAAGAAACGATCTGTTATATTAAAAGAACGAAAACACTTTACGAAATATGGTAGTGGGGCAGATATGTGAAAAAGATGCTCACATCCGGCTGAAAGTATGAAATTTTGCATATAGCGGTATTTTGGGGCGCTGATTTGAAAAATTGCCGGATCCACGAGATCTGACCAGTGGGTCGGCCGCCATTTTGAATTCCAATATGGCCGCCATCACAAAACATTTAAAGATCCCTATCTTCAGTTCTGAATAACATAGGCCATTAAAATTTGATACATAAAAGCATGGTGATATGACGACTTCAAGAACAGACTTATTTGATATGTCTGATATGCTGCACGGCAGCCAATTTGAATTTTCCTACATAGTTGCCATGTTGGAGTGTGGAAAATTTCTATCTCGGGTTTGTAAATTAGGCTACCTGATTGAGCGCGCGTTTGTAACTGATTGAGTACGCGCTGTTGTATTTACATTGTGACGTCAGTGAAAGGTGCATTATGCTTTATTTTTGCTGCATTTTTTGGCATGCCCGTGAATGTTAGTCATGATGTTTGTCTTGGCAGCCATATTGGAATTCAAAATAGCGGGCATTGCGTTTGTCAGACACATCACATTATTCCATTTTTTTTTTTTTACTCAGCATGTAAAAATACCTGTTTGCAGCTAATTTTCGCGTCACCCATCACTTAGAACTTGAGAAAGGGATTTTGACCTTTTCGTCGAGGCGGCCATCTTGAAATTCAAAATGGCGGCCATTCTATGTTTGTCAGGCACTTCAAATCAATCTGTCATCAAATTCAACATGTCATAACGCTCTTGTGTACCAAATTTTGGTGCCACAGGTCATTTAGAACTGAAGATAGGGATCTTTTATATGTTTTGTGATGGCGGCCATATTGGAATTCAAAATGGCGGCTGACCCTGTGGTCAGATCTCTTGGATCCGGCAATTTTTGAAATCAGCGCCCCAAAATACCTCTACATTCAAAATTCACATTTACCGCCGGATGTGAGCATCTCGACCAATTTTTGCTACATATCTGCCCCACTATGGTATGTAAGTAACTGGTGGTTCTCGTGCATATACCATTCATATCAAAATATCATAATTATGTCATCACACGTTTCACTGTTTGTTTTTTTTTTTTTGGGGGGGGGGTTGTTGGGATTTTTTGTGTGTTGTGCGTTAGACTCGACAGTCTGATATCAAAGAATCCTATGGAGAAGTCTTCCTTTGAGTGAAATCTTACCTCAGATAATGTAAAGAGGGAGCCACCTCCCTGATGCAAGGTACTAAAGGATGTAAGGTACACTACAGGATAACGCACCCTGCTTAGATTCTGTGAATATTATGTTCAGTTTAGGCCATCATTATAATCACTCGCTCGTGTTCCTCCCCAAGGTCAGCCGACATCGATTCTGGTAATCATTTCACTTTACGGTAAATTGCCGGGTTTAAATAATGACACTCTTCTGGGAACTATCTACAAAGCATTTATCCATGGCTTCCGCTCGTGAATCTACACGTGACTCTCCCTGGTTTAATGACACTCTCTGCAGGTAGTTCAGCAAAGAAAAAGAAGAAGGGGAAGGGAAAAAAGATATATCTGAGCGGGCAGTGACTGATATCATGACGGTCACGTAGTATATTGTATATCCAACAAGGTTCGATTACTACTCGACGAAACAGATACGAACAATGGAGTGACGCAGACTAGTCGAAGTCGCTTTGTGCCCGTCGTTTCCAGAAAACTTTGGACGCGAAGGGTAACTGACATCTCTGGAGCTAATATCGCCCGTCCTTGAACCTATAGCTTTGCAATCTGCCAGTTTTTCATCATAATAATTCTCTCTTTCGCATTCATCAATCATTCCTCTTTTGTGAGTCCATCCAGCAGCGTTTAACCTCCATGTAAAGTGTACAATCAAATTTCCTGATGCCTTTCTACCGGTTGCGTGACGTCGTGTCAAAGCATAAGCAATTTTATTGGATTTATAAAGTCTCAAAATGTAACCTTGTCTTTAGTGGCTACATACAATTTTTGACCGTAATCGATGTTTAAAAAAAATGAAAAAGATGAAATAGGATTTCAAAGTCAAGAATAAATTACTTCTATACATATACAGGGTTCGACATTAGCGATGGCTGATATATGTTATCATTTGTATATAATATCATGTTAGATGGTCTACGTAACTGCTGTTGGGCGATTGGTCGGAATGCAGGATCGAAATGGCTTTATTGCCTTCAGTGTCGTTAATCAGGTAATATAGTTTCAAAATTAATTTTGACTGGCTGCCGACGGGGATAGCTATTTTCATCGCGAGAGAATATTTCTCTTATTTTTTCTTTGCCTAAATCATGATCTCGTGGATAAACTTATCTTTCGCGGTAATGTCACGTGCTGTATTACACCTGTAAACAGGCAAAATCTGCATAACATATTTTACCGTATCTCAACTTATTCAGTATGAAGAATTTCCGGTAGTATCTTCAGGCACGTCTACTTTTCCCTTAATTGCAGAGATCTGTTCGATTATGTTTTCACTAGGAGTGCAGTCTTATGTAGAATACATCGGACGTGATGTTGGAGAACTTTTATTATATACCATTGCGATCGTTGCGAAAACCTTGACGACTTTCTTTTTCTTCGTTTTTTAACGTTTTTGTTTTTTATGCCTCCGCCACGAAGTGTCGCCGGAGGCATTATGTTTTCGGGTTGTCCGTCCGTCCGTCCGTCCGTCCGTCCTTCCGTCCGTCCGTCCGTCCTTCCGTCCGTCCTTCCGTCCGTAATGTTATTTTGTGGACAGCGTATCTAAAAAACTGTTAGAGGTATCCTAATGAAACTTGGCATGTATATGTATGAGTGGGCGAAGTTGTGCCTATCAACTTTTGGGCGCACATGATCAAGGTCAAAGGTCAAAAGGTCAAGGTCAAATGCTCAAAATTTCACTATTTCCCCTATATCAATGCAATGCCTGGAGGTATTTTCTTGAAACTTGGTGTATTCATGACCTACCGAATAAAGATTCCCCAGAGAGAGCTTTGGGTCATGAGGTCAAAGGTCAAGGGTCAAAGGTCAAGTGAAAATGTTAAAATTTCACATTTTTCTCCATATCTCACAAATATTTCAAGGTATCTTCATGGAATTTAGTATTTATGCATGTACTGACTGGCAGTGATCATGTAGGGAATTAAGGGGTCAAAGGTCAGGGGGTGAAAGGTCAAGGTCAACTCATCAAAATGTCATTATTACTCTCTTATCTATGCAATGCCTGCAGGATTTTTCTTGAAACTTAGTGCATGCATATTACCCAATACAGATTCTCTTGGAAGTTTCTCGCCTAAAGGTCAAATGTCAGAATGTCAAATGTCAAGTGAAAGTGCTAAATCTCACTTCTTCTTTAAACTCATAAGAGGGTCAAAAGTTGGGTACAAAAATCCTCAAATCCCCAAATACCTGCACTCTTAGGCAGTATAGCCATTCATCCAAATAAACCTTGTTCAAGGATAGTGAACACTCAATGCATTTGTGACAAACCTGTCATTTTAATATTTTGCCAGTTATGTGAAGCTGTTATCACACTTTGTCAAGACATTGTGCTATAGACCTATTCGGAAAACCATGCATTATGGCGGAGGCATACCAGTCGCCATAGCGACATTTCTAGTTACTATAGCCTCTGTGTTTTGGGTTTTGAGTTGTTCTTCGCTTCGTTTTGTTTCGTTTTATTTAATCTTAAAAGCTGCCCTGTCTCGACGGCAATCGAAACTTGTGTGGAGAGGAAATGAAGGTCGGTTCTCTTCGTCGTAAATTGATGACTTGTGCCGGAGTTTCAGCAGAAGTGGCACGCTAAGTCCGAGTTTAATGAACATAGATTGGTAAAGCGCGAGCTAAACGAAAGGAGAGGAATTATTCCATATCTCGGCTACAAGCCTTTATAGCGAAGCTCGGGCAAGGTCACGGGGCATAGGAAATTATGAGATCTCAGTATAGATCTCTTGAGACGGGAAAATCTGTATCATATTTTGGAAGAAATAACGTGACCGGCCCAGAGATAAGATGGCAAGAGTATCACTCAGCGTCTATGCATGACTTTACATCGTGGCGGAAGCACACGCAATTAGAGATAATCGAGTAGATTGTTTCTTCGAGTGCTTTCAAAATGTTTCCTTCTATTTCCCCCTTCTATTGGCTGGAAGCTCGTTACTCCAAGGGAACAAAAAAAAAAGAGAAAATGATTAAAATGGGTTCGAAGAATTTGAGTACATGGAGCACTAACTCGGCGTTGAATAGAGCGCTCTCACACCCTCCGGGGCATATACATTGTTTGGTGCATCTGATTTCGCTTTCGCGCCCGATGGAGGATTGCCGTAGCTATGATCACTGGCTCTCGGTGTCCCCGACATCCGCTCAGCCAATCACAACGCGGAGATTGATTGCCTCCCGCTGTAATTCAGACACTCGAATTCTCGCGTATTTGCAAATTACTTCTCACCTGTAAATATTTCTATGAAAGAGACTTGTGTTTCAAGACTATTTTTTCGTTTGTTGGTTTTTGTAGTGTTTTTTTTTAAATGTAATATCAAAGTTAAATTTAAAAAAGAAAGCCACGACTCAACGTGTTTCCAATTAGGCATCCGCGTATACCCAACCAACCATGTTTCATTATCAATTATGAAATCTGCAAGGGTTTGTGCTTTGGTTTCGCTCTGTTCTTGTTCAGATCTGAAATCCTTAAAGGACAAGTTCACCTTAATAAACATAAGGTTTGAGAGAAAGTAGCAATATTAGTAGAACACATCATTGAAAGTTTGAGGAAAATCAGACAATCCGTTCAAAAGTTATGAATTTTTGAAGTTTTTGTGCAGTAACCGCTGGATGAGAAGACTACTGCAGTGTACGATGTCACATGCGTACAACAATATAAGGAAAATATAAAGAGAATTTCACAAAATTCCATCTTTTGAAAAAAGTACACATTCCCCTGACTCGTTACCAACAAATGTTATGGGTAATATTATTCCCCCTGCCTTTAGAAAGAGGCAAGTCAAGTGCTCTTTTATTATGCGAAAAAAGTGAAAATATGTTGAATTTTCTTATACATTTTCTTTATACTGTTGTACGCAAATGACTCACAAGCTGTAATAGTCTCCTCATCCAGCGGTTCCAACACAAAAATTTTAAAAATTCATAACTTTTGCATCGATTGTTCAATTTTCCTCAAACATTCACTGATGTGTTCTACTAATATTGTTGCATTCTCTCAATCCTTATGTTTATGAAGGTGAACTTGTCCTTTAATAAGGAAAAAAAAAACATGTAACATGACCCGTGAAACTATTTCAAGAGTACAAGGCTCTTGTGAATTTGCTTAGACATTTACATCCATCTAAATTTAAACCTTCTGTGTTGCCGATTGGCCCAGAAACCCCCATAGCATTGAGCACACTGTCCAAAGTTCCTGGCACAGAAAGGGTTAAAGGAATGAATGTCGAACTTCCCCCCAAAATGGAGAAATGTTGAGGAAATACTCTTCATCAACCAGATCGAACTAGTGTTCATCTGGTGTGAGAATATTCAAGGAGCCCTATGCTGGCACGAACAAGGTTTTCCTATACACGAAATCTCGCCATCGCCCGTGATGTCTTGGGTGACTCAGTTGTGTCTGCATGATTGCAGTTAATATTCGCATAATGATTCTCCATATCACCAAGTTTGGACCGGCTATAATGAGTCATATCACAGTCATAAAGATGCTTATCAAAAAGTTGATCAGGAAACTTTTAAGAGACGTCTTTCTTTTCTCATCCCTTCTCTTTCCCCCCCCCCTTCTCTTTCACTTTCTCTCACTCCCTCTTTTTTTTTCTCTCGCTTTCTTCGTATTTGTCTTTATTTCTAGCCACTTGTTATTTTCATCTATCGCTGTAATCAGGTAATCATTGTAAGGCGATATCAACTATTCGGGCTATAAGCAGAATGCCGGTAGCTCAAGTCGTAAAAAGAAGAAGAAGAAGAAAAAAAAAAGTAGAAGTATAATTATGATAGGCTTACAGTCGAACTGTGTAATTTTGTTTGTATATTGTTTGTGTATTTGTTATACGTTTGTATAGATGTGTGCGCGCAATAAAGGCCCATTCGATTAGTGCGCCCCGAGCGCAACACCTTTCCTGCCATGAATAAATTAGTGTTTGGTAATCCAGCGACGGTCGTTAGCTCACCGGTTCTGTTTGGGAACGGCTCCTTCTTGATGATAATATGCTGTTCAAGCTCTCTCTGGATCTCCCAAGATTTTTACCCAGCAGCTACGGAATCAGCTCGCGCAAATCAATTATGTTGGTTGCCGGCGCAGCGACCAAAACAGGTCTCCGCCAAGAGCCGTCCAGCTCACCGCGGGCCATTTTATACGAAGTAAAACTTTCGTCCGATTTTTACCGCTTATTTATCCAATCAATATCAAGTCTCCAGGACAGAGGGAGAGGGAAAAAAGAAAGGAAGAGAGAGAGAGTGAGAGAGAAACAGCTGGTGGTGTGAGAGAGAAAAAAACAAAACAGCTGAAGACAGGGAAAGAGAATATAGGTAAGACAGATTTGATATATGAGAAAGGGAAAGAAAATACGGTGCTTCGCCAGAGTACACAACTAATAGTGTGTATGGCAGCATGCATCCGCTCAGTAACGCGCCACATATTTTGTAATAGAATGACGATTACGATGGCAGACTGCGTTAAATATTCTTATCCCTTTTCTATAATGGATATATCTCATTCTCCGTCACGTTGGACAGATATCAAGCCCCTCCCCCCACCCCTTTTTCTTTCTCCCTACCCCCACCCCTCTCTCTCTATCTCTCTATCTCTCTCTCTCTCTCTCTCCATGTCTCTCCCTCTCTCTCTCTTGAATTGAATCATGCTTATCTATTCTTATCGTACTTCTAAACACTATTTGAGATGAAACTATCACATTATTGGCAATGATTATTGAGTCTATTGACGTTTCCAAAAAGACTATGGTTTGTGGAGTCGCGATCATTATCTGTTTTATAATATTCCACACAATTTTTCACCAGGTTTTCCCCATATTTCTCTCCGTATTTCTTTTGTACTGAAATGATATTTCCGTTTTTGGTCCTTCGCCTTTTCCCTCTTCGTTCTCTGCCTATGGGTTTGTGCTCATATGCTTCTTCTGCTTCTTCAGATTTGCAATTTCATCGTCCCTTTCCTTTCCTGTCCCCTTTTCGCTTTGAATTCTTGCATTCTTTTCTCATCTGCATGTCTTTTCCCGGTGCTTCTGAATCTTTCTGTATAAGCGTTTCGCCGCCCTTCAGCTTGGCTTGCCCACCCTTTTCGAATCTTCCCGTCTTGGGGGGCGTAGGCATAACGCATCCGTGATTTCCCGCACTAATTTGAGCGGGAAATCTCTACATATTAGTTTTCCGAGCAGGCAGCGACGATCAGGCATGAATAACGCGAGTTTGGTAATGAGATTATCAAGTGTATCGATGTCGGTCTCTTCCCAGCCCTTCCCGCCATCTTACTTCCTCATCTTTGATTCCCTCCTCGTCCGATAGAAAAAAAAAATTCAAAGAACCCTTTCACCTTCAGACAGGAGACAGAATTCGCTTTGTAAACGGGCTTCAGGGGGAACACGTTTTGTGCTAATCGAGCACTAGAAAATGGGGGAAGTCTGCGAGCACACGGAATGAAGTTTCTACAAAAAGAACAACAACAACAACATCAACGATTTTTCAAATCACGTTCCACCATTCTCAATCACTCTTTTCTCCATGTTAACAATCTTATTACCTGCATTTTTTTCTATGTTTCAAAAAATAGTTGCCGACTGCGTTTTTAAAGTGTTCCATCTGTTATCACCATGAATTTCGGCGATCGCAATTTCGGAGGCAGTGATCAGATTTTCATAGCAATTCACTGAGAGAGAGATCTGAAATGGCAGCTTTTATTTCAAACAGTAAACACGGACCCGAAAACCCAAACAAACAAAGGAACATACACTTATCATTTATTCCTCTGATTTTGTATTTTGTTCAATGCAAATAATATCGTTTATGTTCGCTCTCTGAATATGATTATTGCGACGGGAATGCAACTGTCCTTGGCTTTTCACTGTATTGACTGACCGGTGATAATAAAATACACATGGTTATGTGTGTAGGCCTGTATTATAAATAGGGTCAGGACTATACGATTGTCGTGAGTGCCGTGTTCTACCATCGCCCCCAGGTGCACCTGTAGGACTGTCTAACTCAAAAGGGATTTCGAAACGGTTGGAAAAAGTAATCTTATGTTCCGAAGGTCGAGATGAACGCTATACACGAAGGTACCTTGACTTTTCCGACAGCTTCGCAATATGAGTGGGGTGGAAAAATGATATCGTATCATCGTACCGCGCTATACTCAGTAATAAACGTTATCTCCGGAAATCGAGCGGGGGCGCTATGTTTGTCATCTCCATCACTCGTATACTATTCCTGCGACTTAATTAGCTGGTATCGCCTTGCACTTTTGACGTCCCCGCTTCAGCCGGAACTTCTTGGTAGACGGTGTTTTCCCCAGTAATAGGAGACCAATAAGAGACCCGTAGACTAAACACAGCAGATGTATGATCACTCTCCGATGACGGATATATCCGTATGTGCTCGCAGATAAATTAATGAGTTAGTCCATGACGGTGTGAGTATAGCGCGAGTTGAATCAAGCAATATCATGTCGTAGGTCTGTAACTGTAACCTTCGCCTGTGCTGCGGAAACCATCGCTGTACAACAACAAGTCATTTACGTCAGTGAGTTTGACAGCATCGTAAGTGCTTGTTCTTGTTTTTTTTTATATGCCGGAGTTTTTAAGCTTCAGCGTAATCTAGTGTGTTGGGAAGTTGACAGCTCAAAATAAAATACATGTATAGAGATAGGAAAGTCAGAAGTATAACAATTACAATACATGTGGAATCGGAAAGTTAACTATGTCAACGAGTATCAAGTCATTACAGCCACCTTGAAATGGGCGATGAGATATTTCCTGTGGCGGCGTTGTTAAGTGTACATGCAGCAGATACACGATGTCCACTACAAACGTCATTGCCTTTACTCCCTATAATGATATAGAAAGTGATATAGCAAAATACAGTTAAAATACAGTTTCTGTTTGGAAAATGAAAAGTGTTGTTGCCAAACTTTAGCAGACTCCAGTTGTACGAATTGGCCGACAATGTTAAGTTAAGTTTTTAGGAACAAAAGCTGCATCGGATGTGTATACTTTAACGCAAAGAAATAGGTGGCGCCACTTACAGCAGTATGGTTATGTGTGTTAGCTGGCGTCATCGTTGATTTGCCGGGGGAAACATTTTGGATAGAGGTAGAGAAGGGGAGGGGACAGGGAGCTACGGGTAAGGGGGCCTCGAGGGAAGCTAGGCATGACATTGGGAGGCTTCAAGCGATTTCCTGCCAGACAACAAACAAGGACGACGCTCCCCCTTTAGCTTATAATGTTGTTAAAGTGGCACTTATCTTCCTGACGCCGCCACGACTTACGTCGCACTTTGCTGCATTCTGCGTAATAGATAGGTGCCTGCATTATTATTAATTTTGTGTGTTTGGGTGTGTGATTGTGCGTGATTGTGTGTGTGCGTCTAAATGCGCGTGTCGGACGAGCATTGAAATGTGTGTTGATCTGTGCCTGAGTGCACAATCACTATCCAGTGCATGCCACACGCAAACTTTTCTGTCGTGTCAACAATGGCACAAAGGTATACTGTATATCAAACTCAACCACTCCGTATTTTGATGTGTATGAGTACTAGAATGTGGCACGTGTGCTTTTGTGAATGCGTGTAGATACTAGGTGTTTCAAAAATCATTTCCCACTTTTGATTCTTAATAATTCAAAAAATATATATCAGATAACACTGTCATTGATATGAGTGATAGCTGAATAATGTACAATTTGGTTGAAGGTGGTTTAAATATGAAAGCATAAACAAGTTTCATGAAATCCATGATTAATTTCACAGTTAGGTTCCAGACTTTGCTCTATTTTCAACCCTGTGTAGAAAATTTCACTTTGCACACGGGTCAATGGGTGTGTATGGGAGTGTGTGGTTAACACCTTGACAATGGTCCTGAACAATGGCCAGGGTTTGAATGGTTCATTATTTATTCATGAGAAATTCCACTATCACAACTAGTCTTTATTCAGCCTCTGGCAGTATCTGGGTAAAGTCAAACGCCTGTCGATACTGTCGTTGAGTCGCGTCAGTGCTCTCCCTACTTCTGAAAAACAAAATTACAATGAATACCTATTGTTCTATCGTAAACATGGTGACAGGAAGTAAAGAAAAATCAATTAGAGTATATATACACTTGTGTATATGGAGCCTTAAATAAATCTACTCTGAAACAAATCGCCCCAATGATAAATGCTACTGAACTCTTTACCAAAAATGATCTCTTTTTATCGAAAAAGCGAAAAATTTGTCAGACTATTTAATTAGTAGACAGTTGTATTAAAATGAGGAACTTTAGATCATTTATGCTTATCTATATCCCAAATTTAGTGATATGTAAAGCAAAATTTGAAAATGATTGCCAGCTGGAATGAAATGTCGTGTTTGCAAGCACTTTACCGTGCATGAATTCAGACTAGCAGTGCCCAGGGCAATCCACATGAATTATTGATTAAGCATTCATGTGCCAGGGAGCGCCAGACTGACGCCTAGTCAACAGGTGGTTCAGGCATGTCCATTGTTCAGGGCCATTGTCAGCACACACTCACATACACATCATTGGTTCCTGTGCGAAGTTCAATTTTTGTACAGGGGGTTAAAATTTGACCAAAATCTGAAACCTTACTTCAAAATCAATCTTAGATTTAACGTAATTGATTTATGCTTTCACATGCAAATCACCTTCAACCAAATTGTACACTATCCAGCTATTACTCATATCAATGACAGTTTTATCGAATGAATAGTATTTGAAATATTTATGATCAAAAGTGGGAAATGTTTTTTGAAACACCTAGTAGAACAGCGCTATATACGCAATCTGCACTTGAGCAGTGTAAGCGGTATGGACAAAGACAATCAGATTTCTTAGTGGTTTCACTCAAGAATCGGTGATTTTTATTTCGCTGTTCTGAACCCCGATTTATCAATACCGCAAAGCCGTTATTGCTTTTGAAAAGTGCGTCACCGTTTTTTTCCTATCCACACTTTCTGGAGCACCCTTATTGACTTCTCCTTTGGATTCACTGCAAATATGGTTTGAATGATGTACGGGTAAATCACCCCGTGCTTTGCTCATTGTATTCTTTCGTTAGATATGTAAGGAAGCTGCTGCTCCGAGAGAATATGAGACAATAAGCTGAGCGAAGAGCGTTTCCACCAACAATGACGGTAGTTATCCCGTTTCGCAATCCGAGTTTCCCATATCGCCATCTGCTCACCTGATCTAACAAAGGTGCGAAGACGGAGAAATGACTCCTTAAAGTGGCATAGTGCCGTTACAGCCGTTATTCACTTTCAATGCTCTCTGGCGGATCTCCCTCCTTATAGCGCCCTCACTATCTGCTTATCCAGTTAAGATGTGAAAACAGCGGCTGGGAATCAGATTACTCCGCACCCCTCCGCTCTATGACCCTGCTGAATAGGGGATGCAGCCACATCAGTACTACTGGTACTTTTTCTGCTTCTGCAATTCCCTCTTTTATCTGAGCTCCGCTTGTTGCGCTTCAATCTATAACCTATTTCCTAATTCATTCTATCTCTTTTATCTCGATTATTCTGCTCAAGCCTCTCTAGCTTCGTTTTGTGCAGTATGTTTTGTTTTTTGTTATCACGCTTAGCGACTAAATTGTGTCCTTCAACGACTCTTTATCTCGCCGTCCAATCTTTCCTCTCCGAAGACGTTATTTTGTCCCCGTCGTGCTGAGGGGAAGGTCGTCCCCGGAGGCGACCTTGAGTCGAGTGCTCATTTACCTTGGTTGATTAAAACCTTGACTTTGACCAGAAAGACCGAGAAATTTCGAGTGGGATGGTTTGGAGAAAGGAGGGGGAGGGATGGTGGAATATACTTCGCGAAGAAGTTCCCCAATGTCGGTCGTGGTTTGTTTGATAGTCAGGACTTTCCCATTTTCCTCTCGATCCCTGTCTGTTTGTCGCGTTATCTCTCTCTTTCTTTATCTCTCCCTCTCTCTAGTTCCTTATCGTGTGCTTCTACACAAACAAACATAGGTAGACACAGACACAGACACACGCCAACAAACATACTTGTACAGTGTTTCAAAATTGTGTTGTAGTTGTTTTCACTATCATTTCTATCATGTACCGCTATCATCCTTACATTGATTCATCAGTATAACTGAGTTCATATGAATATATTATAGGGATTATATATATACAATGTATATATATATATATATATATATATATATATATATATATCAATATATGGGATAGTAAAATATATTTGCACACTCATGTACTGTATATATGCATACTTATTATATAATAATATCTTATATTATATTGTATTATACTATACTATATTATATTATATTATATTATATTATATTATATTATATTATGTTATGTTATATTATATTATATCATATAGATAGATAGATAGATAGATATACATAATCGGACCAACGCCTGCAGAAGGGTTGATGGACAGCCGCGAACGTGACGCTCGAACTGGCGCCCGGATCAGATTGGTCAGAGATTGATATTGGTATATTTTCGATCACGCTCTGGCAAAATTCGTGATCGCAGTTTGAAGAGACACACAGGCTTTGGGGTTTCTAGTATTCGTAAGTGGTAACTTATGTTTTATTTATAAAAAAACATGTTCCCTGTCAGCGCATTGCTATACCCCTATATTGATAACATCAACTGATAGTAGTAGTAGTAGTGGTAGTAGTAGAAGTAGCAGTTGTAGTAGTAGTAGTAGAATTACAGTAGTAGTAGAAGTAGTTGTAGTAGTAGTAGTAGTAATGGCAGTAAAAGCAGGAGTAGCAATAGTAGTAGTATTAGCAGTAGTAAGAGGTAGTAGTAGTAGTACAGTGTAGTAGAAATGATAGTAGTCGTAGTAGCATTAATACTACAGGTATTAGGCCAAGCTGTCAAAATTAATGTGCTGGAGGTTGTTGCCATCACTGTTAACATCATTATCCATATTGTTAAGACCACAACAAAATCATTACCAATGTTTTTAACATAATTTTATCTCAAAGTCTTAGAGTAATAGATGCATCTCAAGTGCCAATTTCACTTTTAAAAGTCTATTACCTTTAATGCATATCTGTTCCTGCTTCCTATACAGTTAAACTCGCATAAGTCGATCTTCTCGGGACTGAGCAAAACACATCGACTTAGGCGATTTTCGACTTGTGCGTAAGTCGAAAAAAAATCGACTTAACAACAGTTACACCACACACATACATTATGTATAAATGTACATGTATGCAGTCTACTCTGGAGCCGAGAGCTGGAGAGGTGTGCCGCAGCACGGGTCCCGGCAGGGCCGCGGCTAACTTTGCATGTGTTGGCACAGGTCCGATTACTTTACACCCTTGTTAAATCTTGGGGAAGTGAATATGAACGATATTTGAGCAGTGATTGATTCCAGTTTACCATACCGTGGCTTGAAATACGTGTAGAGGTGTAATTCTGATTTACCCGTGCCCGTAACTTTCCCCTTACTTTCCGCTTTGAAAACTCACGCTTCATCCATCCACTGCACAGCGCAGACTGCAAACATACACAGACTATACACAGCCCAGTCGCTGTACGCACAAACTATACACAGCCCAGTCGCTGTACGTACGTAGCGCGACAGGGCTGTACCAGCGGACCTCCAAACACGAAGAGAGTTCAACAATCGCATGCGATCGCTTTGAATTTTGATACTTTAGATCATTTTTTGTCACCTGTCCGGTCGGGCTAGGTCTTATGTAAACAAAAACTGGCGTCTCGTGATTTTGACAGTGATTTATTGCACAATAAAATCTTATTCGACTTAGGCACAGTGAATTTAATGGTTTTTCCGTGAAAAAGTTCTTGGAATTTCATCGACTTAGGCGAGTATTCGACTTACAAAATTCGACTTGTGAGTGAATTAATACACGTAAGTCAATGGGGAAAAATCAGGACTTTTTAAAATCATCGACTTGCGCGATTATTCGACATATGCGATGTCGACTTAGGCGAGTTTAACTGTACTTTAACAATTGCGAACGAAAGGCGAGACGATGAAAGCACCGCAGTCACTGAAAACTTATAGCCACATATTTACTCTGCCTCGGTGAGTAAGTGTTTACAAATGATAAGAAGATGCCAAAGCTATGAATATCTGGGGCTGAAAGACAAGAGAAGCACAGTATCGATCAGTGTGTGTTTCTACATTCCATGCAAGTCTCGTGACTCGAGAACAAAACTTCTGCTGACTTCCTCGACCGTGCAAGTGGTGAGATCCATTATGTATGAGACCCTATCTCCTACCTGCTGAGTCAACACGACTTGCTAAGTCAAGATCAGGTCTACTCAGAGACGGAGGGGGAGAGAGGGAGGGGGAGGGAGGGGAGGTAGAAGGGAGAGAGACAACTCCCTCTCAACAATCGAGCCTTACCCAGGTTTGGACAGTCGTCTGCCGTACCGATTTTGCCGCGCATTTCGCGCCGATCTCTTTGATTTTCAAATATTGGCCGCCACGCCTCGGTGGCGCCATCTTAGCTATGTATGCGTAATCAGTTCATGGGAGGGATTCGGGGAGAACGGCGCACGGGCAGAAGCATGCGAGATCAAGAACGCGGGTTTCGTTGATATCACGTTCCTTATTTCATCAACATTAAGCTGCACGCTGTAAAGATTGAGATAGAAAACGAGAATGAGAGGGGGTTATGAAGGAGAAGGGGGGGGGGGGTGACATAGGCTGTGTGTGTATTGACTAGGGTAAAGTTACTCCCTATCCCAATAAGATTGTCGATTGGAATCGAATACAGAATCCTCGTCTGCTAATGGATGTCGGTTGTTTCTATACTTCCTGCGAACTCGTACAAATATCACATGCAAGCATGATACTCAATACATGAACAAACTCATACCAGGCCCTATACAAATACATCAGTTCATCATCATGTTGATGCATTTTGTCTAATAGGAGGGAGGGAAAGAAGGAAAACATGATAACTTAACGCCATCATTTTACGAGAAGCTATAAGAGAGAGATGGTTGTTATCAAATGATTTCTCTCTCTCTCTCTCTCTCTCTCTCTCTCTCATTTTTTGTTATGCCTCCGCCACAAAGTGGTGCCGGAGGCATTATTTACTTTTTCGTCTCTTTTGCATATACAACACACACACACACTCACACACACACACACACACACATAATCACTCATACACGCCATGAAAGATAGACATGCAAGAATTACCTTATCGTTTCCATCAGAAATGTTGGGTAGATAGTGTGTGTAGGGGGGGGGGGGGAACTCATCGAAAAAACTATACATTTTCATCATGAAAGGATGAAAGAATGTGTGCGTCAGTCTCTTTGTGTGTGTGTGTGTGTGTGTCTGTGTGTGTGTGTGTGGTGTCTGTGTGTATGTGTAAAGGAGCTGAGAAAGTCGCTTCTTCTATGAAAGCATAGCTAGCTTTAGATCTGCTACGCGGACGCAAAGACGACGCTAATAGGCCAGAAGTGGTCTTCGGCACACGCGCGAGACAGCTGCTTCCATTGTCCACAACCCTGGAGGCTGCGTCGTCTCAGCGTTCGCGTCACAGATCTAAAGTTTGCTAATAACATGATACTTGTGTATTGTGGTTTAAAGTGCAGTGCCTTCTAGAAATCCAGGGTGAGACATCATGTCAGTGATTTGCCTGGGAGGAAGAGTTCGTTGTGTGTATTATGTCTAGTGCAGTCTTTCATGAACTTCTCAAGAGGGAAGTACTCACCCGTAAGCAACCATTAGGTCATGATAATGCTATTAAAGACCACATAATACTACTCTCTCACGAAAGAGCCCGAACCCCTTTCATTACATCAAAACGTCACTGTAGTCAATCTATACTCTCCTTTTCCTCGAAGAGAGAGAAAAAATCCACACTTTCACCGATATCACTACATCAGCTCATGACCGCATTAACGGGAGGAGCGGTGACAATAGTCACGATATGATTTGTTCATGCGAAAGAAAAAAAAAAAAGAAGGTAAAACGGTGCACTTTTCTGTAGTTCTCCGCGCATAATAGCAGGATTAAATTGATGTGGTGGGAAGGAGGGGGTGGGTGGGAATAACTGGGTGAAAATCGCCAACGACGCGGATAGCGACGTCTAGATCTCTATTCGCCAGGGTTTGCGGACTGGAGTGTTTCTATTTATGGAGCTCCACTCAACAAGTTCCGGAGAGTCGCTGGCTGTCGTGTGCAGCCACTCGTCGCATCGACGGCGGCAAAAGCCTGCTGGAGTACCGACGTGTTGTGGGTAGTATAGGCTGACAGACCGTGCCCCTGTATGTACAAGAATGCGTGGTTGTCACTAACGGTTTGCCTGTCAAGGCACATTATCCCGATTGAGGGTAGGAACGATGTTCTGTCAAATGAGAAAGAATAAGGAATTATAAAAACAACAACGATGCGTGGTTCGCGTAAAGTGTTCGTTTGTTGTGATTTGTATTTCCGTCACACGCTGCGTGAAGCGTTTGGGAAAGTGCTTCCGTTAGATGTCCTTTACCAGCTTTTTGAGTTAAGGGAAAGGTTGGACGCAGCACGAAAATCTTTCCGGGGAGGCCTCGATCAGGGGTGGTCCTTGGCATACTTAATTCATACAACAGTCGTCTCAGATATATACGGGTTTATAGACGTACGGGGTTCTGGTTGTGAACTTGTGGAAAATCGTCAAGTGTTATCAGGAGTGTCGTGCGCGTGTCTTTGTGTATATATATCATTATGTGTGTGTGTGGGGGGGGGGGGGGGGCAACCAAAACAAATCTTTCAGGGAAGGATAACAGAATGCGTGTGTGTATGTATTTGTGTGTGTAGGAGTCAAGAAAATAACCTCTTCGATGAAGTAGTAGTAATGTGTGTGTGAAAGCAAGTTTACCTGGTAGTCTGAGGTGTCCACTGTTCGTATTTTTCTCTCATTGTCTTTGGTGAGCTTCTATTATCATCAAGGTTGTATGTAGGCACTTTTTTTCGGAGGGGGGGGGGGTTACGAGAGGCCATTGGTGTGCTTAATTCAAATAAAATTGATTTTTTTGGTGATTCATAATATGTGTTTGTTGTGAATGATAAATCATGCACTCAATCTAGAGGCTTATGGCATTCTCTTTGATTCAGTGTATGTTTGTGAATCTTCAACTGTTCAAGTGTGTTAGACAGGTCTTATGTTGTCAACCAAGTTTTCAGCAAGGCTTTGCTAATATTGGGAGTTTCTATCTAGCTGAAGCGTCGTGTCACATGTCGATTTGATAATCTGACTTTATAGGGGGACCTAGGAAATAATTTGACACCGAACTGCGATAGGGAAAGTGAAGTCAACGTACTTTTTTCAATCACCAATAACTTACGAATACAAGAGCCTTTGGTGTCCTTGGAAACAAATTGTACGCGGTCGTGATGCAGTCGCAACGAAATATCATGTATGTACCAAACGAAAAGAATAATAATGAAAAAGATTTATAAAACGTCCATCCGTATGCGCAAAATTACTTTTTTCCATTCGGTTGCGTTGTCTGTGCAAACTGTACAATTGCTTAGGGAATAGCGGAGTATGTACTCTTGGACACACCATAGGAGCGAGAGTTTTGTTCTTTGAAGTTTATTTTTTCTTCCCCATCAGCATATTTACCGTTTGAATTGTTGGCGGCGAATGCATGGGGGATATTGGCAAAAAACTCAGGAGTCATCTGTGTGTATACCGCCGCTCGCTAGCGAGGGATCGTGACTTTCCGACCGGCACGGACAGGGGAACTCGTACTCGGCCAGTCACAGACCACTTCAGCTTAAGTCACGCCCGGCAAATATGAACAGAGCCCGTTCAATAAACATAGTCTTTCATCAAATTCTTTCCTCGCCATGAAAAATGTATGATTTCTGCTTACACACACACACACACACACACACACAATGACCGCGGATGAAAGGTAGGGAAAGACTATACAGGATTATATCTTTAACCAATACGGTTCCAGCTTGCGATGGTAATGCTCCTACGACGGGTGTAAATCAAGCGAACGATGTAATCAACGAGAAAATGTGAAGATATTATATTAAATCATGTTGGATCGTTCTACCTGGACCGGGAATGAGAGACTTTGCTTTTATTACAATAAACAAGTGAATACATTTGTATTCCGATTTTATCCCACTCCCGAGGGGCCTTATATTTGCCTTGAAGCACATTGCGCTCATTCAGTCATATTACATTAAGTGTAACACAAGAATATTAACACACTTCATGAAGACTAGTTATATTTCTGCTTTTTTTTTTATATCCTCACAGACACATTCAACAATCGCGTAAAGTAAACCTCCACTGCACGATCCCATTTGGGGTTTAACTACTCCATTCAAATATAAGTTTTTATTTTTGAACGGATGACTGTATTCCTAGGAGTTCTGATCAGTGTCGATGACAATCATTGTTCGTATTTGCAAGAGAAAATGATTATTTCTTGGGGACACACGGATTCGGACAGATTCGGACATATACAAGTGACCGTTGCCATGAGAAGTGACAACACAAATGATATCTCGACTTTCATCATAGCATCAAGACTGAGTTTTTCCAGCTCATTAGAATGTCTTTCTAGTTGGGTTACACATCACAGAAAACAAAACCAACCAAGTAGAGGTATGCACTGCAATGTAAGCACTGTGGCAATGACCCATTGGCGTTGTGTTACGTATCTAATATGCGTCATTATTTTTTAACTTCGTTAAGTCATTTACTAATTTATCGTGATTTTTTGTCTCATTTCAGGTGATGTATTCATCATCGTCTACAGCATCGACGACAGGACCAGCTTTCAGGAGGCAGTGCGCCTGCGCGACCAGATCCAGCTGACGAAGAACACCGCCAACGGCATGAAGTGCCCGCCGATGGTCATCGCGGGAAATAAGTGCGACAAAGATGGCGGCAGACAAGTTCCACTCGAGGAGGCCAAAGGCACCTTCGATCAGACTCGGCGCTGCACTTTCCTCGAGACGTCTGCCAAGAAGTTCTACAACGTCGACGTCCTCTTCAGATCGTTGTTCGAGAACGCCCGACTGCCGAGCGAAATGAGTCCGTCGTTACACAGGAAAGTGAGCGCCAGCCACGGACCGACTTCGCTCAGGCCGAGCAGCAACGGCAAGCTGGCCCTGAGAAGGCGGCTCAGCGAGGCGTGCGGCATGGTGGCGCCGAACGCGCGAAGACCGAGCGTCCGAAGCGACCTTTTGCAACTTCGCATCAAGACTCTGAGAGGTAGCAGCATGGATGAAGAGGACGATGATGAAAGCGAGCGGGGAAGCATCCATCGAAAGCTGAGGAAAGCTATGTGCTGCATCCAGTGAATGACGAGTATATGGGAATGTGAAAAAAATATAAACCCAACAAACAACACGAGTGTGATTTTGTATTCAGATACGAGTCGTTGGTAGTCTACAGCAGGTGGGTTAGCCCAGTCAAGGTTGGAGTGGACCAAATCACTTTTGTGACGAGTAGTTCGTAGATCATAGACATTCGTGCGGATGAAACGCCAACGACCGCCTGGCAGAGCCCAGTAGTGGTCACGGCAACGCCGTCGCACTGATGGGGATCGGCCAGTGCTCATCCGCCTCCAGTTTGATGGAATTTCCTATCGGCGCCATCTCATATTGTGCACTGGATCTAGATTCAGTTGCCACGTCGCAGTACAGTATTCAGCCCGGTTTCAGACAGCAAAGAACCATTTTTACGAGGCAATACGAGGCAATACTGTGCAACGGCGGAATGCGAGATGTTACTTACAGGCGTTGTTAGCCACGCGGCAGTTCGCGGGGTTTCGTGGTTTTTTTCAAGCAGAGTCCCTAGCCTGTTGATTTACGCGCTTTCAAAGCCTTGCACGCGTGCATTTTTTTGTCATCTAGCTGCAGCTCCCTTATTTCATCAAGACACTATTCATGATAGCGAACGAATACAAGGCTATACTGACAGGTCGGATACATCTTTATCTATCTTCGTCCATATCACATCCTGCCAATGCGTCCACACGTACAAGTCACGAGTCACCCGACCCGGTCGGTACCGCTGATCTAATTAGCTTTCCCGTTAGCCTTCAACAGTGTGCGACAGGCAGAACTTACCTTAGTAACTGTCACTCGAGTATGTACCCACACACACACAAAAAAAAAACACACACACACTGGTATATGTATTCTATGTGAAATGGACAAATAAATTGCAACAGCTCTCACCATAGCGATTGACAATAATGAAAACTTTATCAGCAAAATGCCACGACGTGGTTAGCACAGCCGATACATTCAGGTTCAACGCTCTCTACGATTTGACATACTGCCATCCTATACAACTGCGAGTCGAATGCTTTGGACAATTGCTGTGGCATTCGTTTTGTAATGAAGATAGCTGTATCCAATGGACAGGAACTTGGTGTAAATCGTTATCATAATACCACATCGCCAAGAAGCCATCTCCCGACTGTAAGATTAACGGCGGTGTGGAGATATAACGGTTTCGTATGACGATGAGCGTTTTACCCGAAGTAGCTCAACTAATTGGACTGCACGAGACGTGGACGAGTAAGGAAGCGCGGACTGACGAGGCTGTTAGTGACGCTCATGACTAACGACCATCTTCAAGACAGAAGACGGAAGCGTGTGTGGATTGACGTCAGGACTTTCAGTCACGTGATGCAACTATAGGCACTGTGGTATGTTGGATAGAACTCTTGCCTTTGAAACGGAGGGCCCGAATTCGAGTCCTACCAAGTGCTTACGTCCTTGGACGAGATGTTTTCACTAAACGACGTCCCTCTTGACCCAGGTGTAGAAATGGTACCTGGCAGCACTGGCGTAACTGTAATTGCACGGCCATCTGGAGTATCAGTGCTGATTATGCTGAAGAGGCTACCCTGGGCGAGTAGGACGATATCATTATTACATCACAACTAATGACGCCACGAGACAACGCAAGCATGTCTGCAGTTGACCAGGTGCGACCCGCTCAGTAATATGCCGATTTACGCATTTTTCACCAACGGAACGGACAATGTGCGAAATGGGCGAGGTGAAGTGACGTAACGCATATGTGGATCGCAAAGGTTAAGTAATGACGATTTTACCGTCATTCATCTTCTTTTGTACTAGGAGAGAGAGCAAGAATTTATACTTTTGTAACTCATTAGTGGAACTTACATACAAATGGCACGGACGGACGAGAGACGTATTCGGCAACGTGAACACGATACATGCGCCGAATATTTGCGCATTAGTAGCATTGTGTGCATTTTGTTTTACTACGTGTGTATTGTGCTGAAGTGCACTTTCTTATCGAAATCGTAAGTTTTTGGTGACTTGGTTTTGATAAAGCAGTATGCGTGATGTTCAAGTTATACTGCTTCGGTTTGCAATGAAACAAGCTGTACTGATTTCTTTGGTTTTGTTTGTTTTATATGTCAGCACAAATCAGCAAAATGTTTGATGTTCCAGAAATTGAAGTTGCATCTAGTAATGATCTTCTCGCTATATACCGACCTTCTGTAATCAACGGCAATGATGAAGTCCACTTCAAGCTCCAAGCACTGTTGTTGCTTTTTTGAGGTATTCGCTTCTAATCCATTTAGGACTACCCTTGGTTGCATGCCTTCATCCTTCTACTCGTCATGAGAACAACCCTATATCACACGTTCTCATACTACGACCAACGAATATTATACATGATGTTATATCCCAACAGCACGTGCCAAGTTGTTGCTTAAATTGCTGATCATTGTGTACGGCGTCCCCTTTAGGATTTTTCGTTGTATATCGCAACAACACTTACAGCAACAACAAAAAAAGCAAAAAACAAACAAAAACAAACAAAACAAACAAAACAAACAATAACAAACAAACACAAAAATGAACAAGGATCGAGACAGCTGATATTGGAGCTTTAGGAACACAGAAAAAATGCCATTTGCTTTGAAATGATTGCTTTTTGCTCCGTAAACCCTCTGTTAAATTCAAACGTAAATTTCTTCTTTTGGCTAGTGATAAGAAGTCTTCCACACATCGTTTTATAAAATTCGATCTATCCATGATTGTACACAGTTTATATTTCTTGCGAAAACAAAGAATAAAACATTATTCATAATTGTCCTAAATCTGAATGTTTTTGAAATAGGGTTAATCATTTTAAATCTCTCCGAAACACACAACTGTTCTATCTTTTTCCGAAATAATATATTGGAAACGTCATCAGCGCTAATCTAATAATAAATGTTAGAGCCCGGCAAAGATTTGGTTGAAATAAACAAACAAAGAAACCGGAAAACCTATGAAATGCATTTCGCAGATTTTGACATCAATACGATACACGAATTGTATACACTGTACTAAACTTTTTGAACCCACCGTAATTTTCAAATAGAACTTCGATATCCTGGAATAAAGGCGTAACTTGCACGCTGATCTCAATATTGTGGGTATCACGATATAATTAATGAGAATTTGAAGGACATCAACGATACACAGGATGAAACAACTGCTGTCTTTTTCGTAAAATATACTCTCTAAAAGAAGTGAAAATATTCACTCTTGAAGGAGTGAATACAAAAAAGAGTGAATTTTTAGTGTAAATGTTCATTTTCACTCGTTTTGGAGTGACCTCAGGGATCACTCCAAAATCTTCGAGTAATCCCTGAGGTCACTCCAAAATGAGTGAATTTAGTGTGAGAGTGTAAAAAAGAATTTAGTGTGAAATTGGAGTGAATTTTGAGTGAAAATGTTCATTTCCAGTCAAAATTCACTCCAATTTCACACTAAATTCACTCTGTTTTGTATTCACTCCTTCAAGAGTGAATATTTTCACTCGATTTTTTTTTTTTAGAGAGTATAATACACATTCTTATTTGAAAGTCTACGTCCATTATTATCATCATGAGTGAAACGAGGTACAATCTTTCAGATCATGGTCTTTAACCGGAGACTTTACAGGTATGCTGCTCTTGTTGCCATAACGATACATTTTATTTAGCAGTTTCGCATATCTTAGCATAATCGAATAGAGCGAAGGGATCTCCAGCCTTTTTGCAGGGTGACGACAAAACAATTCATAAACTTGTGTGCCATTTAAGACCATCTCCATATAGTTTATATAACCGTATCGGTTATTTCCATACACTGAAGGAAGTACATGAAATATTCTCAGAAACATTGATGTACAATGTATTAAACCAGTGGATATGGGTTACGTTTCCAAAAGGAGTGTTTTATTGTGTAGGCATTCATCAAATCAGTAAAGCTATTCATGTAAGGTAAACGATACCATTCACAATGTTACTGAGTCATCTCTACTCGATTTACACCTCGTACTCCCCCCCCCCCCCCCCCCCCATCTCGTAAAGAGATGAAAATATAAGAATTAAACAATGTTACTGCATTATCTCTCTTCGGTATACCCCTTGTAATCAGTCTATCACGTTTTATTCGACGCCTGTCTCACAGGTGTCTAAAATTATCACAAAATTCGCAATGCATAAATTATAAGAACAACAGTGATGATGATGTCTAGGATTGCAGTGTATGCCTACTCATCACAAGATTTATGACTTGAAATTCCCTCACGCTGACTCAGTCCCTTTTCCCCTTATCCTCGTGGTTATTGGTGTCACAGGTGTTGCTGTTCAATCATGATTAAAATGACTCATGCTGTAACGAAATGTAGTCTGAGTACTAGTACTTCGTGCTTTTACCACTTAATTACCTTGTTTGGTGACAATTCTAGCTGTGATGCGCTTTTGAACCCCTGTCGAAGTGGTGTTAAGACTATCACCAACCAACATCCCTGATTTTCCGAGCGGGAAAATTATGTTGTTCTCTTGTTAACATACCTCTTTCGTCTGGTACCCGCGAAAAAACAACATGAAAAGGAATCCTTATGGATGACAATAAGCTTCTTTCCAAAAACTTTTTGCGACTGAAGTCAATTTAGGGCCATTTCTTAGTCATCCTATTTAAATATCCTCCGGTATGCACACTGTGTGCAGCTAAGGGTGTTCCGCGACTTGCACCTCTTCATAAGTAAATACTCGTAGTTCCTTTTCAAAATGAAAGGAATATTATGGTCATGCACAATTCTCTTACATGCGACCATTGGGGGCGCTAGTACCTGATCACTTGCGCTCACAAGTTAATCGTGACGATCGTAAAAGTTTGCGGTGTCGGTGTCACGAAGATAATAATGTACATTGATAAGAGGTATCTAAATAGGGCCTGATCAGCCTTGCATGATCAGTAACATACGGTGTTGATACGAATGTGCATACGTGTATCAGTTGGTATTGTGAACAGACAGATTGCTGGGTGATTTAAAGGACCAGGGAGGTACACTTGTATGAGGCAAAGTATGGGTTCTTATAAATGCAATTTGTCCTTGAATCATTGCATTACCTGCTCTATTAAAGCTTCAGATCTCAGATCAGCGACGCCATTTCATAAAAAAACACGAGTATATTCACGAATTCAAAGTCTCAGATATCACTAGTAGAAAGGTTTGATGTTTTAACCATTGATTCAGTTTACCCTCACCTGTGTGTGTGTATGTGTGTACTTGCAATTCTTTTTCAATACAAATGCCTACAGTTAAATTGTTGGCTCCTTCACACAAAGTGTATGTATGCCAAGTGCGTACATAGCGCCCCCTAGTGCATACAACTTCTCAGCACTTCAAGTTTTCAATCATAAAAAAATAATGTTGTCATGGAAAACCTTAATGTATGGAAGAACTTTGATATCAATGTAAATGAGTTGTGGATTCGACATTGATGAACTGATCCATTCGGCAACATTGGCATGAGAAATCTGCTTTCTACTGCATTTAATCGCCTTGTATGATATCTTTCTTTTTATTTTGACCTTTTTTACTATATAAGTTTTAAATCACCGATGACGTAAAGAATGACTTGAATGGATATGACACAGTTTTTTGTATATTTGCAATATGTCGTGTCTGATATTGTTCATTCCCGATTTTTGTGCCGTCTGTTGTCCGTCCAAGTTCATTAAAGCGTTCTCTATTCCAAACACTTCACGTGCCACCATCTATATTCTTTTTTTGCGTCAAAAGACTTTATAGGTATTCTCTATTCAATTTTTGTATTGTACTACGTGTATTTCACACATTTTGTGTACATCTTTTTAACTATACGTTAAATCCTCACAGAAAGGCATATATGGCTCATATACCATCTTCATCTAAAATTTTCTCCTGTCTCAACAAAGGTTTGCAGCGGGCACTTCAAAGCTTTCCAGAGGCGTGCCAAGCCGACCAAAACATGATGAACAATAAAAGTTTCAATATACACTGTACTTTTTCTGAATATCAAATCACTCCAAATAACTAAGTAAAGCAGATGATGTGACATCATGGTCTCAAAGTCTCCTATTCGCTAACACATATATTCTCATTAAATATTCAATGCAATTTTCAATTCTATGTATTTCCATTAAAAATTAACAAACAACAACAACAATCTGAGTGTTGTATGACAATATCCTCACCTTTATCTTCTATGCACTGTATGTGATGAGAATGTTTTAATGAAATGCTACACTTTCAAAACAGTACTTCTTTTTTTTCCTTTTTTCTTTTTCTTTTTTTTTTTGGTCTGGTTTTGATGGAAATGTTACTGCTCTGTTCCTTTTACTTTACCATACAAGTCAACTTGAACATGATGTGGAGTGTTCCCATGGACTAATACTTCTGCATACTCTGCACATAGCAGACAATCTTCAAGTTTTAAATAATATCTCCATTGGTGGGTGGAAAATTAGCAAATACACACCCACAAATAAATCTTAGCAGGATCTTGCCAAAGAACCTGAAATGATCAAGATCCTTAACCCTAACTTTTATGTACCTACATTATTCTTATCAATATTTTTCCTATTTATATATTTTCATGATGATGATGATGATGATGATGATGATGATGGTGATGATAATGATGATGATCATGATCATCATCTTCATTATTATTATTTTCTTTATTTATTCATTTATTCATTTTTGCTTTGGACACAGATCAAAAATCACAACAACAAATGGATGGATGCCTGGTTTAATAATATCGATGTAAATTTATTAATACTATCATAAAGAATACATGTTATGACATATAACATCTGACACTTGTTGATCTTGATAAGGAGGCAAAATTACAAGACATGGAAATCCATTGTATTGTGAATTCCAATGAGAAAGAAACAAAACAAAACAAAAAGTACATGTCATCCAGATGTAGCTCATATCTCTGGTTCCATTCAATACCACAAGAAAAAAAAAAGACAGAAAAAAAAAAGAAGCAACATCCCTTATAGTCATCCATTTGATTCGCAAAACAAATAGACACACAAAATCAGTGATGTAAGAATGCTAACTCAGATGTAAATACTGATCTTGCCTGATAAGATAACAATATCATAATCAAAAATAAGGTTGGCTACAGAGACTAAATTTCCCACTACAAAAATAAATAAGTTGTGTTATATGGTCGTGTGGAGAGGAAATGTGAGGAATATTCAGGGAGGGAATCGAGATTATTTACATGCACCAATGAATATCTCCTATCATATTGTTTCCCCTGGGATGGACACATCCGATCTGTAATAAACCAACAACAAAAAGTTGAAATAAGCTTCACGTACTCCTGAAACTGAAATTTTCCAAACTTAGAACACAGAATAACCTCTAGGTTTGAATTCTTGGTAGTGCAGAACAGTTTCTTTCCTTGTTTTCAATTTCTCGTAGGCAGTTAGTCATTTTCTTTAAAAAAACACCCCTCTGGTACTAACATGAATGCACTCTCTCTCACACACACACATACACACCACCATTTAGTTCCCTCTTTCTCAATCCACGTCTATAAAATAACAGAAAAAAAAAATCCTTCATATCTAAAACCAAGTTGAATGACAATGAAATTTTTTCCTCCTTTCTCGTTTTATAGAAAATTATATTTACAAGTCATATTAGTTTACAATGAATTGTTCACACTTGAAAGCACAGAGTAGAAAACAATTGCGAATAATACAATAACATGTCTTTAAAAGTTTATGCGTGATACGATGATCAGTGTTATAGTTCTGGAAGCAGGCTGCTAGTCAAAAAATATGGGTAACAAAGCAAACACGAAGTCTTCAATTTGTTACACTCGACAGTATCTAAGGACTTTTCATCTGAATTTCCAAGTGTGATACACATTATAATTATACCAAGCACACAAACAGACAGACTACCATGACAAGAAGAAACATTTGTGAGAAATTTGTATGAAAAAGACACATTACAGTACAAATCTAGCTTTTTCAAAAATCTTGTTTTTTTTTTGCATAATATGTGACTAGAGCAATACATATCTTTATGTTGTGCCCACATTTGCCAAATAGAGAATGATAAAACAATGAACTGGGAAGTAATGCTACTTGTTTGCTACGATGATACTCATTTCCCGCCCTGTAAAAGTAAAGTTCTTTTCTGTCATAACACATAGCCTATTCTAAGGAAGAGAGAAAGAGAAAGAAAAATTTCTTTTTTTTTCTTTTTTTTTGTCGCAGAAGAGCTTGGCGTACATCTTGTACGCCATCTGCCCTAACAAATGCACCTAGCGTCTTGTCTTCTACTAAAAATATACGATTGTAACATGGAAGATGTCAAAGCCATTTATTGCTTTCAAACCAGTTTCAAGAACTACTATACAAAAATGAGCAAGCAAGTCCTCACACCTAGGTAATGCTAAGGGGTATGGGGGGGGGGGGGGGAGAGGGGGAGTAATCGTCATCAAGGACTAACTAAATAATCTAGGTAAGCCTGTGTAATCAGTGTCATTCCAACTACAGGGGTAAGCAACTGTCAAGATTATGCATGTGTCCGGTCTTTGATCTACTCAAAATAGAGTGGTTATCACACTTAAAGACCTGGTAGTGTGAGATTACAATGGAGTGGAAAGGCTCAGCCCGGCTTGAATATATATTCAAGAATCCCCGTAACGAAATGTAGACAGTTTTATTACTGATCTCTGTGTAGGAACGGACAGAGCTGAAGAATCCCAAATGGAGTGGACCATGAAAGTGTACCCTTCAATGCGCTAATTTGCTGACTGGTGCTTTTCATGTTTTTTTTTTTTTTTACTGTACCCTTGTGGGCCGTGAATCGAAATGGGCCACCACGAATCCCCATACAGTGCACTCCCGTTATAATGAACACGGTTATAACAAAATTCCGGTTACAACGAAATAAAACTTCAGGCCGCAGCATTATCGCCTCTATGTTTTTTATTGTTTATTTGCTCGCTTATAATGAAATTTTGATATAATGAAAGAAAACTACCGGCCCGAGGACTTCGTTATAACGGGAATCCAATGTACTACCAGGTCTTTAAAGAGGAGGAGGGCGAGGTACGTATATGTTTTGACCCTGGGTAGGTCTGTCTGCATATATATCATATATATATGATCATTCACTAATCTCTTGATTAAATCACGCATTCCACAATACCTTCTAACAGGAAGGAAAAAAATTACAACGTAAATTTGAAGGCTAAGATGAATTTAAGAGCAGAATGCTGTGAACTGAAAACTTAAAAAGCAATAAATGAAATTACCAATGTTTAACAAAATGGAAAGACAAATATACACAGCTGGAATTTAAGTCAGGAAGGCCGGATACTTTCCATGTGACACATACCATTAGAAGAAGACATATTCCAGACTTTCTACCAGTACCACAAGAGTTTCGACTTTTGTACAGGAGAAAAGAAAAATGGATTATGGGAATAAACTCTTGTTTGGTCATTTCACCTCGGTTTGGTCATAATATAGCTGGCTGAATGTTGATGACGGTCGTATCTAAATAAACCCGTACCAGTCATAAAGGAATCATATTTTAGTCATCTCACTTTACACAAGGAAATATCATGAGGAGGAAAAACAGAACAAAGTGATCACATGCACTCCTACTAAAAGACAGTGATTCGGCATGCCATATCACAATTAAGAAAAGACATTCTTCTTCTTTTTTATTCCAATGACTGGCTCGACTCAAAAAGGATTTTTTTCTTCAAATATCACCAGAAATGAAATCATATCACTCAAAATAAATATACCAATAATTCATTTGCATACAGAAGGTTAAACAGTTATAAGAAGACCCAGTGTATGACATAACATATCGAGAAGTTGGTGGGTAAACTGAAGGACTATGTATATCACAAATATTTCTGATTTATATCAACAATTATTCATTGCATTTACTCGTAAATACAATATGCAGCAATTTCATACTTGCTCGATCAAAGCGGTGGACAGGTCGTGGGAAAAGACAAATTACATGTCAACATACTGACTTGAGATTAATCACCACAAACTAATAAAACATTCATTTATCACTCACCATTGAAATCTGAGGTTGACAAAAATAAACTCAGGCGAATGCAGCTAGCTAGCTTAACAAAATATTACATCTAAACACAGTCACTGCCTCTAAGGATATACCCACTCCGTCATCATGAAACGAAAAAAAGAAATAAGGGCGCTAGGGTGAAAAAAAAACTGCGGCAAGACAAAAAAAAAGGGTAAAGACATTAGGATGAGGTATTCAAATGCTTCAACATTTACACTGGCTTGTCAGGAGGTTGCTGCACCTAGATACAACTTGAGAAAGCAAAGCACACGCTATACTCTATCTCCTACTGTCCGTACGCCGAGGAAGTAAGGCGTGTAAACCCTATGAGACAAATGAGAGCTATGGACGAATTTCTGAGGTCACAAATCCCTAGACATGAGTTGGTGGTTTTATAGTAAAGGGCTAACTAGGGTTAACATATCAACAAAATAGATTGAGAGAGTAAACTTGCAGGTATGTACACATATTTATTTCACAACTAAGGAGAGGGATGTTGGAGTTTCAATTTTGAAAAAAAAAAAATATGCACACTACATCTCAGGGAATCTTCATAATCTTCCAATTTGGCTTCGACCAAGCAACCTGATACAGACAATTTTTTAGTTTTGAAAAAATATGCGAACTACATCTCAAGGAATCTTCAAAATCTTCCATTTTGGCTTCGACCAAGCAGCCTGATACCAAAAATGTATCAATATTGAATCTCACCTCCTTCCAGTGGTATTCTACTAGTAACCTCCCCCTCAATGAAAACAACAGAACGAAAAATTCAGACATCTGAAATCAACTCTTTTTCTCATTGGACGAGGTCACCTTTTGAAAGCGTCATGATGTCACGCACCTACAAAAAAAACGGAGAGAAACCTCCTGAACGTGTGGCAGTTCCACTCATACAAAGAGATCGTTACAAAAAAAAAAACACAGATGGACTACACAAGCACGGAGTCCATAATTACAATATCATTGAGAATGGATGAGCAATAAATATATAACTACAACCTCAATGAATGTTGATAAGGTCATACATACAGACATAAACTGCGGCCCTGACAGAAGGACTGAATACTGGTTGATGAAGGATTATGAAGGGGGAAAAATAATCATCTGAAGTAAAATTGATCAAATCTTCGTCAGAACATATACACAAATATGATGAATAATAGCAGTGTCGACACATGAATGGGGTAAGCATGGAGGAAGGGCAGAACGAAATGCTTCCCGAGGTGGAAACGAAATGCTTCCGGAGGTTGAAATGACATGCCACAAGAACGATATCCCGCGACGCCCGATACAGCGACAATTCCATCTATGGTGTCCATCGATCAATAATCCATGATCTCCCCGTCCAATCGTCACCGCACGCTATGCTCGAGATATCCTTTTCCATCCTCGTCACTCATCCACATACATTTCTTGTGGTCACGGCAGTAAAATAATCCTACCACTGCACAGTTTTTGGTACCCACTGGCCAGTCTGCGCACACGGCGCCACGACGTACGCAGAGAAGGCTATTAGAATCACGTCATGAATTTTTTTTACCGCTTAAATTTAGCTCGTGTTTCAAAGAGGCACAGGTTCCCCAAATATGTTCACAGTTTCTTTCCACACCACTCTATGAATGAATGAATGAATGATTGGCAATCTCTAATTTTCTTCTTTTTTTTTCTCCCCCAGTGGCATGTTGACATTGGGCAGTGTCTCCTTCATTGACTATAGAGGGCAGTCTTCAGCACCAGAGGAAAGATTGGCGATAATAAATACTTCAGAAGGGAAGGAGACACAGACAATGTCCATCCTTAGTCCACCACACAGAAGGGGGATGGGATGGGGGTGGCCATTCATCCCATGAATGACCACATGAAGTGTAACTGTCCGGAATCGTAGTACAATCCGACTCCAGCCCACACAGGGTCCTTACTCGGGTCACTTCTTGTCAGATTTCTGCAAATGAAAATAAACATAAGTAAATTAGGAGGAGAAACAGGGGAACAGTAATGCTTGGTCATAATTTTGGACCCATCTATACTTGAATGTACAAAGAACACTTCTTAAGAGATGTAAAATAAAAAGTGGGCATCTTGTTCAAAGCTAGAAGGTTTTGCAGGAGATTTTCACATCATTTAACCACCAGATTTTGGGGATTTGTACAAGTATGTGCATAATTTATTCTGTCACCATTGAGGAAACACCTAAGATTTTCACAGTTGTTTGGATTTTATCCAAGTTTTTGACATGGTAGCTGGATTGCTATAAATTACAATGTCACCCTTGTCTGCAATTGATATGTTGAACTCTACTCCATATCACTTACAAACAATTAAACATGCAAATGTTCTAATTACCATTTGCAATAATCTGAAGGCTGAGGTCAATATCAAGGTCAATATCATGGTCAAGATCTTGAATATAGCTAACTATTTGTTCTCTCGAATAAAGCAAGAAATTCTGATCTTTGACCTCCATCCTATCTTTGATATAACTAATATTAAAGCTTATCTTATTTGGAGTAATAAACAGAATCATTCAAATTACATTGTAAAACTCCAATATAGAATAAACTGCCTTAAAGAGTCATCCTTAATTACAGAAACATAAGCCATGGCAGCATTTGGGAATAAAGTACCTGTATGTGAACAAAAATCCTTATATTGTACGAAGGGCATGTGTAGAGGCAAGAATGGTAGATTGAAACTTTCGTGTGAGACTCACCTTTGATTTGTAGAATCTCGTCGTGAGATCTGAAAGACTTCTTCTGCTCTTTGGTCTCGTTGAACCATCTGAGATTGACGGAATAGAGGAGAGGAAATGGATTAGAACAAAAAAGTATCTGTCAGTGCCCCCCACCCCATTTCAAACTTCATGTATCACTTTATAGTGATTGATTGATATTCTGGTAATAGTCTAGCACCATAGTTGCATCAAAATATCACACATATGTATTTATTGTCTGCACGCATATACCAGAATGAAATAAACTGAATGAATGAATAGATAGCTGAATGAATTGACAGATGGACGGACAGACAGACAGACAGACACAGACGAATAGCCAGAGGAAGGGATCTAACATAACTGTACATACCAGACTCTGTCTGAATACTAGCCAAGGAGCCACGGTGAGCAATGTCACCAGCTCCCGGCTGCTCCGCCCCAGATTTCAGGCTAGCACTCGCCTCCTCCTTGGCCCGTCTGAGGTTCTCTATCTCCTCCTGAGCAAACTCAAGCTCCAGTTCTCGCAACTTCAAGTTCACCTGGAAAAGTGTTTTAAAAGCAAAATCAATGCAAGCGATCAAGGTTAAAAGTGATAAATTTTGATATTACATCGTAGCATAACAAAAACATCACTTTTAAATCAAAGTCCCTTTCTACAGTAGGTAGAACTTCAGTCAGTTTTTGATGGTATTTGATGATACAGAAAGTTAAATGCAAAAGAAGGGCCCCAGTTACCCAAATGTTGTTTCCTCTTTTTTTCCCTTTTCTATGAAACTGCACCTCCTAACTCCCTCTTATTTCAATCACCTTTTGAATAGGTTACAATGGTCCAATTTTAACAAGTTTAACATGTATGATATCATGTTAAACCTTAGAGGTTACCCTTTTACACTATGTAGAAAAGTGGAAATTCATTTTGGCCTAATGTTTGTGAGGTTTGAGCTGGGTGGTCACATATGACGAGCTCTACCACAAACACACAGCATGCCATACTTCAACTGAACTATACACTACTTCACATAAATTCAACTCAGATTCAGAGTATAAGTCACAGGACTACATGTAGGTCATAAAAAAGCGATGGTATAGTTTTGGTTGAGATGAGGCTTCATATTTTTTTTACTTTTGTGTTAAATAACGATAAACCACTTTTGAAATATGAAAGAGCATACAACAGGCTTTCAAGCGGGATAATGTAAATAAGTAGGAATAAAGTAGGAACAAAATCTCTAAAAAAGTAGGAAAAAGTAGGACATGAGAGGGAAAAAGTAGGGCATTAAAGAAAAAAAAGTAGGAATAAATCAGGACACGTGCAGGCTTTTTGGAGTAGTTTTTGTTGATACTCACCAGAACTCTTGATCAGTGGCGTATCTAGGGAAAACGGCGCCCGGGGCAAGCGTGAAAATTGCGCCCCTAAATTCTGAAAAAGTGTTCAACCCCAACCCCATCCCGGTAGGGACTTTAAAAAATGTCCACATGATATGCTTTTTCAAGCACCTAAAAGGGGTCTTTTTGAGGGTGATTTCAATGAAATAAATTTTGATGAATTTTGGCGAGCGAGCGCAGCGAGCGAGCCGAAAATTTTCGTATTTCAGCTGACAAAACATGGGATTCTTGTCATTTTTTGCTTATCAAATCTTACAATTCCAATCAAGATATAGTGACGGCCTTATAGATAACGATTTATACCAACAAACTAAGGACTTGAAAAAAAATACTCTCAATTAGTATGCGTGAGCGAGCGGAAATTTGTATATTTCTGCGTCATCATCACGTTTTGTTCTTATCTTTTTTTGATAAATTTTGGCGAGCGAGCGCAGCGAGCAAGCCGAAAATGTTTGTATTTCAGCTTACAAAACATGGAATTCGGAATTCTTGTGTGAACACAATAAACATTGTTATTTGTCCGCGTCATCATGTTTTGTTTTTATCTTGTTTGATTTGGTTTTCTGCCCCCCCCCCTCCCCCCCCCCCCACCCCGTCCGGGCGAGGTTTTTTTTTTCCTTCTTCTTCCTCTTCTTTTTTTCTTTCGTTTTCTTCTTCTTCTTCTTCTTCTTTTCGTTTTTTTAGTTTTTTGCGCCCCTAAGGAGTGGCGCCCGGGGCACGTGCCCCCCCTTGCCCCCCCCCCCCCCCCCCCCCCCAAGATACGCCACTGCTACAAGTAAATCTCTTTGGAGAGCCTGGTAATTTTGAGCAATGATGAGAGCTGGATGAGCACTGCTCCAAGTCCTAGGCTGCAATATCAGTGGGATCAATCACATCTGCACAGGAGCAAAAGCTGAGGCTGGCAGCAGTCTTGTGGTTGATTGGTTTGTGTTATCCCTCTTTCATGCTGAAGAGGCTCTCCCCACCAGTAATAATCTGCAACTAGAGTTTACTCATCATTTCTGAATATCAACTATTCAAGTAGCCTTGCACATATTTTTTTTTTTTGTTGCGGGGTTTTTCACCAAAAAAGTAGGAAAAAGTAGGAAAAAGTAGGAAAAAGTAGGATTTTGAGCAAAAAAGTAGGAAAAGTAGGGACAGCAGTAAAAAAGTAGGAAAAAGTAGGAAAAGTAGGGCCACTTGAAAGCCTGATACAATTCTAAGAAGAATTCAAAGTTTATTTGATGAAAACTGTTTTTGAAATGGCCAAGATATCTAAAAACAAAGCGGTCCTAAAACAAGGTGGGTCCTTTGATACCAGCCTGATGAGAGACTTGCTTCATCCTGACCTACCTGCATCAATTTCACCTCCTCACTCGACTCCTCCTCCTCCTCGTCTGACTCGTCTCCCTCACCACCGCTACCACCACCACCTGCCTCCGTGTCTCCTCCCTGCACCATGCCCTCCAGCCGGGCCAGCTCCTGCCCCAGGGAGTCCACTCGCTGCCGGTTCTCCACTTGTGCCCGCTGGAGCCGCTCGTAGGCCTCCCGCTGGGAGCGCTGCATGGCCCGCAGGGCCTTGTTCAGCGTCGAGTTCTCCTTGCACTGCTCCGAGAACTTGTGGGAGAGGATCAGCCAGTCCTTGTTCATCTGGTCTACCACCTCCCTGCCAAGGTAACAAAATTGGAGGAGAAAGACAAACAGCAAAGTTAACAAAAATATGAACTTGAGAGAGATGTCAGAGTCAACGGGGATGACGGTACCCTCATGTATGACTGAAAGATCAATTTTTGATTCGGATTTGTCAAGGCAGTCCTAAAGGCTCCTCCCATCCCCATCGAAACAAAAACAAAACACAAAACACAAAACAAAGCTTACAAAGCTTGATATATACCACCCTCTTTTTTACCATATAAGTGCATATCCTTTCAGTTAATATGATTTGAATAATTGGTAGTTGAAATATTATTCATGTTTAATACAACTAACAGCTCACTGCCATGAATATAGAGAGAATGCATCTACGGTTGTAACTTACACTAAAACCCTCCAAAAATTGGTATTTTATGCTGCTTCATTTTCAGTTTTGTTTTTGTTTTGTTTTTTATTGGGAGGAGGGTAATTTCTATCTTACACTATAAAAAGTAGATGTTATCTGCACTTTGCCCTCTGGTTTCCCACAAAGATCCCATGAAATCAGTACTAGCTCACAATTTGGTTCAAATGATTTTATGTGAAGTGCGGCTATGGCTAATCAACTAGCCTTTGGCTAAAAAAAAACACACAAACACACAAACACACAAACAAACAAACAAACAAACAAACAAACAAACGAAAACATTACCAATGGGCATCATAGCTTAAAATGTTTTTTTAAACATTCCCCTGTGAGGTACTCCACACCTCTCTGTATCCCCCTTACCTGTGCCTCTTCATGATGGACTCGACCTCCTTGGGAGACGATTCCCCTGACAACCGTCTCTCCTTCTCCAGCTCAGCCTCGTACGCTCTCTTCACGGCCGATATTGCTACAGGAGAAAACAACACAGACTACATGTAGGTCTTTAAAGGGATGGTATAGTTTTGGTTGAGATGGGGCTTCATATTTTTTTTTTTTACTTTTGTGTAAAATAACGATAAATCACTTTTGAAATATGAAAGAGCATACAATTCTAGGAAGAATTCAAAGTTTATTTAATGAAGATTGTTGGTATGGAATATGTGAGTTCCTTTGCTCAGTTTACACCCCAAAGCAAAATCTTCAAGCTGATTGTAATAGAGATACAATTGACTTGTTGAAAGTTGTGTTAAAATAGTGTGAAATTTTCTGTTTCCTTTAGTGAGTAAATCCTTTGTCAGCACACCACATCCACTCTGAGCACACCAAGAAGGACTGCTCAACAGGGGCAGAGGTTACTGCACTGCTTCATTGGTTGTATCTGAAGAGGGGATAAGAACACCAGCATACACTGGATACCGGGCCTATGGGGAAGGGATGGAGGGAGAGTAGGGAGAACTTACCGGTGGTGACAGCCTTGTCCTCATCCTCCTTCTCCTTTTTATGCACCTCCTCTCTCTTCTCCAGCTCATGCTGGTGGCTGCGCTGCATGTCATCCAGGGCCTTCCTGTGGCTCCGCTGCTGGGCCTGGAGCATCTCATCGCCCTGCTGCTGCTGCGGGGGTGGGACGAGAAGGGATAAGAAGAGTTAGGCACCTCACCTCACATACTATACCACCCTCTTATCCACCCTAATGGAATGCTCGACGTCGAAAAGTTTCATCTACCACTACAACTACAACCTCTTTTGTGCCTGTGTGGGTGCATATATCAACCCTGACATGATTGAATATCCACTGAATGACTGGTTGAGATCAACTCTTCCATCCTACATACAAGTTTAGTTCAACAATAACAACAACAAATGTAATTGGTGTGTATGTGTGTGTGTGTTTCTGTGTGTGTGTTCCTGAGGAGATGAAGTATTTATAGTGTGAGTGGCCTGATTCCACACAAAGACTATATAATGCTGAAACATTTCTTGCCACATAAGAGCTTTGAATTCAGTCCAATTAAGTTCTACTGCATGAACTCCAGTAAACCTATACCATTGCATTCACATGTGGGCAATGGCAGTCATCAAATATGTACAGTGACAAATACTTTTGTCATGATCTCTTATGAGAAAAACCTATGCCTTAAATTTGGAGCCAGAGTAGCAATGGCTGTCCACTGGTTATGCCCTATTACTTCTAAAATTGGAAGATTTCAAGAATGCATTTCATGCACATGCCATTTGTTCTGTGCACAAGTGATGCAAATAATCACATATCTACGTAATCAAGGAGGTACTATACAATATGTACATCCTTGATTTTACCAATTAATCATACTTATGATGAAAACTATTGTTTTTTTATTGTAGAATACATGTAGATGCAATGACATGAAAGCCACAACAATTTTTTTTTGTACGCCAGATAAAATATATCGCAGTGTTAAGCAAGTTTATTTTGGTAAACAGTATTTCTAAGCTTCATGATATGAGATGTTCCTATAAATTTTGCAAAGCTTGAGAGATAATTTGAGTATCTTCTGTAAATCTACCTACATACATCATACAATGGCTATGGCACTATGAGAAGAAAATGTGCATTTCTAGGGAAAGACAAAATCCTAACCTACAACAGCAAGTAGCTGAAGCACTGACAGTATACCATGGCTACAATATCATGCTAGACTACGCTTAACCCTATTTTAACTGGGCTATTTGAGACCAAGTTTCTATTGGGGGGGGGGGGGGGGGGGTCAATTTGACCCCCTTCAGATCTCGGCCGCCGATCGCGCGATCGCTGCAAAATTTTGCCTGAACATAGAGCCAAATGTCAACTACAAGATTACATAGTCATACAAAAGAAAAATTTTGATTTTCTATTTTTAGTAAATTAATTATGCAAATTTACGCATGAAATCATATTTTCACCTATAACTCCATTAAAAAGACTGAATGATTGCTAAATTTTTGTGTAAGAGTTCCTCTAGACAAATTGAACAATTTTCTTGTAAAAAAATAGCACAATCAAAATTAGTTTCTTTTGTTTTTTATTGTTTTGTTAATTTCTAATGTATTTCATTGTTTTTTTGACCTTTTGTTTTCTATTGTTTTTTGGCCAAAATTTGTTGCAGGCACTTTTTCAAACTTATCTACATAAAATTGATTAATTTCAATGGATAAAAGTTGAAAAAATCTAATTTCTATAAATTTAACCAAAAAACACAATTTGCATTGGATTTGCACACGATATCATGAATTTGAGCTGTTTTCGGGTTGACATGCATACGCAAAACATTATGTAACTTCAGAATGGTGTACTCGGACATCGTAACCGGACATCGCAAATTTGGTCTCAAAATATGCGGGAGACTTCAAAGAAAAAAGTAATGAAACGACGAGGCAAAATCTTTGCCTGTTGCGGAATCGCGGTGCGAAATGTCGAGGGGGGTCAAATTGAGCCCCCCCAGTTAAAATAGGGTTAAAAGAAGATTTATTTTTCCTAATGTCTAAATATATATTTCCATAAATTATAAAATGAATAATGTCATATCTTTTTCTATGACATAAGTGTCATTCAAAAGCATACCTCTGCCTTTCTCTTCTTTTTGTTTTTGTTTTGTTGTTGCTCCCTTTCGGCAGGTTTACCAAATCCTTACAATATTTTCAAAGACATTTTAAGAAAAAGTATCTCTTTTTTTTAATGTTCATCTACATACATTTTGTTTAAAGATAATTAAAAAAATACATATTCTTTTTGAGTATCAGAGTCCCTATCAATAAAATATTTTTGATGGTCTACATTCACTTTTTTTTTAAAGGCCACAAAAATATGTAATAAACAACAAATCTATTATCCATACTGCATGCAATATATAGCCAGGAAAAGCAGTCAATTTCAAACACTCATTGATTGTGACTATGAAATTTGACTGGAAAGATATTGAAATCAAACATTATATGTTTGTACTCTTTCTAAATGTTTTTCTCCAAAGCCATGCCCCTATATTACTATTTAATATTAATCAAGTTGCCTAGATGTGCCTTTATGGTTTAAAAAAAAAAAATCACGCGGGTTGGGAATTCGGAAGACATTCTGAATTTTAGTTAATTAAATATCCTATCCTTCTCACCAACAGAAAAAAACATTGTTAGTAAAAATTACATGCTAATTTTGGTTGGTGAATGTAACATGTGTGCACTTGTCAATCTAGAAAAAAAAACAGAAGTCCCATGACTGCCATTGCAATGATATATCAGACATTTTTTTTTTTTCAATATTGCATTATCTCAGCTACACTTACACCACTGCAAGTACTACATTCATCACTACACCAGAATATGCCCAAGAATCTATTCTTTATTTCTTGTTGTGTGTGTTTCTTTCGATACATAATAGCTACCTGGATTCTAAACTAGCAAACTAGTACGAACTAAGTAGAATACGTATCAAAGACGAGTCTCTGACAAAGCCACAAGATGTTTAATTTGAGAATTATAGATGTATGGGCACCATCTGTGTTGGTAATATTTCTATATCATCTGATATGATATCAGTCTACACTTAAGTCTATACTAGCACGCTATTCTAATATGTGCTTCAACACTCATGGATGCACTCCGCCATGGACATAAAACTTCTCTTTCCTTTAATGTAATGGCTGGCGAACTTCCAGTTTCAAAATGGTGACATAGCGGCAGCCAGATAAAATCTCTGACATGCCCTGTTCCCTGACGGTGAATGACAACACTGTTCTCCAATGGCTCAGGAAAGATTGTGAATTTTACATTCATCTGATGTGCTAAATATATCAATTCTGCATGAAATGAAAAGCAATTAACGGTAAGCTTATTATGCATTTTTGTGCAATATTCATAATGATGACGCTCTTTAGTAGTTTACTATATTTGTAAAGAATTTCACTGGTCAATCTCTAGGTTTTTCCATATGCACATGATTACCCTACAGAATAAAGGCACATTTCAGACGAATATTGGAAAAGTTAAGTTTATCTTGCTAGTTGTGGTATATCATTAACTTATTTTCCCACCAAATTATATTATTTGACATCCCGTACCATTGTTTCTTTTTTCTAACCAAAAAATGAAAGTGCTAAAAAGTGGAGTTTCTTGATTGTATCGACTAAATAGAATTGTTCTCTGTCACTCAGAGAGCAAGACTTAATTTGTAAGCTACAGAATAATCAATGTCAAATTATATTTTTCCCTCCTAAAACACTTGTAAAAATCACATTTCTCTTGCATGTCTTTGTAGATGAAATCGTCTCAAGGTCCAAAATGTTCCATATTCTTTCATGTTTTGATAAGTCCACACAATGCACTGGTTAGATATTAATCTGGAACTTGCAAGCAAAGTCATGCTTTTGAAATGAAGCTGTTAATAGATCACATTCAGAAAAGAACAATATCAAAATGCAGGAAGTGTAATCATTAGCTATCATGATGAGGCTTTATACGTCTTTATACATTCTCATCGTTCCTTTTATTTTCTGAAAGAAGAAGACTGGCAACTGAAAATCATAAATAAAACTCAAAACACAACTAAATGTTAACCAAAAAACAAAATGAAACATAACATAAAAACAAAAATACCTGATCAAGTGGCATCTAAGTTTCCTCATGTTATCAATTAATTTCCGACTCGAAAGGGAGCAAATCAGTTTTATTTCCACTATGCTACATTACTTGTTCAAATCTGTATGCGTAGCAAACTTCGATATGTGCCTGGTAAAAAGTAAAAAATTATGAATATATTGGAGGAAAAAGCACATTATATTTTGAGATGTGATGGCGCAAAAAAAAAAGAATATACATGTATTTTCTGTGCTCATGAGAATGTTCCATGTGAATACGAAAAAAAATGACAATAAATAGTACTTACCTATGGAGCAATCGGGCACAGATTCAAATGACATTTCATGAAAAATGTGACAAGGACAGAACTGAAGTGAGTGAAAGCAAGCTGTGTTAGAAAGCATTGATACCATGATTTAAATTTTTAGAGAACACAAATATCTGGAACGGATGGGACGATGCATGCCACACATTGGGACAAACCAAAACTTCAAACAAAACGGGGAGGAAGAGAAACAAAATTGGGGTGGGATGGAAACAACACAACCACTCTCCGACCTTCAAAATGGGCAAAGAACGTGGTGGGGTTCGACAAGGCGACGTAGGTTGGACTGTACACAACAAAGACAGACACATTCTGTTCTATGAGTGGTGGCTTCCCCAGCCTGAACAATCCGCATGCAAATGCCAAGCGAAACAAGCAAGGTTCTCTGACACGGTGCATATTACCGATTAAAAGCTGACATCTGGTGCATGTATTATGGTATTGATGAGCTTGTATAAGTAGCACAAGTTGGCGTGAGTCACACGTTACTTGGGACTCCAGTGGCTGCACTGACCCGTGCCACATGACACCTTTTGTCTTGCGTGCCTTTCTTTAGATCTAGAGAGGATTGGATGATTAGAGGCATGCAGGAAGCGATGCAGGCAAAGAAGGCGTGTCTTCAATCTTGAGTGGGCAAGGCTCGGGCTCTTACCTTGGCCTCCTTCACCAATCGCTTGGTCTGTGCCTCGTGGTGTCGCTCCATCTCGGCGATGCTGGTCTTGTATTTCTGGTGGGCTTTGACCAGCTCCCGCTGCCCCCTGTCCTCCGCCTCCCCCAACAGCCGCTCGTAGTGGGCATGCAGCTGCTCGAGCTCCTGCTGGTAGCACGTGGTGATCGTGTGGATGCCCTCGGCAATGTGACCCAGTTTCATCTCATGGTAGCGAACCAACTCCAAGATGTCTGATTTCATGCTGTTCAACTCTTGCTGAGCCTCCCGGATCTCTCTGTGCCCCCTCCTGAGGTGGGTCTCCAGACCCTTATGACCAAGAGTTTCATCAGACCTACCCATCCTCTCTATGTCTTCTTCAAGGCCCTTCACTGCAGCATTGGCTGTCAACAGTCGCTGCCTCAGCTGGATCAGTTCCTGCTCATGGACCTTCCGCTCCCCCTTCAGAATTGCCTCATAACGCTCTCGCACCATGGCTATGTTGCGGGAGTGCTCTGCTGAGATTCTCTCTAGAGTGGAAGCCCTTTGACGAACAGCACCCGCCCAATTCCCCCCAACCCCTTCACCACCTTCCCTGCTTTCTTGACAAACATTTGTCGTGGACTCTGAAGGATCCGAAACACCAATGGGATCCTCAAGATCAAAAAAGTCGCGAGGCAGCAATCCACTGATGCTATTATTGTTCTGGTTGCTGTTCCCTTCAGCCAGCAGACTAAGCTCACTCCGAAAATGAACAACCAAACCAGACAGAACAGCCTTCATCAGGACAAGAATGGCTACCTCCTTCTCCAGGACTCCTTCGTGGTCTTCTTCTAAGCCCTTGGTTGTGCCATTCTTCTGGTTTTCTTTGGTGTGTGCTGTCTTCTTCCTCTTCTTACACTCTTCTATCTTGTCATCACCTTCATCCTCACTCTCCTGGAGGTAGTCCCAGTACTTCTGTCTGATGAGGCCACTAGTGGCTTCCAGCTGTCTAGCGATGGCATCCCTGATCAAATTAAACCTGTGCGTGCCAACATCCTTGAGATAAACAAGAATCCGCTTACACTTCTGCTCTTCCACATCAATCTTTTTGACAAAGTCTTCAATGGTCTCATTTACACACTGCAGTGCCTCTGCAAGGACCAGCTCACTACTCACACACTCCATGGCAACTCGCAGGGCTTCTTCGTAAGCAATACCCTCAGCAAATGGTGCCAGGTCCGCCTCAAGGCCAAGACCAGAGTCATTCTTGCCACCAGACCTCTGAGACTGTGTTCTACCTGGCTGCTTTGTCTTTGCCGCAGACTTCTTACTTTCTGACTGAGACTCCTCCTTCTTGGCAGCTGTTTCTTCAGCAAGGTCTTTGGCAAGATCATCGCAAGCTTCTTCCAACTGCTTCTCCAGTGCATGGGAGTACTCCCAGTTGTTGGTGAAGAATGTCGTGCACGCAGAGTACACGGCACTGATTTCGTGAGAACCTATGACATTGCCATGCTCCGCTGGCTCTTTCATAGAGAGGAATTCACTCTCTGCCTCCTTGGTGATGGAACCAGAAAGACCACCAGCAAAACCTGACACATCTCCACCGTCCCCTACAGACCTTACAACTTCTGATTGCCGCTCTTCAGCTTCCAACAGTCTATGACAGGACAACAATTTAGCAACATCCTCCTCAGCACAACCTTGCCCAGACATGTCCTCAAGAAATGAATTCAAGTACTCAACTTCCAGGAGACAATGACCATACCGAATTCTCTGCAGTTTCTCATCCCCAACAAAACTGGAATCATATGATTTAGTAGGAAATTTCATGAAGGAACCGAAACGAAGATCAGACACCTTGCCAGACCTCGGCGAGATGTCTGGTGAGATTGTTGGGCTTGTTGGAAAGAACAATGGACTGGTAGGACAACTAATGGGAGACTTGGGACATTCCCCATCAGAAAAGTGTGCAACATCTCCCGACAAACCATGGATGATAGACTCAGAAAACTCTGTGAGGGATTTTCTCTTACGCTTGTCAAGAGACTTCAGCTGTGAGATCAAAATATCAAGAGCCTTATCAAGTGTGTGGCATGCATCCAGGATATGGACAGCAGCGACAGATGATGGGGCAGCAGTGGTGCTTTTGTCAGTGGGATTAGCGGCAGTGTTAGTTGGTCCCTTATGTACCCCAGGGGAGTCAGTACCTCCAAGCCCAATGGTTTGCTGGAATTTGGCTGGTAGTATGCGAACAAGGTGTTGGCGACATTGATTGAGTACACTGTGTGTTTGGCGGGCTGAGGATTCAGAATGGGACTGTACCTTCTCCATCTGTTGTCTGAGAGCTAACACCTCTCGCTGAAGGCCACGAACCTGGTCCTTGAGCTTATTCTCAGCTATGCACTTGGCTTGGTAGGCCTTACGCTTTTCAAGCTCTCTGGTAGTCACATCAACCAGACGGTGGGTCACCTGCTTCAGTTTCTGCTCCATCTCAGCCAGGCGGGACTCCAGAATCTTGATCTTAGAGCTCCCATCTGCACCATCACTGGATGGGCAGTCGGAGCTGTCGGACGTGTCTGAGATATCAGCCTGCTTGGGGGCAGGAGTGGTTACTCCTGCAAGCTGATTAATGGAGGAATGAGATGAGGGTGAAGAAGAGGAATTGACAGACACATCATGATCAACACTGGAGAGATTACTAGATGGACTGGCTTGCTCTATAGCCTCCATGTGCTTTTCAACAGACTCAATCTTTCCCTTTAATGCACTGGCTTTTTGCTGCTGGCGTTGAATGCGGCACTCAGCGCTCCCTAACACCTCCTCCACTTCCTTGAGCTGGCTGTGGATGCCACTGCTTGGTGAAATGCATGTTGTGCCACTCTCTGCCCCTAAATGAACCCTATGAACACTACTGTTACCACCACCACCAAACGAACTCCACCCAGCCTCCGCGGAGGCCAGGTCTCTCACCTTGCGTTCGGCGGAACCCAATTTGCTGGTAAGGTCTTGGATCCGTCGTCCCATCAGCTCCAGCTGCTCCTGTTGGCTCTTCTGCTGCTGCTTGCTCTCCTCAATGCTCTGCATGTGCTTCAGCTCCAGAGCATCATAGTTATCCTGAGAGGTCTTGAGTTCTGCTCTCAGTCTCTTGAGCTCCTTCTCACCCCGCTCAGCTTTCTGTCCCAGCTGCTCCACTTGCTGAGTCATGGCCAGGAGCTTCTCCCCACCCTCCCGCTCCTGCTTGGCAATCTCTTCCTCCCTCTGAGTAGCCCTTGACTGCTGTGTAATCAGCTTCCGCTCAAGCTCCATCCTTTTCTCTTGCTCTTCTGCCAGCAGCTGCTCCTTCTTGAACATGTCATCTGTGTATATCTTTTGCACCTTCTCCACCTGAGCTTTTACAAGGAGATTCTCCTTCTGCACAGCTTCCAATTTGGATGCCTCGGTGGCTGCACTTGCAGCATTCTGAGAGGCCTGCCTCAGTATCTCAAGTTCTGATTTTACTGTTTCTAGCTCTGTTGCTGTTTGCTTGGCAGACTCTTCCAAGTCCAATTTACTTTGTAGCACACATTCTAGGTCTCCTTCCAGAGTGCTTTTCGAATCTTCAGACTGCTTCAGCTGCTTCTTCATTGTGTCAATGTCTACCTGGAGTTTGCTGGACTGCTCCAACAATGACAGCCGGTCCTTGTCAACCCTCTTCACCTCGCTCTGCAGCTTTTCTACCTCTTTATTCTTCCCCTGCAGAAGCTCCATCAAGTTCTTGACATCTTCCTGAGCATGCGGCTCTTCACTCTTTTCTGCTACGCTGCGGAACTGCTCTTCAAGCTCATGTATAGTCCTTTCCAATTTCTGCTTCTCCGACAGTTCTCCACTGAGCTTGTCTTCTGCTTGCTTCCTCTGGGAAGACTCATTGTTCAGCTGCGTATTCAATGTCTCAACCTGGGCCACGGCCTTGTGGAGTTTCTCTTCAAGTTCACCAACAGGACTGGTTGCAGCCTTATCACCCTGGCCTTCCAGGATAAACTGCGCTGACTCCGTGCACAGGTTATCATACTTCTTCTGCAACTCAGACCTCTCTGAGTACTCCTCCTCCAGTTGTTCACTGAGTTGTTCAATCTGCTCATCCTTCTCCGATAGCTCCATCCTGAGGTCAGCCAGCTCCGACTCCAGCTCACTTTCCGTCTCCACGTTTGGGGCACTCTGAGTCGTCTCCTTCTTGGCCTCAAGCTGCTGCTCTGTCTCCTCCAATCTGACCTGGAGCTGCTTGTTGACCTCCTGCAGTTCCTGGAGTCTCTGAGTCTGGGATGAGGAGCCTTCGTCGCCCTTGGCTTCAAGCCTTTGCTTGTACCCTTCCATCTTAGCGATGAGCTTCTTGATGATTTCCTGAGATTCTTCCTGGTTCTTCTCGAGTTGCCTCATGTGCTTCTGTTGGCTACCTGAGTCTGCTTCCCACTTCTTCATTCTCTCCTTCGACTCCTTCTTCTCTGTCTCGAGTACTTCAATCTGCTGGCTCAATCTCTCAATCATTGTCAGAGCTTTGTCCCTCTCGGTCTTCAGAGACGAGCGCGCCTTGCTCACTTCCGTCTCGCTCTCCTGAAGATCCCCGACGAGCTTCTCAAAGCGCGACTGGAGAGTCTCGCATTCTTTGCTGCGTTTCTCCAGGGAAGAGGTAGAATTCTGCAGCTTCTCTTGAAGATCTTCCTTCTCATGTTTGAGCAGCTCACTGGCATTCCTAGCTTGCTTCACTTCCATTTGGAGTGTCTGGTTGTGAAGTTCCACCTGGCTCAGTTTCTTTGCCACTGTTTCAAGCTGCAAAAATATAAATATGTATAAGACAGAAATGATGTGAACAAAGACATCCATTTGCCTGAGCAGGAAATCTCCTAATTTCCCTAAAACATAAATAGTGCTGAATACAAACATTTGTTTAAAACATACAAACACACAACAAACAAAAAAACATCAGAAGCTTTCTGAATAACGAATGTAGTTGCAATAAAACAAATTAATGGAATAATTTCATAACATCTAATCATTGTGCTGAACCATATGAGCAAGGCCTGTTTTCCATTTATATATCAACAACCATCCATAGCTCAAAATAATTCAAAGAACTCCATAAATTTCCAGAAGTGCAAGTTGATGTCATAAGCAAGATTACACATTCTAAAAATAGAAATCAGACATCCAAGGGGGACAAATTCCAAGGAAGAAACAAGATATTGGAAAGGCAACAGTGTACTAATATTCTGGAGTGTTTGTTGATCTTGCATCCTTAGACCCATGCTTCTCTTTGTCACTGTGGGTGGCTTATGCTTCTTTTTGCCACTGTGGGAGGCATAAAAAGGCCACTCTCATCACCTGCAGATGAGACACTGCTTGCTTGTAACATACCTGGGATACCAGAGCCTTCTGTTCGTTCTCGTTGTCAGGCGAGGGTGTCTTCCTGACTCCGCCGAGATTTGTCCTCGATTGGATGTTCTCTGTCTGGATGTTGTCCACCACTGGCTGGTCAGGCTTGAGACTGTCCGCCTGCAGACCAGAAACAAGTTTTCCAGACATCAGAGACAAGATCATTAGGCCATGGCATTAATGCTTTCAATTTGTATATACATGTACGGGGCAGTCCACAACTTGAACTTTGAGCATGTTGCAAGCAGTGGATGTGAGAAATACTGCAAAAATTATATGTGCACGCAATATTTCATGACTAATTCCTTGTTGTGCTGCTTACGTTTGATGTTCTGTCTTATGTCTTTCTTGCAAATTTTCAAAGTAGTTTGATATTTCTCAAGTTTTGCACATGTTTTGCACATGTTTGCTTACAATTTCATCTCAGTATGTTGTCAATTCTTGAGGGTGTTGCATAACATGTTGCTGGCTTTTGAGGATGCTGCACAAGAATTTGAGTATGTTGCAGCAACATACTCAAACCCCTCATGGACCACCCTGATCCAGAGATGAGCCTTTCTGGATCTACTTGCTCCTCTTGAATACATTTCCACACTGGTAATCCAGTTTGCTCTCTATCAGTGGGTGCAATGTTTTGCTAGCCTTTATCTCAAGAATTTGCAGACAATTTTTTAACATATATCCAAACTGGTCTATGGCTGTCATGTCATGTCATGTCATGATACTTACTTGCATACCCTCCAAACTTTTCATTATGTTTCAACTCTTTACATTGTAGCAAGTGGTCCCTGTCATTGATAACATTTGTAAAATATCACCTCGCCAAAGTATGAAATGATGAAAGAAAATATCTTCAAGCAAATTATGGAACAAAGTACTTCCTTTCTGACAGCTACTAATAACTTAATACCCATTGGTAACCACTAAATAAGTTTCATTTAGATCATGGAAGTACAAAAGAAAAAAATGAAGTATCATCACACCCTCTGACACTTTGAAAGGTAATTCCAAATACAAGGACTTCCATGAGGGCTATTACAGCATTATTACCAAGTATATTATATCATAAAAGAACCTTTGAATAAAACATCAAGGTAGCAAAGAATTATTGTCGATTACTATATCATTTACACACCCACATAAACAACTTTAAAGTACATGCATACACACACACAAACGCACACACACACACACACACACACACACACACAATGTAGCATATGAATGCAAAAATCATACACTGTATGCAAACATAAAATCACAAGAGAGAAAAACACACAACCACACACATAAATGCAAATCTGGCTTAAATCATCTAGCCTATTGACAAGGGTTATCAGCTGAAGCAAACCCAAGCAAAATTATGCAGTGATGCTTTTTGCTATCAACAGGCTAGCTCAGAAGCTGTAGAGTCTGAATGGCTATTTGGATATCTGCCTCCAATGAAGTTATCAACAAGTTCACGTAAACACATTTACCTCATTGTATGATGCCCATGCATAGTGAAGTGTAAACGACACACTCTGATAAGACATCTTCAATATGATTCCCAACAGCTGTGAGAGTGTAACGGCGACCAGGTAGAAGAATCTACCAGATATGGTCAGAAACCTGGAAAGAGCCTCGTAGGAATCCATTGCTCTCAAGACTTAGGTCCCCCTGTAGACTACGAGGAATAGGCCCCCAATACAGACGGGGAAGTTCCATGGGAGTTTGCTCCCTTTCCTGAAACTCAACACTGGTCCATACCAGCACATGTAATGGCATTGGTATATCATAGCCGGATGGACGGATAAGGCAGGAAGGCCTTCCTCTGAGGTTTCAAGATACTGCAAATATTTGTTTGCATACAGCCAGTTTGTAATCAGTACCTGTTTGCGCTCTTGAGGTGCACAAGACAATGTCTATAATATGGCAGACAAGCCCTACCCCCACTTGCATTTATTTTGGACATGAGAGTCAAAGTGCATCTAACATTCCTCTGAGCATGAAAGTCTCACCTAAAGGGCACTACCATGAACAGTTGGCCACGCAATTTGCAAAATTTGGGTAACCCATGTCAAATTAAAGTGATTTTGCCATCAAATGCAATTTGATTACCACTTTCCCCTAATTTTATCCATATCTAGAGAATAATTTGGTCCTCCCTTGGGACAAGTTTGGCAGTTTCTCCACTGAGGTAACTATCAACATCTCATAAGCCCTTTATAAAGTATAGATCTATAAACCAGAAATTCATGCAAATAGACTCATGTTTCTTCCTACAAACTAGGTTACATTTGCAGATGAAGAAAAAACAAACAAACAACAGTTTTATCAAAAACTGTCCCTGGAAGAAATCATCACCATCAAGGTTTAATGAGAAAATCAGTGATATCTCCTAATATGTGCAGCTTTATTGTGAAATTTTTGTACGGTGGGGTGTTTTGTAATACAATTAAACTATACATATGCATCAAATGTGATAATTCAAACATTTTTTAGTCACTGCTCCCAATAGTAAATAGTGGCTTTAGCCTCCCCTTCCCTTCCCACTTAAATTCTGCCCCCCTCCCCCCCCCCCAAAAAAAAGGATGGTTGACAAACACACCCAGCCATGGACTAAATGGGTCAATTACGTGACACAACGTATGAACAAGTTTATTGTTCTCTGACTAAGAGTTGGAAGAGGGAAAACTTGGCAGTTCTGGCTCTAAGAGGAAGCAGAAAAAGTGAGAGGAAAAAAAAAGGGGGAGATGAAGAGGAGGAGGTGGGGTGTCATGACTGAGAGAGACATATTGATAGACAGCCATCATGTTCAGTACCCATGACGCTTTTAGAGAAACAGACAAAAGAGACAACATGAACCAATGGAATACACAGAAGAAAACATCACAGGGAAAAAAAAAACCATTTAAGACAGATACGGTAAAAGAGGAAATTTTTGAACACTTTGCTAAAAATGAAACTATAAGAGTGAAAATAAATCTGAGCAATTTTTTGCTGACACACTATAGGCATATGAAATTTTTTTTTTTTTTTCATATGGTATAACTGCTAATCTATTTGGAATTTTCTTCACGTTCGCTGTCCTGTGGCATTAGTGACTTTGCTGTCATACTGCAAAACAGTTATTGCTTACCACAGCATTTGCTGCCAAAGATCTGAACTGCGGTGGCAATGCTGAGCTGAATGAAGTGCTCAGTCAAATGTCATGACAGTCCACAAAATAAAAAGCATGCAAAATTCACCTTTCCTGGCTGAATGCAAAAAAAAAAAAATCACTTGCATAACATCTCCACTTTAACAATACCTAGGTACACATTTGAAGACACTAAGATATTAAAAAAAAAAAACATCAATAGCCACAAATGGAGAATAAGAAAAACAAATGATTCATGTGACAGGTACATAGACATGAAGAGCAAGACAGAGACACACAGACTGACAAGCAATAAAAATGCTAGAACTTCAAGTGCCTAAAAAAATTGCCCCCCCCCCCCCAAAAAAAAAAGAAAAAAGAAAAAAAAAAGAGAGACAGCAATAAAGACAGATGAAGAAATTAGTGTATACTGTCTTGATACACTGGGACACATGTCATGGGAAAGACAGATCTAGCATGTAGAGATATGGGAGTACACCTTGCAAAATCCACAGATGAAGGGGAGAGGAGGGCAGGAGGGGAGGGATAGACTGGGGAAATGCACCACACATGACATCGAGGTTCACTGGCAGTGTGATAAACTCTGAATCATGGCAATAGGAGCACAATGATTTACAAAACACTGAGGAGGGATTTAACTGTTGTCTCTCTCTCTCTCTTTCTCTCTCTCTCTGCCCCCATCTTTCTGCATTGTTACCCTGCTCCTGTCATGAATACAAACAGCAGATCTCACAAGTCATGTACTGACTTTCTTCTCTCCCCCCCCCCCCCCCCCCCCACATCACATTCTCTCCCACGACGCAGACCTTTTTCCATTGCCAGATCTTAAGCATATCCAGGGCCTCTCACTGCTATGCAGGGTGTTTATTGTGGCAGTTCGGCACGGTGCATCATAAACCAGATACCCCTCATAAATGTCTAGAGCAACAACATAAAAATCTTTCCTTTCTCTCGAAGTCTGGACTGATACCAACATTTGAAATACTGTCTTTTTGTCTCATCTGGATACTAGTCCCTCTATAAACAACACACCAATCCAGGAAGGCTGATGAATAGAGATCTTTAATGATTAATTCTGTCAAAGATTGATGCATGCGGTAAATAGCATCAACAAATGCAAAATAAGCAGCTGACAGCCTGGCAGTAAGGCTAAGTCCCTCCTGAGAAGGTTGCTCCCCAAGGATGCATGTCAGAAGTTACGTGGGAAAGTCTCGTACAAAACACTGAACATCGACTTTTGCCAAAGTCACATGCTTAGTTTCACGATAAACTATATCCTCATCATCATAGTCGCAGCTCACGTCCGAAACACTGCAGCTCCTGCCGCTCGTCTGGATTCACATTAGTCACACAGACGACGATGGAATATTCCAAAAAGTCTGGCACTAAAGCTAATATTTGCTAAGAGGCCAGAGTGAAACAGTCATCGCCTGAGAATGGACTGACTATCAGCATGTTACTTTCACTTCCAAGTCACACTCTACAGGCAAAAAGCAAACAAACACACAAACAAAAAAAAATGCTGCACATGTTTGTAAACAAATCAAGCATAACCATACATATTCAAACTCAAACTAATGACATAATCACAGATGCGAGGGCCTGAAACAATGTGTTTCACAATGTTCAATGTAAGGTGTCTACATGTTATACCTGTAGGCTAATACTCCCCAACTCATGCATCTGACCCCATTTGTTGAAATCGGAACAACTGTGAGCATCTGCTTTAGTCTAGGAATCTATGTCTACTCCTTATATTCTATAAACTATGTCTATTTAGCCAGTACATAGTACCTACAGAAGATGATAAAAAGGTTAAGAGGTTAAAATATTCAAAAAATTATGGGAAAATATAACTGCTTCAATCACCCACTCAAAAGAATAATTGTGTAATACAGCTGCAATGCATCTAGAGATTTATTTTCCAATATAGGAAGAATACTAAGTCTAATTAATTCAACACTTGCTCACATTTACTTTGTGTAAAACTGCTTTAAATATCAAAGATTGGGTTAGCTGCATTTAAAAAGAAAATATGTCAAACCTACTAGGATTTCTGAACACAAGCTCCTTTTCCATTTGATTCGGAGACTTAGATTGGAAAAGAAAATTAGCATCAATATTAAATTCTAATGATTTATTATTACTATATATTTATTTGTTTATTTATTCATTTATTTATTTATTTATCTATTTTTTTGTTGAAACCTCTACCATCACCCATGCAGCTGCAAGCACATTTTCTTTGGTAGACAATATGGTGTTCATATTTTTCATAGTCCCATTCCTAGACTTTCCTGTCTGATGCAGGACCTATGCAGATACTGTATATACCACAATCTCTCATCTTTTGATGGATAAACACAGGTGAGCGCGATGTTTGAAACACTCATAGCTTGCATTCATGACCTCAATATGACACACACCTCGACTTTGGTTACAGTTTGAACATATGTCGTCTGCCATCTTAGATGGTGCACGCATTCAATAGTCTTTTATCATCCTTGCACATTTTCATGACTTTTCAAGAATATACAGTAAATTAGGGCCTTGTTTCATACCGACAGGCTGACACTAATAGTGGTACAACTCGATATATGATTTTTTTCCAAGCCAGTGCACATGTTTAGATTGTGACGGCTTAAACTGTGTATGTATGTCATTGATGAAGGTCAAACAGGACAAGATCACAATTATAGTCTAAATCAAGCATCAAACACATACACAACTTGCAGTAGCTTCCTTCAATTCTTCTCATCACCACAAACACAAATGTGAATTACAATAACAAATGGATTGTTCGTCAATGCTTATATCCCATCGTTGTTTTTTGTCCTCCTTAGCAATAAAAATCTTACTATGGTTACTGGTGCTTTCAGGAGTTTGTCTAGACACGAAATTCAGCAGACGCACCTGATACATGACCATATCCATTTTTCATCCCAATACAATCACTCAAATTCATCCATCATTAACATTCTCCATTCCCAAGGTGGAATATTTTTTCACAGTACAACTGTCGTGTTGTATTTTCCTTCTTCTATTGAATGTTGATCTCTCTCTCACTTCAGAGAAATTGGGGGGGGGGGGGAATCCAAACCAAATACATTAATCTGAGGAAAGGTTTGATTTCATGAGTCCGTTTTGCAACCGCGAAAATCCGATTCCTTTCATAATCTGGTATATTGTAGAGGTAGATGGTTCAGATTATCTCTCAGAATAACACAATTGGAAACTTCTTTATGATGGAGAGAGAAACAATACTATGGAATTCCAGTGAATTTATTTGGACCCTAAAAAATGCAAACTGTTATTCTCAGTACTCTAGAGTGACAAGGGGCAAGTTTATCATTTCTTAAAAAACAACAAACAAACAGAGGTGTAATACCGTAAGCTTTCATACATACAGTTAACAACAAATTTATTCATACCCCTGGGAAATTTTTAGTTTAGAGCAGATTTCTTACAAGTAAAGGATGGAGCGATGGTGATTGGGTGTTATATCTCAACATTTCTATTGTTATGCAAATGAGGTGAAAGTGGAATTAATGTCAATTTACAGAGGACAAATAAGTATAAAAAGTTAACACACAATCACCATCACTCCATCCTTCACTTGTAAGAAATCTGCTCAAAACTAACAATTTCTCAGGGGTATAAATAAGTCTGTTGTTAACTGTAATGTTGGGAGACATTATTCTTTTAAAAAACCACGCAAAATTTTCTGCTGTTTGCAAAAGGAATATAATCATGACCTTTAAAACTCTCACCTCAATTTTTTGAACCTCGACCGTTGGTTCCTCCACCAAGCCAAGTCCCTCAGAGCCTGATGTTCGCTCACTCCTTGTCTGCGACCCCAGGGAGGTCCTAACGGGCTCTTCTATTTGTAGCTCTACTGGCACGGGGGTGTTTGGTGGCGTCTCAAAGATCTCGCTCGATGTCGATGATGATCTGCCATTGACCGAGGATCTGGACGAGCTCCGCTTTTGCGACTTGAGGTCGTCGCCACGGGAACCCCTCCTGGACCGCCTCTCCTTCGACCGGATTGATCCCTGCCGTTCCTGGAAGACTGGGTCCCTCTCCGTGGGGCTCGTGGTCCCACTTGCGCGACTGTCCGTGCTGTTCTTGCGGTGTCTCGCTGTGAGGTCGACGGTGGAACTAGAACTGTCGGGTTGGTCCTGCTTGGGCGCAGGGGTGGGGATGACGTCCGGTGTTGCCGACTGCTTCACAGGCTGGTCTGCCTTCTTGAGGTCCCCGATAGGAGCATCCGGAGAGGCTTGTTGCTGCGCTGTGGCAATGGCCTTGTTTATTGCATGGACCCAGTTGGTTCTAATACCGCTGGTCATAGCCCCCAGTCTGTGGACTCTGCCATCTTCCATCTGTCATACCACAGCAAAGAAGACACAAAGAGAATGCGGAGACAAGCATTAGAAAGAGCCATAGCTGTTTTTACGTGCATATATACATTCCTCGGAGAAGATTACTATCGAGTTGCATCTGCTCCGATATCGAAAAAAGAACTGATGGCTATCAGCTATTACGCACAATATGAGGGAGAAAAAAAAACTTGGTTTACCGCAAGGGGATTTTACTATCACTAGCTCCCTTAATACAGCAGATTTCCTCTTCGTCTAATTACACTATAGATAGCTGTCAACTGACATTATTCAGTTCCTCTCCGATAAGCTTAATGATGAAATACAAAGCTATCATGTGTCGCGTAGGTTTAGTTGGTTCGCACAGCGTCGCACACGTCACCCATTCACCCAATCAATACTGGCCCCAATCCTTACAACCACAAAACACTACATTAGTATCACGCAAAAGGATAGTATCACTTACATCATCAAGAATGGACGAGTACAGTAGCATACATATTGCAATTATTATTCACATGCAAATCCAAGATGCCTTGCTGGACTATCTCTTCTGCAATAACATACATGTATATATGTAAAAACTACAAGTGTAAACCACACGACACAAGATTAGACTTGTTTCATCCTGGAGTAATGGTACAATAAGAACTAGGTGTAATTACAACAACAAAAAATTAAGCAGCAACATTTCTACACGACTACTAACTACACAGCATCTACTCCATCAATCTATACATGCTTGTCATAACTTATCGTCAAGTAGCACAACAACACTCACTCCCAGTCAATGTTGGTCCCATGACACAGATCGACTTTCACTTCAGCTCTGCACAGCAATACTCATTTCTACTTGCCGCTGCATTCCAGATTCGCTCTGATTTACGATATCGTTTCACTTACTGAACATGACGCCCCATCCCCCCTCCCTTGGGGGGACAGCAACTGACACAATGTTTCCGTCACACAATGTTAATCATGGCTGCTCCACAGGAAACGTTTAATTTGGGATATGCCTCAATTTCCAGCATGAAAACTGCAAACTGAAAGTATGTCAAAACTCCCAACATCTAAGTCAATACATGGCCGCTCCACCACCTATCAATATATATACTGCTTCTGTCTAATGCCATGCAATAGCACTTTATTATTAATGCCATGCAATAGCACTTTATTATTACTCCAGGTCAACATAACAAAATATTACTATGTTTTCCTCTATTTGCCCCTAGTGGGTCTTAATATCCATAAATATCGCCCCGACAACAATTTGGAAATTGGCAAAAGGAGCGTTTCAAGAGCAAACAAAATCTAAAAGATCTGCTGAAGAGAATATAGAGTCATATTAAAGTGACTTTGATATTTCCTCAGTGAAATCACAGGATGTCTGGTACTGAGAGTGTGGTCACGGAATGAACTATGGTTGTCACTTGTGAAACTGATACTAAACAGGCTCGCAGCAAAAAATAGAAAAACAGAAAAAACGGAGGCATAAAAACAAACACACAATAACAATAATAATAATAAAAAGATAATAATAGATATATCTTAAAAAGGCTACTGACTAAAGGAAGCAACTTGGGAAACTACATGTGAGTTCACTCCCTTACTACTACACTGCAAATTAATCATGGTTGTAAGGGAAGCATCGACCTTCCCTACAATTAGTGGGACTGTACAAAAAATCACAAATTCATCCTCCTGACGATAATAGCAATGCAATGATGGGCAGCCATATCGCTTGCCTGTAGTTAAAATATTAATATCTTGCTCTACATTATTTAGCAAATCTGAGCAGAAAAATTATAAACAGGATTTTTTTTTTTTTTTAAACAGATGTTAGGCAACCAGAAAATTATTGCAACTTTTCATTTTATAGGCAGATGGGAAAAGGTGGAGGGTGTAGTTTAATTATTTAAAAAAAAAATGATTACCCTATAGGCCTACAACATAACTCATGATCCTCAATATGATTATTGATGTTCCAATAAATGCAAGAATTTAAAATAGCTTTTCACAACATATCTGATGGAGTGTTGTGATCGTACCAAATCACACAATATGTGCTGGGCTACAGTTCACTGTTGGGAAATTGAGGTAGAGCACGGATGCCCTTCCAGCGACACACACACACAAACAAACAAATAGCCCCCTGTTGCCTACATATCTTAGAACACCAAAAATTGTTTGTATAGCGTACTGGGACTCAAAGTTTACTACACTGCATGCTCCTTTGCCATCTCTTCCCTATGTAACCCCTTCTTTCAGGTGCCGCACACACACCAAAACTTGGTCCCTTACATATTCAAACTACAGGGAAACAAATACCCACACTGTTAAAACAACAACAACACACACACAATACATGTACATACAAACCCAATAAATCTTGGCGGTAACTCCAGCAAAGATGAAATATTACCCATGCTAAAGAGGCACAATATATTTGCCGCAGCTCCACACGGACAAGGTCGCCTCACAGCCTGAACTCAAGTCAAGCACAGATAGGTAAGAGGGGGTGTAGGGATGGGCGGGTGATGAGGGGGAGGCGTGACATGCACCTGTGTACTACATGGTGCGACCTACCTTGACCTGGAAGCCATAATTTCTACTGGCAGTTGTTTCCGTTGCCTCCTTACACTCTGCTAGATCCACGGCTCCCGCTAGGTTGCTTGGCTGTCGTATGAAATTCAAGAAAAAATAATGCACATAAAATTATGTATTTAACTATATATGTAAATACTATATACACACATACATGTACGTACGCACATGTACTGTGAAGAATGAACGGTGAGAAATTATGATTCAAGCCATAGAGGTTGCATGGACTTTCTCAATGACATAGCAGTGCTGGGGGCGGATGAGAGTGCCAAAACTTTCCCAGTTCTACAGGAAATGGTGCCCACCCACCTGGCTGTTACTACGATCGAGTTTCTCTCCCTCTCGCCACCCCTCACTCAACCTATCTCTACTCTTTTTCTTTTCCCCCAAACAAGTGCTTCCCACTATTAGAGCAACTGTAGCGTCTAATGGGTTATTTCGCCGTGCCAAGTCATACACGACAGGGAAATGCAGATTGGGATGCGCTTGGGAAACACGGCTTAATTGGGACACATTTGTCAACAAACGGCACAAATGCGAGAGCCGGCCGCGTCAAAGTGGAAAATGGGATAATCTGTCTTATCTCTGATTTCCTACACTTTCCCAATATAGATCTGTGGTCTCTGAATGTGCAGTTCATGATCAATGAGTGGATGCAAGAGTTTCAAAAGCCTCATGTTAACATTTGGACATAATGATGTTGGATTTGAGCATTTAATGAAGAACTGCTTTGCTTTTTAAAATTACCATGATTAACAAAAGTGGTATAATACAACAACTTGAAATAAGCATTCCAAAATATTCCCAAACTTACGAACAATTTCAAAATGCAAATCACACTGACAACAAATTAATATTCATACGAGTGTTTTATCAATTAAAAACTGCAACTTGTAACAAATGTCAGTTTTACAAGACTGGTACATAGCTTCATTGACCTATGTTTTTTGTTATCAACTGTAATTAGTTTTTCTCACAGACACAAAGTGTTTGGAACACCCCCTTCAAACAAATAATATAAAGCACTGAGTTTGTGTTATGACTATAAGGAAACTCAGGCTCACACATATGTACCATGGAAGGCAAAGATTGTAATGGTATTTAAGCCTCAGGATTGACGAGGAAATAACCATCTGCTCTTTGCACTGGCCCATTCTATGTTCATGAAACATTCATGAGAATTCTCACTCACACTTTCATCGCTGGAGTCCTTGAAGAAGCTTAGTTTGTTGTCTCGGAGTACGAACCAGAACTTGCTCCATTCCTGTGCCAGACAAAGCAAAAACAAATACAAGAAGAAATGAGAGCTGACCCTTTATTACTGGATAAATGAAGGCACGATCTAAAATCCTACAACATCTTTCACTACATACCAGGTACATGTAGGCCCTACTGTAACCAGTAGGACATAAAGACAAAAATAGTAAAATAGGGCATGAACTATTTACCAGAGATGTAAAATTATATCATATGCATCCTATGCACAGATAATGAACAAAATTCTGGGTTGCAAAAACATTGAACTCTTTAACCCATTGAGGACGAGTCCTGAGTATACTCAGGCAGGTGTCTATGGAAAATGCGTATTGAAGCAAAATCAGTCCATCCTCAATGGGTTAATGGAATCAAGTTTATGCAATGAAGCTTCGCTAAAACAAACAAACAAACAAAAAAACACACAAAAAAGGTAGACATATACACTGGCATTTATAGGGTGACTACTGACTTCTCAACACCCATACATCGTCTCTCAATATATCTGTACACTCAGTGCTTGCGGTATAAACAGCGATGTCTCATCCAGTGCGTAAAATAAGCTATTTCCAACCAAATCCCCTAAATCCTCTGCTCACAAAATATGATATTTATAGTAGATTTTATGGCCTGGTCTTGTTTATGCATTGTTGGAGGGTGAAGATGTCCAAACCTGAACAATGTTTATGCCATCAAAGTGGCAGTTTTAGGCCAAACTTTATTTTCACTGCAGAAGATTTGTAGAGTATGGAGCAGGTTTAGGAATGTCTGAGCACCTTTTGCAAATATTCAAAGGAATTGTGCACAATGCTTCAATGACAGGTTCTTTGCTATTGCCACCATAACAACAAAACACAGTGCACTCAATGTGAACAATAAAGATACAACATAACACTACCATTCTGAGAATGTTGAAAAAAAGTACAGTACTCAGTCGATTCTGAATCAGTGGGTAAAGAAATCCAAAACTAAAGAGGATCTAATAAAGGGTGGGACCTACACTTGTACCTTTCATTCGGACCACTTTGTTTCACTTTGTTTTTGTATATCTCAGCCACTTCAAATCTGATTTTCATCAAATAAACTTGGAATTCCTCCTGCAATTGTATGCTCTTTTGCATGTCTTAAGTTGTTTCTAATTATCTCACAAAATCTGAATCCCCCTTCTCAACCAAAACTATACGTTCCCTTTAATGCAGAAAAAATATGAAAAGCCATAGAAGCACTTTTGTGTCTTTGAAAGCAAATAAGAAGTGAACAAAAAATAAACTGTGATACAATCAGTATCTTCATGAAACTTCATCATTATTTGGAACCAAAAAAATGGGATCATGTGAATTGCAGTAAACTGAATTCTGCATCAGTATTTTTAGTTTTGTGCACTAATTTGGGGGAGAGAAAAAAAGGACAGTGATTAGAGAAAATATGGATAATAGGGGTGTCCGTCAGATGGAAAGGACAGGAAAAGTTCATGATTACATGGTCTGTTTTTCCAAGGGGAACTGAGAGCAATGAGGAAGAAGCCTTTACAAAGGTTACCAGTGTCTGATAATTGATATTGGTTCTCCGTTCTTGCCAAGTGCAAACAGAAAAAGCAACTGTCACTTATTTTATCCTTCAGAACAACACTGATTGCCAAACTTTGCTGAGTTGTTGTTGTTGCTTTCTTCAGGGCCAGGAGTATGCTAATCTGCTTCAGCTTAATTAACAAAAGGTCCTGCTACAGTTTGCAAAGGTCGCTGTGTCAGCCACAGTATACTCATACAAAATATCCTCCTTCAAATCCCACCCCCCTCCCTTTCACCATCGCTCAAAAATCAACAAGAGTAAACAAAGATCAAGTGCATGTAGAGACCAGAATCGGCATGGCATTTCCGTCTGCCATGAGGGCAGATGATAACTATCTGATTTTTTTCAAGATTATTACTACTTTTTATATATATATAATCTAGAGTTAGATACACATGTCTCAGACTGCATGCATTAGTATACAAAGGGCTTACAAGATTTATGCTACACACTTGACAGAGGCCAAGGGGACAAAGCCACCACAGACTTCACATGAAATACTACCCTATATTCCTGATGGTTGAAATAAATAGACAGACAGACAGACAGACAGACAGACAGACAACCAAACAAACCTCAGTGATTTAGCTATAAATACCGAAACTTCAGAAAGCTTGGGGTCAGATTCTTTAACCTAATGTATCAAGGTTTGTATCATGAACATGTGTGTGTGTGTGTGTGTGTCTATCAAAACATATGTATATTTCATTAAACTCTGAAACATATAGGGCAAGAAATGATTCCTACAATAATGTTATATGGGTAAAGTCTTAACGCATCAGCAATAAACATGGAAATCAAAGTTTAAACTTCCCCTGGAAGACTGCTGAATCACATCAGTAAGAAAAAAACAACACAACACACCTTTTGAAATTAATGTCATGGATTAAAAATTCTGCAATTGTCGATAATTCAACTTTCCATGTTTTCTTAAATGGGTGCAAGAAATCAGGATATTTGTTTTCTTCATTACCATTTTCACTATATACACTTCTTTAAAAAATACCAACAACACATGATTCAGATTCCTTCAGCCTGATGAAGCCAGAATACTTATACAGCCCAGAACACTAGATGGCGCTGTTTACAAATCACCCCCACTGGTCTGATTGACTCACAGACTGATTTATGAAGACTGCCAGTGCATAACAGGGGTCAAATCTTGCTGTGTCAATATCTGCCTGCCTCTCTTCTCGTCTGCGAAATACTTGCATGACATCACGTATGTCATACCCCTCATTTGTGTCGTGCGTGGAACATCATCGCCACTTTCACAGTTATTTCTAACGAAGAATCACTTTCTACAAGACCCACTCCCACTTACAAATATATCATGGACACTTTCTCCTTCATGTGTCTTTCAGAGGCAGGGGAAGTCACTATCTTCAAGGTGGTGCAAATCATGTTATTGGCTGTGTTGAGGATGAAGCAAGTGAGAGCATCTTACAAAAACATCCGACATCATCACCACACGACCGAAGCTGCTCTTGGGCATTGTCCACTGTGCAAAAACCTTAGATGCTCTGACCATCACACTGTCACATCTCTGCTCTTAGCCCGAATCAATTTCAGACTTTCATTAAATTCTCAGGGAAAATATTATTTAGGAGTACGAAATGAAAGGAAGTGGATATATTTCCAGTGGAGTTTTCATTCTGAACATGGAGGGTTGTAGTTCTTTTTGTTTCCTTAAAACAAGGGTTACAACAGGAGCCATGTATTTTTCTTGATAAAGAACTACTATCTGACAAAAAAAAAAAGAACCCCCTCAGAACCTCTAACTCCTCCTTCTGTACCACCATCATCCCGAAACACGTCAGTGGCTTTTCCACCTGCCGCTACGCTCCAGGAATGTTGATTTCAAACTGTCAACACCTGCCGAACGAACGGCACGATGCTAAATTAACATCTCAGAGCTTGTCACTTTCGCTCTTCCGCCCCCTTATCCTCCCCTCCACCCCATCCTTCCCCCCTCCCCTCTCCTATTCCTTTCTTCCCCCACCAGCACCTGCTGGGTGGCGTACTTGTCGGCTGCTGAGCAAACTTCCACTCCACTGCATGTCCCCTTTCAAGTGGCTATCACCGCCTTGTCACTTGGAATTTCCTCCCCCGACTTTCTGATCTCCATAACCAGGCAAAGAGAAACCATTGGTGCAGGGAGGACAAAATATCATTACTTCCATCCCCTTCACTTCTACCATCGCCATGAGACTTTCCTGGCCATGATTCGCATTTACGTTTCCGTACGTTTGTATATTATGTAGCAGCACTTCTAGTATATGTCAAATGATAATGAATGCACGACTGGAACCAGTACCCTTCTTTTTCAGAAGAAAAGTCTGTGATTTCCAACAGTGGATAATGATGTACACAGCACATTAGCATTACAGGAGCCAATATTTCCACATAAACTACTTCTGTACAAGATCAGTCGATCACATAATGAAAGAACACCTAAATATACCCTGAACACAGTATGATCCCTTCTTTCAATGCATCTTGTGTAAAAATACCAAAATGAGTGGGCTTCCTCATTACAGAGTTTGTTATGACCCTGAACACAGCACAGTATTCTGAATTCATCTTCACCTACACACTTTATATTTAGCTATGGAGAGAAGATGCTGAAAACATATTCCCCATCCCCTGCCAACTCCAAACACACCGTAATTAAAGCCTTCATCTGTGCTCACACATTTTCTACTTCCAATGTTTTGTCAAATGTTTGCTTCTTCTCTTTTTTTTTACCCTTTTACCCTGTCCCATGTTGGGGGGAATCTAACCTGAAAAGCCTATGCCAAGTGATGGTGGATAATCACATGACAAGGAGTATGAAAAGACTCAAACCCTAGAGACTGTAGATTTTAATCCCTCACAACTAGAGGTGGAAAAGTAGAATCACCTGTTAAAAAATCTCAACACTAGCACCAGCATTTGAAAGGGAGATGAACACCAATTTTAAAACAAAGTGTCATATTTTGGGATGAATTGGTGAAGCACAAAAAGTACTCTAATAAACATTGGAAAGGGATAGTCCCTTCTACGTTGGACCATATATTCGGAACAAACTACCTGAAAATATTACATAAAAGTCCAACTTCGCAAACTCTGAACTAATCTTACATCACATTTGTTCATATCAGTATATCAGTAGATAGTGTATTGTTCCACATTGACCTTCTATTTTTGTTTTGAAAGATGACTATGCTTCATACTGCACTGTGCTCTGAACACCCATGTATGGTGGATACCATGTTTGAAAAATAAGCATTATCAACATTGTTATCATTTATATTATTATTATAATATTGTTATCATTATTATCATCATCATCATCATCATCATCATTGTTATTGATATCAGGAGCAGCAGCATCATTGGCACTGTTATAACAATCTAAAGCTCTACAAAGATAAGCTTGGACTCTTGACAGGATCTCATTCATAAAGGAACTGCATTAATCCCTTATCAAGTACAAACACATTAGCTCCTACATTTCCAAACATAACTTTCCCGTGATCTCAAAATCAAAGTGGAACCTTCACTTTGAGCTAATCTTAGCAGGACACACAATACACAAAAAGGAGAAACAGAAATAGACAGTTTTCCCACATAAAAAATCATTTCACATCATAGCTACAGTGTTTCCAAAGCAAGACCTTTCCATGCAAACACAGATGTGAACGACCTTTACAGGATGCTGTAATCACACAGCCCTGAACATGCTACTAGGTATCAAGGTTATAGTGCATAATTTGTCGATGGTAGTCCTATTGCTGTGATTACTTGGTAGTAAAGGATACTTATATGTTGAAGTAACATTGGTTATTTTGCAATTGTGCTATTTTTTTGAGAATGTCACTGTTTTAATTTTGTAGAGTTTAATGTTTATTTCCACAGAACAAAACAAACACTTCCAGCTGGTAAGTCAAGCCTTTAGAGTCCCCAAGGATATATCACCTCTTTAGGATACAACATCCCAAAAGAATATAGCTATCTGATTGGTCGATTGCTCATCATGTGACACGTAATTAAAAGTTCCATTGCACACTGTTGTTGTTAACAGTATAATTTGGTTTGAGCGAAAATGGATATTGCATGGGTGATGTTACCAATTTTCATTGACTCCCGTTTTAAGCTCATGAGCAAGTCATAGTTCTTGTTCCACTGCACAGCTCTGATGTCACAATATACAAACTTTGCTGTGGGCACTCATGATCAACAGTTTCAAGTACACACTCTGTCACTCATTTTATCGTACACAACTTGCATCCGATCAGTTTCGCATACAACTGACTGTACTGTAACTGTGCTACTCATTCGCCTTTCATGAAAATTTCTGTACAAAATTCAAGAATCTGAGTGAACCACATCTGTTGATGTCTGAGGTGTTGTGTAATACAAATAGGGTATGGTCTTTACTCGTGCAATGGAACAAAATTTTGTGCTCAGTGAAAGATAAGGAGCACTATTTAACTTGGCTTTGCCTTAATGAATAGGGTGCCTCTATCTTTCACCTCGTGCGAAATCTTGAGTCCTTTCACTACTTGTACAATATATTATGAGAGTATATTCTAGCAGTACATCGTTTCCATTGGTGTGTTCTGTAAATGCATCAATGCAACATCACTCACATGAGGATTCACTGTAAATACACAGCTCACATCTGTGCATGCTCAATACATGATTTATACTGTTTACATTATTTGGTAAACTTGTTATGGCCTAGGGGTACTTTTGGCTGCCATTTGTGACATATGGACTTGAAAGACAAGGGTTTCAACCCTTGAAGTGCCCAATTAAAGTATCCCAAATGGATTTAACAATAAGGAACAAATGTACACAAAACATAACCAAGAAGAGTGCCTTTTCTACAAAAGTTAGATACTGCAGTCGTCCATTAACTTGGTGATTTGTTGATGTTTATGTGACTGCTATGGCTTCTACCCTTTCTTGGTTATATATATTTTTTTCTATCATAGCTTACATCAACTATCTTCTTATTGTTTATCATAACCTGCTATGTGAAAGAGACTGATTGGGACAAAATGAAGGCATTTTTTTAAACCAAACTTCCAACTATGTTTTAAGATCACCTCGTTGGCTGAAGTATGTAACAAAATACTTCTCTTACAACTAGAATGGACTTGGACTAAACTCGTCGCTCAGTTATCATAATTAGGGCACAAACTCATAGTGTCTTTACTCAATGATAATCTTTGGGCGTAACAAGGACCACATGTGCCACAATGATGAGGTGTGACATCTCACTCAGTCGAGCGAAAACATTATCGCAAACGGGCAATCGTCGAAAATTTCCCCACTTCCCCTTTGGATTCCATCGGGGGGTTTAAAAGGAGGAAGTCTTTAAATGCCTCCCAGCGCACAATCGCACAATTTCATCAAGGCATGCAGATGAAAAGTCTAATCAAATGAAACACAGGGCTATGCTCTAGATGTAAAGGTCAATTCTGCTTCATCAGTCTACTCATAATATTTGTGCTGAACAACTGGTATGATAAAAACCCCGCTGACAGCACAGGATCTTACGGGGTTGCTCTTTGTGATAAATTATCTTTTAAGATGAAGAGAGTTAAGGGACAACATCGCTCAAAAACAAAATTAGCTATTGCACAATATCACCTCCTTTCATGCTTCCTTTGACAAAAGAGATCCCATATAACATGTGTAGGTAAACAATCCACAGGATACTGCTTAAGCTTTATATCCAATATTTTGATGATCTATTTATTACTCTGATAAATATTTACCTCTTGATCTGAGACCATCATCATCAGCCAACCATTCTTGAGATGCAGAAGACCCTGTGTGTAGCATGGAGAGGGAGAAAATAAGGATTTATGGATTAGAACGATCCAGGCAGACAGATAAATAGATATATGCATATACACATAATATTACATATACAAATAGATGTATAAGCAGATGGATTCACAGATAAACGAGTAGATGGACAGATAGTAGTTAGATACTGTATACGCTATATATTTCGCGGGGGTTTTATTTTCGCGAATTTCGCGAGTCGGGAGCTATTCGCGAAATTAACAACACGCGAAAATATTACCTTCCAAAATGAATCCCTTGCCTTGATAATACGAACATTTCAGTACAACTATACCATGTCACGGCTTACCGAACAGACCATACTGGCTAAGCTTGTTTACGCACGTCCACGTCTACTTACGAATACTGTAGAGAGCCAATCCATTATCGCAAGCCAAGGGGACCCCTCGTCAGAAATCTAGCGCGACGGACTTAACCACTTCAAAAATGTTGAATTCTAACTTACTAGTTCGCAGAGTTTGGCAAGTCTTTTTCATGCAGTGTATAACTTGTATCATTCTTATTTGCTAGTAAGTTGAAAATTCACACTTTCTTTGCCACTTCATATTTTCTCTGGTCCCCCAATCGCGAATTTAACCACTCGCGAAAATGTGTGACAGCGGCAATTCGCGAAAATTTATGTACGCGAAAATTATAGCGTATACAGTAGACATATAAGTAGATAAACATGTAGGTGGATACATAAATAGACAAATAAATATATTTATATATGCATATACACAGCTAACATATACAAAATAGATGTATAAACAGATGGAGTCACACATAGACAAGCAGATGAATAGATAGTAGATAGTAAGATAGACAGATAGGTTAGAAAGATAGATAAGTAGAATTACAGATAAGACAGATAACCAGGGTTTAACAGATGGCCTTATGCATATAAACATATAATTAATATAACAAATATACACATTTAGATGTATCATATTATGTAGATGGATAGATTGAACGAGAAACAAAAAATGTAGTTCAAATACAATCAAACAAAGGAAAGGATAGAAAAGAAGAGATACAGTGATGAATAAAGAATGAAACACAGACATACAACACCAAAGCAAAGTGATGAGAGTAATATTGCGGAACAGACATACGGACAGACGAAGGACAGAAGGGAAAGACAGACAAACAGTCAACACCAATCACAGTCAATATTCATCTCAATTACTGCAACTCTGGGCGATAGCAATTCCATATGCCAGACGGCAGGCATGTCAGATTCGAAATGCATTTTCAGTGTGTTTGGGGTATCGCTCGGAATAGTGAATGGTACCAGAAGGCAGGCACTGGGGCATAGTGCATGTCTCCACAGTGACAAGAATGTTTAGAAAAGTGGAACATATAAATATTGTATGTGTGCATCATAAATGTTTGAGACAGTAACAATCCTATGCTCAAATCAAATATCATCATAATGTTGACTGTCATCATTATAGAGAGGAAATTTCCGACAGTCTTGTAGTACGTCCACTTCCACTCTTGAAAAGAAAAGTGCTCTTCTCATGATAAACAGGGACAAAAACTCCATATATAAGAAAGCAATGAATTCATTTTTGTGTCTTCTTTATCTAGGAGATATGAACCATACACCAAACTCTTTTCTGCGTGTATGTAGAGTTTCCACATTGCGGCGAGTATCTGCTCATATTCTCTGGTCTTTTTCACCTATGCCCGCCACCATGTTTTACCAAGTTCTGAAGCACAGCACAGAATAGCAGACTGTGCAGAAAAAAAAAATGAGTGGCATTTTGAAATATGTACGCAATCCAAGCCCTTATGCCAGACTCTGTAGTCATGACGGTGAGCGAAGGAGATGACTTTTGAGATGAGCCGGCGAGACTGAAAGTGGAGAGAGAATGAGAAAAGAAGGGGGGGGGGGGAGGGGAGAGGGAACCAATCTGGCGCACATCGGGCAAATCGATTTCCACTAATAATCGCGGCTTGATAGGCAGATTTTTGTCGTGTCGCACTAATTTGGGGGAAGATAGAGATGGCATTTCAAGCTCGCGACTCCATTTTCTCCGCGAATTCCACAATCTTGAGCGAAATTCCTTTCACCAGCTGGGTGGATGCTATTCACAAAAATGCAACCAGCCCCAGCCAAAGGTGCTGTTCAGAGTCATTTTGAATGAAACATACCAGTCTGGGGTACAAATGTTGAGCAAATACATGTATCTGAATTTTGACTGTCTCTGAAACACTACCCTGAAGAAAACTTCCATAATTTTCTTTCCCACACCTCAACTATGACTCATCAACAATCTTCTGTGAAGTTTAATGACAAAAATATTGACATTCTTACATGAGTTCATGAAGTAGGTATATGTGTATATATATATATATATATATATATATATATATATATATATATATCCCCACTTCACCAACTCCTTACACGAACCATTGATATAATCACAACAATGTGGCACGAATGACAAATTTATCATGCAAAACTTGACGTTTTGATCGTAATCCCTGTCATTGATCGCGGAGTAGAGTACAATGGGGCAAACAACAACACATTTAATAAGATCGCCACCACGAGGCTGGAAAAGAGCTGCCCAGAGTTCAAAGTGCATATCGCTGCAAGGTGCGATCTCTAAACCTTGCCGGCGTTAAAAGGCAGAGCATTATGACATGGAATTCAGCATGTATACACTGATGTTTACAATGTGAATGCACTAGAAAAGACTGCACATGATATGCACACAGTGACATCCCACATACATCAGCAAATTTGACAGCAAGTTTGTCTAAAATTCCACTATACAGTTAGAGCTCTTGGAGATTCATTTAGAAAATGAAATTGAACCCATTGCCCATGGGTACAGAGTGAGCTTTGTACAAAGGCTATGGGGACTTCAGGATCTTGTAAGAAATGGGTTAACCCTTTCTGTGCCACGGACTTTGAACAGTGTGTACAATGATACAGGTTTTTTGTGTCAATGAGCACTCAAAGCAGACAATGGGTTAAATGACAGCAAGTACAAAGTCTCCGCCCTCCTTTCCATCTTACCCTCTCCTCAGCTTCCACTCCGCTGGATATCACCGGATGCTGCAAGCAACCACGGCAGTCGTCGTCATGGCGATTGTTCACGAGATACCCATCACACATCACCATCATCATTTTTTTCTCTTCCATGGGCTGCATATCCTCATACGACATCCTCGGCACATGCCAAAACGTGTGTGTGTGTGCGGGGCAATATTCTGTGTATACCCCACAGCAATGCAGGTTTTCATTTCAAGTTTTTACAGGCGGTAAAATAGCCATAATATGCAAAGACAATAAGCACTTCATCTTTTGGAAAAAAAAATGTATCAAATGATAGCATCCTGGAACAAGCCTGGCCTAGCTCCTTTGAATTTCCAAACCGAGGCAAATTTTTTACTGCTGCTCCTGGTGGTTTGTAGGAAAGAAAAGGGGGAAGAGAGAGAGAGAATGTTTGTGTTGCTCACCGGAAATGTTTCTGCGATCTCTTTCCGCTTCACGTCCTCGTTGTCTGCAAGATTCGGGTCTGAGTTGCTGCGTTTTAATCTCGGCGGGCTCTGCGATGACAAAACAAGAGACAGGAAGAGGGACCAATTAGACCAGAACACAGATGCAAGAGGGGACAGATTGGAAGGGAATGAAACATTTAAAAAGACAATCACACACTCACAGAGATCACATGTAACGTGACAAATTGAAACATATGGTAAGGGGAACAGGGGGAAAGAAAGCTCGTTAAAGAGAATATTGGACATGTAGAAACTACTATTACATAATTGAATCGTCACGTCTGACATTCCATTCCAGGGTAGAAATCTTACTTGGTCCAAAAACTTTAATCTAGGACCCAACTGTCAACTGATAGCACAGATGTATGTGAGTGAGTGTGTGTGTGTGTGTGTGCGTGGGGGCTGTGAGCTCTGCCCTTACATAAGGAATAGAGGACTTTTCAATTTGCTTCTAGAAAACATATATCATGCCCTCGTTCCGCACAATAAATCAACCAACAAAGGTTGTGAATAAATTCTCACATCAGTTCCAAACTGCATGTAATAAGACAATGTACATGTAAGTAATTCATTGCACTTCAGTAATAAACTTTAACTGAAGAATCATCATTTTCACTGTTATATGTGCGAGTCTCTGATTTTTCAAAGTGTGACAGTCTGTGTCTGTAGTGATAGTTGACTGGTTTCAGGTTTAAAGGTGTGCATGACTTGCCAAATAATTTTACTTCTGAACTTTTGTTTTTCCTCTCACAAATGGGGTATGAGTTTTAAAGTTATACATGACTTGGCAATCTTTACCTCTGAACTTTTGCTTTTCCTCTCAGAAATAGGGAAGGGAACTGTGCTGCCATCAAGGGTGTGCCTATTCCGCCTCTCCTGAGCGTGGCGTCTCCTCTCTATCGTCCTCTTGCTGGGCGACTGTGTCTCTCCCTGGATCAGATCTTTGTTTAGCCTGAAACGCCCTCTCTTTGGCACATCCATGCGCTGCAGCTCCTCCTGTGACAGCAGGTTCTGTGAGTTCGTGTCAGCTTTGGACGGCTGTGATTTTTTCGTGAGGGACTCGGTGGTGGACTGGGAATCGGTTGGAGACATGCTCCGCTCGCTGGTGCTGGACTTGCGTGATGACGAGGCCTGGTGCGTCGGCGAGGATCGAGGCGAGAGGTCCTTGTAGACATTGTTATTGTTTCTGTGCAATGAGGTCTCCACTGTGCTGGAGTGGGCTGGGAGTGACTCCCGCTGCGATTTCGTGCTGGGATCGGTTGTCCCAAGCTCACGCTCCAGGTCTGCTAGTCCTGACTCTGAGGGTCGACTACGTAAGGAAGAACTACCAGAATACACATAGCTAGAGCCGTCTGATAACGGTCTCTTCGTTGAATCGCCCTTCCCTTCCAGTCCCTCACTCTTGCTGTATGCCTTTGATTCCGTCCTGCCCGATGCCGTGTGTCGCCGAACGAGTCTGTCCTCTCGGTGTCTCTCGGTCGATGAGGACGTGGGGTCCATTCCTGTGGGCGGCTTCCTTGACACCTGCCGCTTATCGTACTTCTCTGGCCGCTGCTCGAGGGCGCTATGCGAGCGCCGCAGGTTGGACTTCTCCTTGCGGGCCGCCTTGCTGGTCGCTGTCAGGATGTCGGTGGTGTCCCGAGCTGTGGTCGTCAGGATGTCGCTGGGCTCATCTCGGCTCTCCACTGCCAAGTCGTGGTCCATCTCAGACAGCTTTGACGCAGGGTCATCGTTTGATGGAGGCACGTCAGGCTTCGCCTCGGCTTCCTCAATCTTCTGAGGTGAGTCAGAGTCCTGCATCAAAAGTCAAAGATTGAGAAGGCAGTCTTTAGCATCCAATCATAATCCTCAATTTCTATGTTAAAAATCCTTTTAAAAACAAACACACAAAACTGTCCATCTGAACAAGTGAAGCATTCATGTTAACTTCTTAACATTTCTGATGTAATAATCTTGTTGTAGAATTTCATCACATGCTCCATCAATACATTTTAATCTCAAGAAATATTCATGTAATGCCTATCACAGAGTTCAGGCTACCATAACACTAACAGCAAGGGCTTGGTCTACACAACATCCCACCTCCCCCCCCCCCCCCCCCCCCCCCCCCGCCCCCCAACATGCAACTAAAAGAACAAAAGAGTGTCTGCAGTAGCTCAACTTGTCAAAAGCTTACTGTGAATGTAACCACTGGGGGGCAAATCATGTTTGGTAACATTCATGTCACTCCAGATTAACCCCGGATAAAACATGGGGGACCCCCTTGCCCCATAGAGGTTGAGGGTTGAGGGCAGGAGGTTGGTAGGGGGGGGGGGCGGAGGGAGAGGGAGGTGTGTGCAGGGGTATCATCCCACAACACGCATTCCTCCTGGTTCAAGGGTCGGATGTTCGGCAATCCATCATTGGACAAGGAGCAGGGGAGCAGAGTCAACGCTGAGGTTTGATGGGCTGGGGTTGGGCTGGCGGCAGGGCGTGGAAAGCATGTCATCTTGGATTTATGCCACCAAAAGAGATCCCGGTATAAATTCCCTCTCTCGAGGGAGCCCTGGGTATACTTTGGGCACCAGTGATGATGGGATACCCTCTCCCCTCCCTCTTTTTCTTCCAGCATTATAGCATAGATGTACTGATACAAATCATTTTATCCCACAAAGCTGTTAACATGTCTGTTCTCATCTGGTAATTGGCCTGCTTGAAAGAGTCCATCTGGATGAAAAGAATTCTTGATATTCACATCCTTGTCACTGATTGCTCTTTGCACAATGATTTAATGTCCAATGTGTCTTCAACGACAGTCCTTCACTTTTAAGCGTTAGCCTGCATTCAGATTAAGGGGATCGATGGGGTATATGCATTAAATGTCATGTTCTCACCCACAAAGGGTTTAAAACAGTTGCATGGAGGTAAAATACACCAAGGATCATTTTCACAGCATCATCTTGCATATTGAGAAAAGCAGTTAAATATCTAGAATGGTTTTAGCTGCTCATAAATGTCAAGATCACTAGCTTAAGCTACAATCCAACTTTCATCAAAATTTCCTGGATTAGTAGTATCCCTATCAATCTATCATATTTAATAACAGTCGTATTCGGATATGCTCACTTATAATCCAGAAGGGGTTAACTCAGTAGGCCTACAATGTATACGGTCTAAAGACTCATATTATTCTGGTTCCCAATTGATTATAACTTTGATCCTTGTCATCTATGAAGGAAAGCTATTAAACACAAAATGAAGATGGTGTATAATACTGATGACAAGGCTCATAATGAAAAAAAAAATGTATAATTGAACAACAAAAAAAGTATTTGAGATATCATAAATCTATATTTTTCACTGATGTAAGGTTCTGGTTATGTATGCCAGATTTTTTATGTCTGAATATATTTGATGAACTGTTGTGTCAAATGCAGTTTAGATGTCATGGAAAAAAATAGTAATATTGTGGAATTCCATCAACATTTCTTTTTATACTGTTCTACTGTTTTGTCATCACAAGTTCTTGAACAGTTCACACCTCGTGAGGGCAGCACACAGAATTAGCCTGAATTTTAATGATTTACCACTTTTGAAAAGACTGTCCTCAGAATTTTTACCAGAGTGTCTCTTTATGCATTAATACTAAATCCACATACAAGTCTTGGGGAAAACATTCCCTTTAATAGCCAAGGAAAGGGGTGAGTTGCATCTGATTTGCTTGTTACTGTAAATGGGCAAGCATGCTTGAACTCCACAGTAGCCGCAGGCCACAATATTTTGCCAATATCTAAAGAGGAAGACAAGGTAGGATGCGCTACGGCTGCGTGGCAACGACCGAAGGCGCCAGCCATCATAGGATGTCTATCTGGTGAGGATGCTGCAGTTAAACATGACTAGAGATGATTTTCTTGCTCCACTGGCTTCTCCTCAAGGCACCTTTCTGCATGACGGCACTCTGCCATCAACCGTGTGCAAGTCCGAGGAAAAGGTGATGCCATTCCATGAGTAATGGCATGTTACGTCGCAAGAAATGATAGCTTTGGCTTTGAATGAACAGTCACAATGGTCACACAGTTAAGTTACAAATTCTGCTCCTCTCCTTTCCTTAGCCAATGAAACACTTTCTCGATTGCTCTTACATCGACACAAATCTCAGAGAGAGTTTGTTGCTATTACATTGAATATAGATGGATAATATTTATAGTAAGCACAAACATCTACAAATTTCCTTCAGCAAAGTTTTGAGGGAGTGGTTTGTTTGGGTTTTTTCACCCCAGCCACCTGAATTGAAGAGGTATATCGTGCATGAAATACACGTTTCGCTGCCACCTGCACACCACTGGACTCTTTCTCTTGCATGGAAGACACTTCAAAAATTTCAAAAACAGAGATAAAGAAAAAAAACTGAGTCACATACTTTTCTTCTGAACATGTGAAACTTGAAGATAACTTAATCCAGGAATGGAACTTGACAGATGCTCGTCTGTGAAATCGTATTGGGGATCTACTTGATGAGCTTTTAGACGAGTGTCGCAACCAAGCTAGCATATGACACACATGGCAGATATTTCCTGATGCCCTCACTTGCCTACCAAGCAGGGTATATGCCCTGTAGACCGGGAGGGAACTGGCCTCTGATCTACACCTCCATACCTGGACAATATCAAACTTGGAATAGGCCACAAACCTCGGAAGTCCATCCAGTATGTTAAAACTGCTTAATGCATGTTATATAGCTGCATTTGTTTGGATTAATGCCACAACTAACCACAGATGTCATGATTTGTTTGTATCAGTGGGGTTATCATGATATTCCCAGGCACTCTTCGCCAATCAAAACCACTTGAAGCTGGTATTCATCTGAAATTACTTCCTTCTGTAGTAATAATAGCTATCAAACCCATGCACTTCTGTCCTATTGAATGACAATCACACCACAGCCCTTGCTAATGACTCCATTCTCCTCGCTGTGCAGACTGTCATATTACTATTACCACTACTACACACAAATGTTTTTCTTTCAGCAATTTTCTTCTTGGTCTCACATCCACATTAGTCCTTTCGTAAGTGTACTGTACTTCCAGCTGAGGTTTTGATGTTTAGGTCAAATTCTGCCCCCTCTCCTCCACCATCACTTTATCAGGTGAAGACTGTCAAAATAGCTCACCCGGATGCAAACAGAACCACTTTACCAAAAATAAAACCTTACATTACCAAAGAGACTACAAATAAAGTATTTTAAGTGGAGGAGGTGACAGTAGATTACACAGTCTTTTGTGAACTCTACTTTATAACCTTTTTTTTTTTTTTCCAGCTTTATTTTCCCAATTCACATGCTGCTTCATATACCAAATACATGCAAAATGAAGAATAGTACATTATGGAAAAAACATATAACATAGAAAACTATGGTATAAGAGCTTGCCATTTGCTCACATGAAAATCTAGACGATTCTTTTTCATAGCTATGATGCGTTCTGTATTTTCCAAATGCTTCATAGAAAACAGAAAGGGACTTAGAGTTGGAATTATATTTTTGATTCTAAAAGAAAATATAAAATATTTTGCATAATAGATAATTAATAACAACCTTCAATTTATAACCTGGTCTGAGATAGACTATGAAAACCTATTTCTGATGTGGTCACACACCTGACCTTGTCTCAGGCCTGAATAACCAAGGAGATATTCTGGGAGACGAAACAAAAAATCACCTTCCCTCCCTTTTGACACTTTCTGGCTTGACTGTCACATACTTCTGATCCCTCTTAATCCCCAGCCTTGACATCCAAGGGTGGGGGGGGGGGGGGGGGAGGGGAAATATACACCAGGGGTAGGGGAATCAATGAAAGAGTGGGGAGGGGAGGGGGACTGGGAAGTAAGCAGGAAAGGGAGAAGGAGAGGAAGATTGGCTTTGTAAGGAGGAGGCCCCCTGCAATTTACTCCTTTAATACCTTAAGATTCACTCGTTGAGGTATACCTTACAAGAAGGCTAGGAGGCCCCTGGGCAGATGCCCTGTGCTGCACTAACATTAACTCTAGCAGCCCCCCCCCCCTTCCCCTTTTCCCCCCTACGTAACTTAACACAGCAAACTGATCCCATGTAAGAAAACTTACGACCCATCTTCTTTATTTATTTAGTCCCTCCATTCTACCCCCTTCTATCAAACCATCCCAGTTGCGGCACTTCGAGCCAGTCATTAATCACATCGCAACAAATGACGGGCAATTTTTCGTCTGAACACATCATTAACGTCCTAATGGCCCAAAGTGGAGACTGAGCTTCACATAACCCAGAGTGAACATCCATCCCATACTATGTCCTCCCCTCAGAGTCTCCCTGTTTATTAGTATGCACAAGACAGGTTTAAGTGAGCTTGCTTTGTTAATTCATCATTTTTCTGTATGTGTGTATGGGGGGGGGGGGGGGGGGGGAGTGGAGTATGTTAACAACTTTTGGCCCTACATGTATAAAATGTACACTGTTTGGTATATCTAGTCCCATTTTGTTCTTTTCTTTTGCCTACATTTCAGATGGTTCTATTTCTGTGTCACTTTTCTTCATGAAAAGTAATACTGTGGAATTTCATCAACATTTCTTTTAATACTGTTCTTCTGCTTTGTCATCACAAGTTGTTGAAGAGGTCCCACCTTGTTACTACCATCCACCCTCACAACCCCAATCAACCACAATTACCACTACCTGCCGCCAACACCACCATCATCGATGTACATATTAAAGTGCCCAATCACTCCCCATAATGACTCCTGTACTCTGCAAAAGTCAAACCAGGGAACACTCTTGGACCCAGTTATAGAGTTTTATTTCAAACACACACACACACACACACACACACACACACACACACACACACACACACACACACACACACATAGACACAAGGTCAAGTGCGCCATTCATGCACGATTCAGGGAACCGGACAATGGCACAGAAGTGGGTTCCCATTGCACCGGTTCAGACTATGTCAATATCATTACCACTTCACTTTTTGACTCTGTCCAAAGAGCAGAGAAAGGAAAGCAAACTTTCACACCACTCTGTTTCTGTTCCCTCTGGACTCTCCTACCAGCTCCCTCTCCCCCCCCCCCCCCCCTTTTCTCCTTCTCGTTCATTCTAAAATTACCCTTGGGATCAAAATATCCTTTCACATGTCAGTCCTATTTCTATCTTCAATATTCAACAGTGGAGCAGAATGTCTATAGATCCACATTGTAGATGTTCCATAGCACTGCAGGAGCTCAGTTTGTTTAGAAAATTTCCATGTAATTTTTCAAGCCCACAGCCATCTTACCTGGCACTTTAAAGGGACTGTACAGTACTGGTTGAGGTAGGGATTCATGTTTTGAACATTCCTAAGTGAGATAATGAAAAGCCTCTAATGAAATATAAAAGAGCATGTAATTTTAAACAGGATTCAACGTTTATTTGATGAAAATTGGTTTTCAAATGGCTGAGATATCCAAAAAAAGTGCTAATAATAAAAGGCGACATGCCCCAACTTTATTAGTATCTCTTTGTTTCATCTTGTTTTTGGATATCTCAGCCATTTCAAAACCTATTTTCATCGAATAAACTTTTGATACCCCTTAGAACTGCATGCTCTTTGACATCTCATAGAGTGGTTTCTGAATATCTCACAAATCGTTAAAAGCTAAATCTTCACTTCGACCAGAACTGTACACACCCTTTAAAGCTCACCATCACATCAGCAAGATGTTGATTTATCGGTGGCTACGTAGTGCGCGCTGCTCACTATCTATACAAGTGTGTATAAATCATACATTCAGGAAAAGATTCATTTGGCAAGCAGGCAGCCATCTGAACAATCTGATATTCGATGGGAATGCACAGATAGAGAGCAAACCTCAATAATGAAATCTAGACAGACTTCCACAAAGAATGATATACTGAGTAAGCGAAGGGGGACGGAGAAGAGATCCAGCCCAAAATGTATGTCAATGAATTCTATAATCTTCTAATTATCGGTTCATACAGGCTGTTCCAGCGCATGATGCAGCTGATCAAGTCCCCCCACCCCTACCCCCATAGTTCCTGGTCGCAGCGCTGCACGAAGAACCACACAACTCATCGCGCACACACAGCGCACCATGTGGGCAAATTGGCCCGAAACATCAATTCCAAAACTCCCGCATTAAAGCCTAATGAGATAATTCATTTCATTTGCCTACCATATAGGGGCGAGTTCTGCTCATGATGCACAAACCACAGGCAGTGGGAGGTTCTGGCCAACATCACTCCGGTACACACACACACACACACATGGGCATACCACTTATTTACTCACACTGAAAATCAAGTTATCACTTTGAAACTCTCTATTTGCAGATCCGAGATAACACTTCACCATGTGTGTCCTAAACTGAGTGTATAATGTGCGCACTTAAAGTTAAAAATATATATATATTTATATACATACATATATAATCTCTCCTTCTGCCAAGTTCTGATTTGTTTCTCTTTCCTGAGGGATATCTATTGCCCCCTCAAATAGTTAAAACCAATACATTGCTCCATGTTATAAATAATTTTTTAATGCATTTGAGATGCACAAATTGAATGACTAAAATTGAAATCTACAGGATAGATTGCAGTATTATACATGCCTCTTATTTGAATGTACCTATTCACAATGACATGTAATTGCTTTGCTATTAATTTGCATTTGAGAAATCCCCCAAAAGACATCCATCAAACCGACATATCTGACAAAAATGTCAGCTAAATTCAGGCAAATGGACCAACCTAACACTACAGTCTGTTACATTCAACATCATTCAGTTCAATTCAATTCAGTTCAGTTCAGTTTTATTTCTGCAATCCATTTTCAAAACAGTATAATAATATCTACCAAAGAGTCGGCATAATCATAAGAGATATATGCATCACTAATTACTATACATCTCACGTAGTATAATTCTAGGAATGACAAAAAGCAAAGCATGTCAGATTGAAGGTGCAGCAGCACAGGAAATGCTTTGGATAAAGATGAAGGGGGGGGGGGGGTGGAAATGCAGCAGAGCTGGACGATGAAGATGGCCCAAGGTATACGTGATTCAATGCAGATTAATGGAATTATGGGATGTATAAGGATCCTGTGTACTGGCCATGACAATAAGTTTCAGGATGTTTGTGCCAACTGGCTATTTACAGAAGCAGCCACATTGTGAATTTGGTATACCATCATTTCTCTTCTTTAAATAAATCACTATTTCAAGACAAAGTTCTCTTGATCATGTATAAATCCATTCTGCTACAGTGTTTGCATGAAGATGTAATGATGATTTAATCTATCAGATGTTACTTTTTCACCTTATATCACTATAGAATCAAAACAAGCCAACCAAAGATTATAGGGGATAGAAAGACCTGGCCTAGAACTTAGACCCACCATTACAACCTGTCTAATGCCATGCGAAAAGGTCAAGAGGTTGAAAGGGAAAAGTTCAACTGCACAAACTTCGCAGGGCTGCTGGGGAGAGGGGGACGAACTAACGTTGTCACGCAATGCCAACAAAGAAATTCCAAGTTTCTTTAAATGTGGTGTTTATTTCAAGTCAGCCAGGATCCCCAAACATGTTTGTCAATTTCACATGTTGATACACTTGGAATGAATGGAGCTGGAATGTGTCTGGGTCTGTGTATCACTTGCTAAGTGATATGTGGGAACTGATTGTTTCCCATATTAAATGGTACGCAGGGGTGCCTTTGTGCTGCTTGTAAAGGTGTTTTCATATTTTTCTGAATGAACATTTTTTGGCAAATATGCTGTCTGTCTGGAAACAAAAATACATTCTGACAAAACAAAGTCAGGATGATTTTAAAAACTTGCAACTGCAATTGCCTCTTTAGAATGTCTGGACTAAAAACTGACTTCACAATTTCCAGGGTTGTGAAGCAATGTTCAAACTTGTTTTGAACATGGTTTTGAACATGCTTTTATAATTATGACTTTTTAAGCTAGTAGGATAAACACCTTTTTACACAAAACATTGCAAACCACCTAAAGTGTTGCAGACATTCCAATGAAGTCAAAATTTTGCATCTACTTGTTAAAAACATGTTTACAAAGGATTTCCCTTGTCCCTGCCATATATGTCAAGACCATGTCACTAAGCATGGAAAAGGTCAACATCACAGAGCCATATAAAAACGACAAACCATCTTAAGACATGAATGAGCTTCATTGAGTAATAGAATAGCCTCTTTTAAGACTACATGATTTTAATACCTTATTATGACTAATGTGAGATTTCTACTGATATTTTCTACACCAGGCATGCTATGACACCCACACAAACACACAGAATGCACACCTATGTACCAACACTAGATCTTCATTAATTATTCTCGCAGTTCAAAGGCATTTTGTAACCAGGCTGGGCAGGCCCACATGAACATAAACACATTGATTCGCCCTATGCACTTTTAGGCACATTGTTAAATTGTTACAGTGTGATCAAATGCATCTCATATCACAGCAAACACACACCCACCCAAAAACAACAACAGCAACAAACAAACAAACAAACAAACAAAACACACACATGTAATACAAACACAAAAACACATGATGCAGCCAAGTACCAATCCACACATATTCTCTCATGGTCAATTACAAGAGACTGTGTGGGTGGCTAATCATATCAACTGCCATCAATGGTGCCAAGGTTTTCATAAAGCCACCTGTCACCTCATCTCTCTTTTCCTTCCCCCCCCCCCAATCCTAATCTCAATCCACATCTCTACCCCATCCTCAATGATCAGGCTGAAGCTGGAGAATTGAGCCCAGCACTGTCAAAATCCCCCCCCCCCCCCCACACACACACACAAAGATTTTGTGCTGATGATAAATGCCCATCAGCACACCATACACTGATATTTGGAAAAGCAGAAAAAGTCATAATGCAGAATGCAAGCATAGACGAAAAATCATCTGAAGTGAATGTTATAAAATGCCTGGTTGGTATGTGTAAGCCAAAAATGAAATTGTCTGACGGGGAAGTCTGTAACCATGGCAATAAAAAGATAGCAAAACTTTTCATCAGGCCTGCACTAGTTGCCATGGTTACTAACTCTTCTTTATCCCATTCTTCCTCAATCTTGACAGACAAAAACAGGGCGGGGTAAACACGCCCCAAATTCTCCTCTTCTGACCTGTTCCATTTCAGGAAGACTTCTCTTTAAAAAACAAAAAACTCTCTTCACTGACTTAAGCAGCGACTATGCGTTCCTTTTTCAGCATAGAGCATATTTATGAGCATGCCCTTCACCATGGACAATAAGTGCGCATGATCTCACTGCTGTAACATAGACAATGCAGGAATTAGCCTCTAATAATCTGCAATCGATATTGCAATTAGAAGGCAGATGGTCTCCATAGCAACAACTATGCTCATATTAGAGCTGATGATAGCATCCTTTCCCTTCATAACCTTCCTCCATATATATTTTTTCTATTATTATTAACTGATGTAAATTGGATGGGCCTTGGAGTTATGCCATTTGTGGCAAATTCGGAGAGAGAGCCAATTTACTACTGACTCTGTGCTGCAGTGAGCAGCCATTGTCAAACAATTTGGCCAGGCCACCATACCACCTTGGACGTAGTGACAGTCAGAGCGTTAAAGGGCATGGAATAGAGAGGTCATCCTATTGGCATTACTGCACGAATTACCGTAGTGGAGTTATGGGAACCATCTTCTGTTTACTATATAGTCCTCCTTCTCGGGCCAATAGTCCCAATAGTTCTCTTTGTTGGCTCTCTGAAAGACGGTTGTGTTCTACACTATAGACGCAGAATCAGTTTGGTTAATCAGATTAGGTAATCGCTCTCTTTGGACCATTCTGTCCTGGTAGCAGTCGTAGAATGATGACTCATATTGCTTTTTAACCATACACAACATCAGCAATAGAAGGCTGATTGCAAAGGCACACATGCTATCCCAAGCTCATAGTGTCTTTTTAAACTTTAACCCGTTGAGGGCAGGCTGATTGTGCCACAACATGCATTTACTATAGACCCCTGCCCGAGTATACTCGGGAAATGTCCTCAACGGCTTAAGCATTTGTTGTATTTATATGTGCGTGTGTGTGTGTGTGTGAGAGAGTGTGTTTGTGTGGCTATATGACAGAGGACAGCCTAATGACAATTCCAAACTTCTAAAGGCCTTGAAAGGATGACGTAAAAGTCTTTAAAAAGTCTCGTAATCACTATTTATTTTTTTTTGGGGGGGGGAAGGGGGTTTAAAATGTTAGAGGGTAGGGAATGACAGTTTTGAGCAAACCACTTATGCTTTAGAATAAATCTGTTAACCCATACAACACAAATGACAATTTTCAACTGATCAGTGACACCACATTAAACCCAGCAATAATGTCACTCCACACTGTGATACGATTTGGGCTTATACTGCCTTCTCCCACAACAGAGAATAGAAAAGACAAAAAAGTCATGTCTGATCTGCCATTCACAGCTGTTGGTCCCAGGTACTGACCCTGTTGGGCACATCTCTCCACAGGACTGAATCAACTCTGATCCTGAAGGAAGAGAAATAGAAACATCACTCGTACACACACACACACACACACACACACACACACACACTCAACTTAAAACTCTTTCCCCAAACTAATCTGAGGTAAAAAGCAAGCACATACGCAGATGAATCGTGAGTAATTGAGACTCAAAAAGGATGGAATTAGCGGGGAATTTGGGGGCAGGAAGGGGCACCTTGCTCCCCCAAATCTGGGAGATCGACTTGAAACGTGCCTCCACTCTATAGGAGATGGCCTTTCATCTGATGAATCATGAGCAGAAAACTTAAAGGGATAGTACAGTATTGGTGGAGATGAGAATTGGGCTTTTAACTTTTTGCGAGACACCAAGAAAACACTTATGATATAGTACAGAACATACCATTTTAAGAGGAATTCAAAGTTTATTTGATGAAAATCGGGTTTGGAATGACTGAAACATCTAAAAACAAAGTAAAACAAAGCGATCGTAATAAAGTGTGGGTCCCACACTTTATTAGAATTGCTCTTTTTTGGATATCTCAGCCATTTCACAACCAATTTTCATAAATAAACGTTGAATTCCTCATAGAATTACATGCTCTTTCATATTTCATAAGAGGTTTCTCATCATCTCACCAAAAAATGTTAGAAACCTGAAATTAGGTCTCAACTGAAACTATACGATCCCTTTAAACATCCTGACCGTCATTCACCCTAATCACTCCAAACTTAGGTTCATGTTGAAAAAGAGGTATGCAGCTCAGTTTATTACAGTCCATGCAAAGATGGTGCACACAAGGTAAGTGCCACACAAGTCCTATCTTCAACTTCCTTCCTCTTCAATGAACATCACCTGGACCTGGACCTGGACCTGGAACATTTCATTGTTATCAGACCAGGAACATCTGAAATTATTACCCTTCATGTGTGAGATAAGTTTGTGTCTTTGGTATGCACAGACCCATCAATAATCCTGTCTGATTGATTCCCAATTAAATCTATGTTAGGATAAAGACTTTCCTCCCTCCTCTTTCACTCTCTTTCTCTCTTCCTTTTTCACACACACAGACACACACACACACGCACACACACACAAACACACATTTTCCATCTCTCTCTCTATCACCCTGACGCAAGCCATGTCTTGATATACAATGAATCACACTGAGGAATCAACAACTGCCTGCGCGGAGTCGCGTTTAACTCTTGTTCATCCTATCTTTCGCACTTCCCCAAGTCTGCGCCAGTAATCCCGAATTAATGTCGTAAGGCGGGCTCACTGAACGATTTCGTAAGACTCTCACGCCACATTGTGCCCTGCCTCTATCATACCTCAACACTGATGAATGCTCTCGCACCAAAGAGTATCTATCTCACTAGAACCTGCATGGGTTCCTCAAAATATTGCTCTGCCTATGCCGTCAACTTTCTGAGTACTTCATATCTAGATTATTCAGCATGAGATAAACTGCTTACTTTAATCACAGTAAGAAAAACAACATTCTGTGCATGACCATGAAAACTTCCTGTTGTTTTTAACTTGCTTAAAACATTCACAATCATTTCCTGCCTAAAAAGAAAAACAACATTAAACTACCTCATTAAATTATCTTTTCAGCGAAAAAAAAACAAAGAGGACAATGACTATCTATTGTCTTGCTCATGCTTTCTGGAAAAATATTGTTTTGTTATGTTTTTGTTTTGTTTTGTTTTGTTTTGTTTTTGCCATATAAATTTCATTTTCTAATAGACAATGAGAGTTCAACGGGAGAATGCCTAAATTTCATCTTTGTTGTTATATTTTCAATTCTTTCCTGAACTCCAGACATCAAAGCCAAAACTTCTAGGTACTGATATCACTTCTGTGTTGTTTTTGAGTTTATTTATTTTAGGGGGTTTTTTTGAACAGGACTAAATTTTCGCAGAGTCAACCTATCACACAGACATGTCTGCATGTTTAGCTCATATGTGACTATGTGCCAAGATGGAATGGAAAAATCAGATAGCACAAACCAACAACAATGCAACAGAGCTTTCACTTTTCCCTCTGACAGCAACTGGTAAAGTGTTTCCTTGTTGTTTTGAAGGAGCCAAGAAGAGAATGAAATCAAGGGGGATTTCCCAACGAAAACGAACTCAAAACGATGTTTACTTTCTGCTTTAATGGCAACCTTCATGGTTGTAAAAAGGTAGGCACCTACATCAGCACAGACGAACTTTACTTATCAAGAGAAAAAAAGCACCTAGACAAAAAAAAAAAAAAAACATTCACAGTACAAACATGTATTGCATATTTGTATTAAAATCTCCATGCGAGGCCAATGATCTGCTTGATCTGCCATGTGACCTACAGGTAGATGTTTGTTATGATGCCAGCCGTGAGCTACGCATCAAACTTTGCAGAAATGGATGGGTGGGGGAAGGGGAGTTAAGCAAAGGAAGGGTAATGCCTATGAGCCAAAAACAAGGAGAGACAAGAAAGTGATCTATGTGAAAGTATATGGCAATTCTTGAGAGACTGATGAAAGGTAATTGACAGCCTAGAAGACCCTTGAACACTCCATTGAAAGATCACTGAAAGTCTGGAGAAAGACAACTCACTGAAAGACCATTTTCAGGAAAGACTGCCAAAAGACTATTCTAAACTGTTTCAAACGTTCTTGGAGACCATGATATTCACTGAAAGATCACTTCGGGATCATGAAAGACCTTGGAGATCATCGAAAGTTCACTGAGAGATCTGACAATTTCTACAGTCTTTCAGTGGTCTTTCAGACATCTTGCCCTATGTGGAATGGCCCTATAGGAGAAGACCTTTCTAGGAACAGTTTGACTCTGCATCCATCAGTAAGGGAGAGCTTTCTAAATGAATATTTTGACTTTTTAATTTGTGGGTTCATCACAGATGGCTCAGTGCTCATATAATTGTTCAAGTAGCATAGAGGCAACGTTGCTTCAAGCACAAGGTCTCTTTCCTAATATGCCATGGTAGAAACCTGGAAGAATGTCTTTAGAAGATCTCAGGGACGTGACATGAATGCTGTGGTGGTAGAGATAGCTTGTCAATGCCACAACAACAGCTGAGGCCCAACTACAGGATGTCGAAGGACATCAGCGCGGCAAGAACGTCAGTCAGGAGTCTACTGCGCTCAAAATGGGCAGGAAACTGCCCTTTTTCACACTCTCGTTCACCACCCAAGCCTCACAGGGTAACATGCAGTAGTGCCTGACGGAGCCTGATGCAACACTATCTACATCTAGCTCTGCTTAAAAGGAGTATCAATTCAAGTGGTTGTTACAGCAGTTTTTGTCATTTTCCTTACAAAGTTCTAAACTTGTGGTTGTCTTACTTTGGACCACTACTGAAGACCATATACTACTAAGTCTCTTGTGTCAATAATTGAAGCCTAGTTTGTAATACATATATTACATTTCTGCATACCTGAACTTTACATATACATGGTCGCTGGGGTGACAAAATTTTGTATCTTAACTTTTGGTGAAAATCGCTTTTTTGGATTGATTGTCAGATGACCAGCCAAGTGATGTCCTGTTCAAATCCTAGCCGTCTTACTCCAAAAATGAAGCCACCATGGCATGTCACAGGAAAGGCAATCCCATTTTGTTACAGTGCTTTAGCTGCCATATTTTTTTCACTCTCCTGAACATCTGACATTTTTTTAGATATGAGGTTTGATGCCTAAACAGCGATATGTACCTGCTCATCACAGGCCCCAAATTTTGTGCATAAAAATTAAACTTTCATACAAGTTATTACCAAGGTTCAGTTTCCTGCCTTGCTGGTGTTTGTGATGTTGAAAAATGTGTCCTATCCACCTGCTTTCTCACACAAGATAATGCAACTTGATCTTTTCTCCTATGGTCACTTTTGGCAGAGTTTGAAAAAAAAAGACCCGGGGATTATTAGAGTTTGGGATTAGGACTAAAGCTTAAAATCATGTCATGATATGGATTACTTAGGCTCAGCAAGAGCCTAGAAAAATCTTGGCATATCCAGTTGATGACTAAGACAAGTGTGAGTTAGGGGAAAAAACAGGCTTAGACCAACTGGCAATAAACCCTTTTGACAGGTACTGGATTACTTTTACATTTCTTCACTATCATCTTAAAGTATTCAGGTTCTGCACGGAAAAGGATGGGGAGACAGAGAAAGAGGAAAAAAAAGGATAGATATGATAGATAGATAGATAGATAGATGGATACATGGATAGATAGACAGATAGATAGATAGATAGATAGATAGATAGATAGATAGATAGATAGATAGATGAATAGATAGATAAATAGATAGATAGATAGGTAGATAGATAAACAGATTGATAGATAGACATCTACTAGTAGATAGATAGATAGATAGATAGACAGATAGATAGATAGAAAGGTAGAAAGATAGATAGACAGATAGATAGAAAGGTAGATAGATAAACAGCTAAATAGATAGATAGATAGATAGATAGATAGATAGGAAAGTGAGAGAGAGAGATGGGTACATGTTTCTAACATCTCAAACCTGAGTATGTCTGTCTGTATGTGTGTGTTTGCCTGTCTGTTGTGCATACGTGAAGATACGATTCTCAGATCATTTCTTCATCTCTTTCTGTCTTTCTTTCTATCTTTTTTTTCCCTCCCGCTCGCTGAAAGCTCCCACCTGCACCCAATGGGGGGAGATGACGAGATAATCTTATTTGACAGATTCCCCATGGAGAGCAGGGCGAACATCAGACTCACCTGCGTCGAAACAGTCGTGTCACGAGCTGTTCACGGGTGTGGGGTATTCCAAAACAATAGCTCGACAAGAAGGGGGGCTGCCTTAAAGACCCAGTAAATTAGGAGGGCTACCGTGGAGTAGGATGAGTGGCTCGGCTTGGATATATTCAAGAATCACCCTGACAAATTATGTTCAGCTTTACCACTGATCTACATTAAGTTTAACACATAGTCAAAAAATCTCAACTTGACAATCGCTTTTTTTGTGTGTGTTTTCGAATGAACCCTGGTGGGCAGCAAATGAGGAATGATTAAATTGGACCACCCATGGTATCCCCACACTACCGGGTCTCTAACATGGCAAAAGTCATGCACCAAACGAGCTCTGTAGATGCATGCAAGGAAGAATTGTTACATTTTTCTTGATACTTGCGAACCCCTCCTCTGGAATGACTGGTGCCTTTAAAGCTACAAAGCTGACTTTTACCCTTCTACGTGACACCCTTGATTTGTGGGTGATGTACATTTTCGCAAAAACATGTCATCAGTAAAAGGGAACAGTGGCTAGAGAGTAGGTGTCCAGTATGAAACTAAGTAATACCTTTCCAGTTCAGCTAATAAGTATCATTGCTAAACTTCAGGAGCAATCATATTGATATGTTTGATGCTCATGACCGACTAAAGAAGGGCTTTCTGTACAATGACAAAATAAGAGACTCTTCGACTCCTGGTTCCTAAAAATACTAACTTTGCCCCCAAAAAGTTTTCTACAGCCATGGTCCTGCATGTGAATCGTAATTGATGCCTCTCTGAAAAATAGTCACATATTCACGATAATTCCATTGCATCGCAGATACTGACAAGATCGAGCCAATTTTACGGTTAACAAATCCTGATCTGATTTGCCAAAGTCTGTCATTTGATCTACTTGACACTTTGCTGAGGGCACGCTAGCTCACGCACAAATGGTGCGATGGGTAAGGAGGGTGGGGGTAGCATGCGGGGGTAGAGGAAGACCAGCAGGTTCCTCACTGGATCTCATCCAATGCCTTTATCCCCCTAAACTCTCTGTGATTCTTCCCTAATTGATTATTATTCCTCTCAATCCAGGGATCATGCAATCATGTCTAGGGTGGCATACACAATACATTCTGCCATGGCTGCTGCAGATTTAAAGCCAACATCAACAGCGTTGGTAATGAAAAAGGATTTCATGAAAACGCTGCCTTACGAGTCTCCTATATTGTGGATTACAGAGATTCCGATCCCAAACAAGTTTAACAAAAGTGGATACACAAGATTTTATGAAAAACACACATACAGATGAGCATGTGTAGCAGAAATTGCAAGCACTAAAAGTATAAATATGCGGGACTATTTACACAATGTACACATTCCTCATTTATCAAACAGAATAAAAATGTAATCTGGACAGAGCAACATCTAATATTCTGGTCCTATCGCTATTCTTTCTTTACCTTAAAATTAGCATAATATATCGTTATAAATCTTCCATAATGGCGGATAAAAACATAAACTTTCAAATCAACCACATTTGACTGAAGTCAGCAATGGTCCAACTATCGTTACCAAAAATATGAAAGCAGTAAGTTACCCCCCCCCCCCCCAATCCATTTGGATACGATTCATGTACTGTATAAGCTGTTATTTTCGTATATAGATATTTTTGCGAATGGGGACGTCACACACATTTTCGTGAGATGTTGTTTTCACGAATTGACAGAGAGGCTTATTGTAAATGTGCTACTACCCTCGCGTGTTGTTGAATTCGCGGTCCTACTGTGATTCCCAAAATTAACGAAAATTAAACCCTCACAAAAACAACATATGCTCCCAACACTGAAAACATTTCTGTGCAAACTTGGCAGGTTTTTAACTAGCTTGTGTTAACCAGGATCACAGTTTGCTTGATTTTCTGATCTCCCCCCTGTCCCCTAGCAACCACAAGGGATGAAGAGGCAAGGCATTGATGGGGATTGAAGTTGGGGGGGGGGGGGAAGGATTATCATCTAGGATAGCCACAACTAGATGGAGCACACATCACTGCTGATGCACTGCTCACAGATATACAAAAACATTTTAGGTCTATGAAAATTTGCTTTGGTCTATGAAAATTTGCTTAAGCTGCAAGTGTTTCAGAAAAAAATGGTGTCTGTTTAGACACCTGTTTACTTGATATGTATTACATGATGGCAGGAGTCACGATATTTTATTGGTTGTTTTGCTTTTCAAAGTATTGTATTTGAAATATTATGATGTTATTTGAAATATTATGACGTATTACGTATACAGATGAATATATCATATGTCTGATGTAGAATAATAAATATCCCAGCGGGGGAAAAAAATTGCTTGTCCATTTGTTTGTCCATTTGTTTGTTTGTTTTCTGTTTTGTTTTGTTTGTTTTGCTTTGTTTGTTCTCACCTTGGGTCCCACCATGGGAAAGACACCTCGCTTCCTCTTCTTCTGCCTCTCATTCTCCTTGTTGATCTCAGGATACTCGATGAGTGTCATGTACCAACTGTGAAGAGCAAAATTAGCCAGATCAAGATAGGTCAGTGAGGTTTAAAGGGATAGGGTCAAAGGTGAAAGGGCATGGGGTCTTTAAGATTGTTTGCCCCATCATCAATACTCTAGATCTCCTCGTAGTGAAATATTTGAAGTGTTGCACACTCTTCTATCCATTTTGCCTCTAATTACTTTTTTTTTTAATATGTCAGGTCCACGGTCACAAGCATTTGTAATTCAAGGACAGTCTGAATTACACGAATGAATACACAAGTATCATACAGTGACTCTGTAAATCATAGGCTATTTGTTTACCAAACGACACAAGCATATTAGCGGAACATAACAGAAAAAAACAAAAATCATTGAAACGGTAAATTTGCATTAAATGTCCTTGAGTGATAATGGCTTACAATAGGAGCTGGTGTGGAGAATTTCACCTTAAAGGACAAGTTCACCTTCATAGACATAAGGATTGAGAGAATGTAGCAATATTAGTAGAACACATCATTGAAAGTTTGAGGAAAATCGGACAATCCGTTCGAAAGTTATGAATTTTTGAAGTTTTTGTGCAGTAACCGCTGGATGAGAAGACTACTGCAGTGTGTGAATAACTTAGATGTCACATGCGTACAACAATATAGGAAAATATAAAGAGAATTTCACAAAATCTCATCTTAGGAAAAAAGTTCACATTCCCCCGACTCGTTACCGACAAATGTTATGGGTAATATTATTCCCCCTGCCTTTAGAAAGAGCCAAGTCAAGTGCTCTTCTATTATGTGAAAAAAGTGAAAATATGTTGAATTTTCTTTATATTTTCTTTATACTGTTGTACGCATATGACTCACAAGCTGTAGTAGTCTCCTCATCCAGCGGTTCCAACACAAAAATTTTAAAAATTCATAACTTTTGCATCGATTGTCCAATTTTCCTCAAACTTTCACTGATGTGTTCTACTAACATTGTTGCATTTTCTCAATCCTTATGTTTATGAAGGTGAACTTGTCCTTTAAATGATTATCAGATCCTGCATTATTTCAGTTTGATTCCATAAAAACTGTACACTACTACGAGATATTTGTTCACAATGACATATTGTGACAGTGACAGCGTAATTCATTCTCAAACATTTGTACTCCTGAGGAATCTCCACTATCCATTTGGATATCACTGTGCAGCTAAAAACACAAAGTTTGACAGCTATTTAAAGAATTGCTCAGTGGCCATAAGACTAGGCCTACACTTCGACATTGGCTATCTTCTGTGACGGCAGCCTGCTTAGGCAAGGAAGTGTGAGCTAATGTACCCCCTGGTATCATCACTTAAGTTGAGAAAATGACACACATAAGCCCTTTTTACATTTGTGTTTCTTAACCCCATACTTTCTCTGACCCAGGACTATCGTTAGTCCCGTACCAATTTTTTCAGCTTTTTACACTCGCCAATTAGTCCCGTACTAAGCTCTTGTCCGGGACTAAGGAGAAAATTGACCTTTTTATATTCGTATTTCTTAGTCCGGTACTTTCCAAACCACATGAATATTCATGATTACACTGTGCATTATACACGTACACGCACGCACCGGCAGCACTTCATTACCTCGTTTCTGATTGGTCAGTGGGGGTCGGACTTCGTCTCCGTCGCTTAGCCCTGGATTATTTTTTCGTTCTGTTTACACTCACTTGCTTGGCACCGCAATTGCGGTGCTGTGGTGCTAACCCTACTATTTTGCAGGGCCAGATAGTACGGGATTATCGGTGGGGCTAGCCTACTTTGGCAAAAACGAGTGTAAACAGAAAGTGGGCTAAGGATAGTCCCGTACCAATGGTGGGGCTAAGGCCCCCCCTTAGCCCCACCGTTGGTACGGGACTAAGCAAAAATTTACAAGTGTAAAAAGCCCTATAGAGTTGGATACAGGATACGTAAAGAAGGGGATACAGGGAGAGAGAGAGGGAGAGAGGAGTGGGATGAAAATATCAGAGAAGGGGCGAAGAATTGGACAGATATTCAAAGAAGTGGGCACCACTTGAAGGTCAAAGATTTCACTTATGACTCCTGTATCAGTCAGAATGGGGGCAAGGGGAAAAGGGAGGGATAGGAGGGGTCAAACTCCCAGAAACTCTTGAGAATCTTCTGGGGAGTGGGGAGGGGGGATAGGGAGCATCTCCCTCCCCCTAAAAGGTTTGGGGACACTTGATCTGCTGCCGTACAGGGGCCTCGCAGGAAGTGCAAGCTCATGGGCTCACGCTGGGGCCCAGGATGAGGTCTGGGTGGTGAGTAGGTGTGTAAGACTCTACCCTGCTGACAGGGTCTGGTCTGGCAAGGGGCAAACGAGCCCCTTTGCCTTAATATTGTAATCATACACTCTTGCTCACACAGCAGCATTATCCATCCGTGCTGGATTGATGCAATATGGAGTTATCAGATAAAAACCACATTCGTGACAAATAATCTCTTAAGTTTTCAGCCAGGCAGGCCTACACAACAATAACAAAAAGACTATCATCTTCTCAAACCCCCCCCCCCCAAAAAAAAGACAAAACCAAAGGGCTATTCATGGATACAGCAGAGTAGCAAGAATACAGAGAATTGGTACATGGGGGGACAATTGTGGAGCGAGGATGAGTTACATAAAAAAACAAGCCTCTGGCAAATGTTACAAAGAACACAATGGGTATGACATAAGAGTTGATGCAATGAAAAGGCCGCAGTGTATTGACGCATCAATAGGGGGCAGAGACCATCGTGTTCCGCCCTAAATACATGAGGAGATAAACATCTACAATACCTAGTGACACTAGTGGGTAAGAGAATATTTGTCTGCAGTCACCATGGAATGACAGTAGGAATGAGAGTAATACTTTTTATCACAAGAATGTTGCTATTTTGGTGTTATGGTGTTGCTGATTACAATATGGTGATGATGATGATGGTGATAATGGTGATGAAGATAATGATGGTAGTGATAATGGCGATGGAGATGATGATGATGATGATGATGATGATCGTAATGATGATGATCATGATGATGATTATGATGATGGCGATGGTGATAATGATGGTGGTGATCATGACAGGTTGGTGATGACACACGTTACAGAGATGTTGACATGGAAGGAAACAGAAAACAATGACTATAATTAACTTCAAAGATTCTAACATTAGTTACACTGAGAATGTAGATCCATATCATTTACATCCTATCCTCATACTTTCTACAAAGCATTCAACTTTGGAAACATCTTAAATCAATCGAGATAAAAAGAAAGATGAAAAAAGATGAGATGTAACAGAAAGATGATAATGAATCTAGAGCATCTACACATTGTAGTTTGACCATTTTTGAGCATCCTTTTCTTGTAGCCATGACAACAAGGAATCAGAACATCAGAGAGAAGAAATAAAAAGGGGAGAAATTGAGGTGAGGAGGAGAAGGAGGAAAAGAAAATGGGTCATTAGATGATGATGCATCAGTATATCATCTCTTCCCCTTTTTTTATTTTTCATCTTTAAGGTGTCATCATTTTACATCAAAGCCATGACTGTTTCTTTGGGTCTCAGACTCCCATCATCACGAGGGGGAGCAAAACATCATCCGAACCGCTCCCTAACAGACAAGGGGGTGCAACCGAGCCCTGCCACCGGCTCCCCGAGGGTTCTCCCACAGTTGACAAGGGAAGCCGATTGAGACGCTCAATCAGCATCGTTCCCAGTTCGTCTCTCAAGGTCTACGTCCTCGGAAAAAAAAAGGGAAAATGAAGGCGAAAAAAGGGAAAATGAAGGCGGAAAAAAAAATGTCAGTGTAGCAAGACATCTATGGGGTACGGAGGACCTTCCTTGGGGTACAGGATGCAGACATAGGAGGGGGATGAAAGCCGAGATGCGATCCACCAAACTGACAGAGCCACCGAGATTTCAAAGGAGATAAGATTGTCAGCATTGCCCGAAGTTCGTATTTCACGTGTAACCACGGGGAAACGTAAGAACCAGACAGAAACCCGATCTCGTCCTCTTCCTTCGGTGTCTGGAAAGCTGAGCTTTCTGCAAAGTTTCACATGAGCTTTATAAATCATAATTTTACAGTCTTATTCACCATCATCTGAAAAAAAAGCAAACACAGCAATGAAGATACCAAAATTGCTATTAAAGCCTTCAAATCACTCTCATACCATACTTTTGATGCTTGCATTGAAGATGTGCTAGTTTGTATAATTTCCCTAGATATCCAAAGCTCTGTTGATAACTTTAAGCACACACAAACTGCATTTTAAACAAGCTCACATAATTTTGCTTTTAATGTATAGCCTATGTAATCAAGCATGTATGAGAGAATCAGCAATTTCCAACAACAACAACAACAAAACCACAAAAACACAGCTTGTCATTCTCAATTCACATAGGGGCTTTATAATATTTGTGAAATAGATGCTATATTTATGAGCAAAGCATTAGTCATCTGTTCTGCGAGCCGTATTTTCTGTACATTAGCAACTGCTGTGCCCTATATTCTGGTAGCATATGCTCAGAAGTTCTGCACGATTCTTTCAAAGAATTATGATTCCTCACATGATGCTCACGATGTGTGTGAAACTATTAATAAACTGTCTATTGGGGGTAGCACAAACGACAGGTTGGTGACTAGAATTGCTGAGAATGGTACGAAGTTAACCGCACAGATGAGCGGCTCAGATAACCCTGCCGCAGTCACACTTTGTCGGTGTTGTTATTGGCGACTGTGCAACCCCGCGATATGCCGAAATGGATAACTTCCTATTGCTCCAAACTTGGGAGGTTGCTTCCGAGGACAAGCCCCTGGGTATCCTGTCCGTTGGAACGCCGTGTTCGACACAACCATCAAGGCCAGCCGCAATTAGCCCGCAGAGCGTGATATTTGTGGCTATTTGACCGACTGTCTCCAATTGAACTTTACAGTGATTTGTCACATTTCTTAAATAACTTCTCACTCTCTCAATATATAATTCATAATCACTGGAGGGGGGAGGGGAGCAAGCAACTTCTCATTTTAGACAGTAAGGTATACGATGATGAAGACTCTGCTAGCTCATTGTGTAAACAAAGCAGAGAGAGAGAGAGAGAAAGAGAGAAAGAGAACGGAACTACCCCACCAGACACAAGCCCCACTTCCCAGGACAGCTAGCTCTAATCGCCGTTCAAACCCTCCATAGACCATCACATGTGCCGTGGTGTTGGGGGAAATTCATTTTGATAAAAACTCTTGGCATTCCTGCACAGAATATAAACTGCTAATGTATCGGAGAGTGCCAGAGAAGGGAAAAAGTTAGAAGATGGGGTGGGGGGGGGGGGGGAGGATTGGTTGGCCAAGATATCAGATGGCTCATTAGGAGGCAGCACGGATCAATGATGGTATTCATTGCATGACACATGTCTGACCTCATAGGCCAGGCATGCCGGAGACGAAACATGTACATTGTATATGCACACCGCTGCATATTGATGTCGAGAAATGATAACCTTTGTCTCCTGGAAAAAAAAAAAAATTGTCTACTCTACCCTTGTTAGTCCTTCCTTTTGTTTTAATAGAGCATTCTACAACTATGCCATAAAGATGCAGAGTATGTCAATTTTACTTGGATCACTGCTCTAATTGTGCAGTGTTAGTTTAGAATTAACCTTTAATCCCTGACCTGACTTGAGGTCATGTGCCGAATCTTATTGGCTCATGATCTTGTCATATTTTTCCTTTTGTTGATCAAACATTGATCCATGAATTACTCATTTTAAGGGGGGGGGGGGGACAAGCTTTTAAATGAGGGGTAGTTAACCAACAACATGATGTTCCCACCTTCTGAACTACATCACTATCACCTGTAAAGGTCACATTTCTTTGGCAAAAAGCTACCATCTTCAGATCCGAGGTAAATTCTGCATCAGAAAGTGGTTGCCACCACTGGCTGGCAGAGGTGCGCTCTTACAGAACACTCCACACTTCTCATTCGATATGTAAAAGTCAAAGGGAAGTCGGGATCCATTTCAACCCACCTGTCCTTCTCCTCCCTGGTCTCCGCCCGGATGTAGGTGGTCTCGTCGGGCGTGGCAACCCCCATGGAGAAGGGGTGGCCAGTGAGCTTGTCCGCAGCGAAGACCTTGGTGCACTGGTACATGTCGACCACACCCTGTGGTATCGTGTTGGGCTGGTGGGCAGATATTAAGTAAAACAGGGATTAAAACATAAACTGTTTATTGTGTTAACACATGACTGATACATGAATACAAAGTCATATATCCCGCTATGAGAGTTTACACACAAAGTTAACTATTAGGAGTTGTGAATAACATTTAAATAGACTGCACTAGAAATCATCATTGTTACTGAACAATTCTTTTGATAAGTTTTACTGAATTGGAAGAATATGAACATCATTTTCCTATTATACGGAAAAGACAGTATACTGAACAAGGAAATATTTAAGCTCAATTCAAACGATCTTTAAATCAAACACAATATGCCATCAAAATCTCCTCACGCATCTATAAATCTTTAACAGCAATCACAGATATCATGATTCAATTGACAAAGACATGTCATTAACCTAAAATTCTAGTATCTACAAGTTATGAAAAAAAGTTATGAGATCATGAGATAACGTTTACAGATGAAAGACAAATGACATTCAACAAACATATATCCAAATAGCCAATATCAATACTGAGATAAGAGCTAATATTCTAAGCATTATAATTGTGGCTAGATTTGGTTTTGCCCGTTTATTTCATTTTAACTATGTACTTTACATTGCATTAGTTAACACCACATTACAACTTCCACTTCCCACTCCATGAGAGCAACAGAATACAAATTCTGGACAGTTATGTGAATGGTCTGATGGTGACAGGTCATGCCTGAAGGAACATTAGCGGGGTTACGCACTGCTCTCCTATTCTTCTCAGGGGCGGAGTTGGGGAGGGGATCGGGGGATCAAGGAAGAGATACTGGGAGCACCCACAATGTCAACAGAGATCATACAAGCCAGCAGTCTGACCCTCTGGTGAACCCCGCCATGAGAAAAGGGGGTAACAAAACGTATTGTCCTGTCTGAATATCGGATCAAGGATGCGTTAATATCTAAGGCTGCATTTATCTAACTCAAGAGAGACAGAATCCCGTTTCAAAACGTATTTTCGAATGGCATCTATGAACATGGTTTGAAGCCCGATTCTTGGGGTGCTACTTTTATCTAAACCATCATATAATCACGATTTGAGCACTGTCACTGCACAGCTGCTTTGCGCCGTTCGACCTGGGAAGTAAAGGTCGGCTGCATACCATCAAACATGCTTTCATCATTCACGCACAAGCAATGGGTAGAAAACACAAATGGTGCATGCTTTTCTCTGCAACCCGAAACAGCTGGAAGTTGACCTAGGCAGCTCAGAGATATAAACACATTTCAAAACAGCATTGCGTTTAACTACTCGCAGAAAGGCAATCATGCTCTCAAATGCGTTTCAAACTGCCCTTTTTTGGGCCAGCATTTCTAAACGCATTTGAAAACATGGCTGCGTTTATCTATCGGCCAAAAAATGTTTCAAACGCGCTTAGGATCGTGATTCTGCCTTATAAATGCACCCTTCATCCGATATTCAGACACGACAATACTACAGTGTCTCTGTCGAGCCATTCTGTTTTCTTCTGTTTTCTTTTGCCAAACTTTTGAATAATTTTGGGCTTTTATACCCCATCCACCCTCTCCCTCCTCCATGCTCTGCACATCCACAGCACAACCAAATTGAAGATGTTAACCTTTGATAGCCTAAAGTACTGGTAGTATTTCATTGAGCAAAGGGTCAATGAGTATTGAAATATGAGATTGACTGGTGGTGTCTACACATCAGATCCCTTGTTCTAATTCACAAAAATAGGTGTATTTTCATTCACCTACATGTACCACCACTCAGTATGAGACTCCACCAACTCTTATCAGAGATGTCAATCATTAAGATGAGTCCATATTCTTAATTCCCACTCATTGTGCATCTGAAGTAAAATCACCGCCTTCAATTTCATCTGTAGCCAAACTTATACAGAAGCATGCGACTGCGTTGTGACGTAAACATTGGAGCAGAATAGTTCTCTACAAGCGCACACGCAGTAAAGGAGAAACGTCATTCAACTTACGTCATAGTCCAGAGCGTAGCACAGTTCGCCGTTTTCGTACAGAATGAAGCATCGTCGTTGCCATTTCTGAGAGAAAAAACAATGAAAGGAAAGAAGACGTGTTAACAGCTAAAAACAAAAACAAAGACAAAACACTGAAGTAAAGCTAGACATCAGTTTGGGAACATGGGTAGCAGTGGCAAGTGTAGTGTAGATATTTGCTGTCTGTTCATGTTTTGCTATTTTTTTTTTAGGGGGGGGGGGGGGAGGGAACATGGGGTTTTTCCACAATTTCATGCACCAACTACAACACAGATTTAAAGGCACATCAATCAACAACTTATTTCCTTATCCTAGAATTTTCATTGCTTTCCTGGGTTTTGAATAAATATTCCCACAAAAGTTGGATTGGGGTCATGTTTTCATTGGGGGCATTCTTACTGCAGTGATGGCAGTTTCATATGAGCTGGGGGTCTGAATAAAACCACAAGTATTTCCACATCTCATATACATGGTCTTGCAAAGCAGATACCTGCACTCCCCCTTGTTGAAAAAACAAAAGGACAAGCAAGGGACAGTCTTTGTTGTTGTTGTTGTTGTCTCTTTAAAAATCTGATGACAGACAGCGAAACTGGATCAGTTGTGGTATTAAGTGATTGACAGCAAGGAACAATGATGAGGAATCTGTCTACTTCAAAAACCAGTGATTGATAGCAAGATGGTTAATGGGCTGGCAACTCCTGAGGTTGAAGCTAATGACCCCTCAAATCTCAGGTACATCCAGGACCATGGCTTGGAACGGTGGCTTTAAAAGTACAGGGCCTATCGTCATGACCAAGGCACACATTGATACACATACAAACATACGTATATAAACAGATACGTACACAAACAACAAGACACATAAATTGTTGCATACATATGTACAGGCCTTGTGAATGGAATATTGTCCATGATTTCAAAGTTATATGACAGAAGTACAGTTCCCCCTTCTACCAACACTGTCATGCATATCTGTATATGCAACATATTCAGTTCAGTGATGCCAAAGATAAGTTTACCCTCCTAGTTGGACAAGTCATGATTGATAGGTTTGCTTCTTTTTGTTTTGTTTTGCTTTTTCACACAAAATGCATACAGTATGAGGATTGTATTGTTGGTCCTTTCGAGCACAAAAACCAGTCAAGAATTTCATTCAAGAAATGTGATAATTCCCCAAAACTCAAAAAGTCATTCATAGGTATCTATGAGATACTGGCTCATAACACCTCATCTCTGCATGATGTGTTGCTGCAAATATTACAGTACTTGTCCTTATCTGTTGCTTTAAAACATTCCCGCTTTTCTACCTAACAGCTCTCTCTTTGGAGGAACTATCTTGTTACAAAAAAAGGAATCATCAAATTCATCTGCAGTGATTCACCAGCTAACCTGCCCACATTTGGCACATTTCGATTTGCTCACCCTCCCAAGGGGCCATAAAACTTTCTTTTCCGACTTTTACTAGAGCAATATGAAATAAAAATAGACCATGAAAAAAAAAAATGTTGCAACAAGCACGCACTGTCGTGAAACGCTCTCGCCTACAGAAATATTCAGCAGAATGTTTCTTCAAATCAAGGCCAAGTACTCTCCCATCTCATGGTTTGACATTTCACTTTCTCTTTGATTCCATTTTTGGAAAACAAAGTTGTTAAATTTCACTTCAGACTTCTTTCATCGGTCTTTCCCTGTTCCCATTTTCCTCTTTCTCTTTCTCTTTCTAAAGCAGTTAGTTCTAAATTGGTGAAGTATATTTAACCTCTGGTGCTCACACACGCTTCTCACACTTTTTTTTTTATAAAGGCAAGGAAATTTCTTGTAACCATTACGATGATTTGTGCAGGTTGAGCCTTAGTTCAACATTTACAATATGTATATCAGTTTCTCACTTACTGTAAACCAGAAATGTTTGTGGGATGAAACTTTCGTGAAAACTGTCAGGTTTGGCCAAGGAGTACCTTTCTGTACAGGCAGATTCAGTGAATATATAGCATCTAGGATTCTACCATCAAAATCGGAGAATAATTTGATGTGCCAGTTGACCCTTGCCTCCTGATGGCATTTAAGATTTTCATGACAAGATAATTAAAATGATCTACCAAAATTGGTGGCAGCTTGAAAAAAAAAAAGTGCTACGTTCAAATTGGCAATGGCAGGGCAGATGAGTCATAAGAGGTCCATATAAGGTATGAATATTCATGAAGGACTCCCGCTGTAGGTGGAATTTGCTAACAAGTAATGTGCCAAAAAAATTATGCTAATTTTCCTTTGTCTTGCAAGTTGCTCGGTACCAGCCTTGCAGGGGCCCAAAAGCGTCGGATGCTAATTAGTTTTACGAATTGCATGTGGTGGTGTCGCGATGCTAATCAATGTGGATCCGCGAGTCTGGGGGCTGGGGCATCCATTAACAGATCGTTAACCTCTCCACGGGTGGGTCTACTAGTGTGATTATCTATTAAACTAGGCCAGCTCTGGGCTGTGGAGTAGTAGTAATATGGTGCATCAATGTCAGAGATGGGTCCTCTGCACCATGGCATACACACACATACAGCATGTTCACCTCTCTTTGCATATATGAGAAGAAAATTATAGCACAAGGGCTGTGCCCATTGTTGATGTTAATGATACTGTAGCTGTTATGATATTGTTTTTGATGTCAAATACACCCATTACAAACAAAATATGTGAGGCGACAATACTAATATCAACTTCATCCACACCAGAGCTGGATGAAGTTGGGTTTGGAAGCAAGCCTAACTGTGCCATTGCTGCTAGCAACAATACCACATCCTAGCCATAAATATCACAAAAATTAATGTCTTGGTAGGATTAATAAATGTTGTCACAAACATAAAATTTCTTGACAAGAGGTGAAATCTAGGAGAAAACAAATAATCATCCTCCCACCCACCCCCGTACTATAGTGAATGTCAATGAGCATTTTTGGGGGTCTAATCTGCCATTAGAAAGAGATCCAGCCCTCATGTGAAGCTGTAAGCAGCCTTACATAAATAACGTTCTGATAAATTAGGCATGTCTTCATCAGCCCGAAGTTTCAAATAGCGCGCTATTTTGCCATTACGAAACTAACCCAATGTCAAAATAGCGCGTTTTTTGTGTAGTGAAGATGAAAATAGCGAGCTACTTGATCGGGAAAATTTCCCAAAAAATCTTGGGCTAGTTCCGTGAACTAGCTGCTAATTCGTGAAATAGGGTGCTAATTTGTGTGTGTCTCCATCAGCCAGAAAAATTCTCCATCCCACCATACATTCCGGGGAAGCACTGGCTGGTACACGTACTTGTAAGCAACAGATGTTACGAACTGTTCCATTCATTTTGCTTTCAGACGAAGGTCCTGTCTACTTATCACGGATACGGTGTTCCGTAAACTGTCAATGTTGATATGAAATGCACGCTAATGTGCCAACAGAATGGTAGAAAATAGACCTGAAAGCTCATTAGATGTATTGCGTACATGATCGAGATCATCGTGATTAACGCGAGTCGATTGAGCTTGTTACTAATCTGATACCTACTGTACCTAAACATGTGTCCATACCAGTCTGTTGTGTATCGTACATACAGTGATACGGGAGATTGCACAGAGAAATCCACTTTCGAACTAAAGAGTTGTGCAAAGTATGCATACATCAAATTTCGGGCCAATTTCCCCAAGCGGGCTGTTTCGAGCTGATGAACATGCACATTTGCAATATTGGGCTATTTTCCCAGACCGCAAAATATCCTGCTAGTTTGAACTTCGGGCTAATGAAGACACGCCTATTGGGTCTTTCAAGGTAAAAATTCCCAGAACTGATGATTAAATATCAGTGCAGTAGAAAAACATAAAGATCAGGATGTTTAACATGAAGAAAAAAAAATATTGGGATAACATATAATATAAAATGCCAAAAGGGCAAAATCATTACACAGGATATAACACAAACACTGTACACCAGATAAAAATAAATGATTTGAAAATTAGAGCATGACAGTAAATACAAACTACGCCTATATATTATAAAGAGCATGTAAATTCACTAAGTCTTTGTGAAAAATTCTCAGAACAGATGAGAAGGTATTTGTGTAGAAAAACATAAAGATCAGGATGTAGAACAAAGACATATTGGGAGTAGGCCTACATTACAAGGAAGGCACTACAAGGAAAAATCACTAAACCGGATACAACACAATCACTGAATACCAGACAAAAGTAAAGAAGTAAAATAACGAAACACAAGGGCCCGAATTCACGAAGGTGGTACAAATGAAACCATGGTTTAAACCATGGACAAAGACCATGGAGCGCCAAGTGCCGCATGGAACATTTCGTTACGAAATCAGTCATTTCGTCGATGAAATGATTATTTTGTAAGGAAATGACAAAATTTTGTAACTAAATGAACATTTCATCCATGAAATGATAATTTCGTTAACGAAACGGTCATTTTGTCGACAAAATGACCAATTTCGTAACGAAATATTCCGTACATCATATGGCGCTCCATGGTTTTTGTCCATGGTTTAAACCATGGTTTCATTTGTACCACCTTCGTGAATTTGTGCCTTAGTGACAAAAAACTATAATGTACCCTCACTAATAGCTACACAATTGCAAGTTCTATGAGATATCACAGGCTTTTGATCACTCCTCCCTATTCTTATTATTTCTTTAGTTTGTTTTTCTTTTTTTGGGGGGACAAATGTTAAGATGACTCAAACATTTAAAATTGAGCATCTTCTACACTGGCATATAGCTAAAGCTCACCCACATTTCCTGATGGGTTTTCTCCAATTCCTTACACGATGAGGACTTGGCATGAAAATCCTCCCACATTCGCAATTTGAGGGCAAAGGAGGATGTGTTAGGAGGTATCGTAATCAGAGCTAACTGAGCACAGACAGTAGACCCAGAGTTGAGCACTTGCTCTGCTACTCACATTTGACAACAGTCTGAGGGTTAGACTATATCTCTAACTTCATGACATCAAATAAAAAATTTTTAAAAAAATGTGCTTTCGAGAGATCAGACAAGGGTCTAGTGACCGAGAGTGACAGAAAAATAGAGTAGAAGATGAGGACAGTAGAGGAAAGTGACAGACTGTACAAGAGAGAAAAGGAAAAAGGAATACACTGGGAGAAGGAGAGAGCCGGGTGGGGGGGGGGGGGGGGGGGGGGGTAGAAGAGAACATGACAGAGACAAGGTGAGAGTAAAACATATGAAAAAGTGAGAGAGAACAGCAAAGACTTGTTTCATAGCAATGAGGATCAAATGTTGGGAGAATATCCGCGAAACCAGAAATTTTTGCATGCATTTTAATTTCACAAATTTTGTGAGCAAAGATTTGTGAAATTATTAAAATGCACAAGAAAGTTCTTGATTTCAGTATAGTACTGAATGCCAGTGGTAATTCACAAAAATTTGATGCCCCTGTCGGCTCCAATTCCTGAAAAATTTCACGCCGTGAATATTTTTTGCTTTGCAGTAATGCCTTTGAGGATGCATATACAATGTAGTAATTCCCCTGATTTGAAGTGGAGGGGCTAACAAAACAGATACACGCGGAACACTTCTGGCCTATCTCCACAGAATAGGTATGTGAAAGGTGTAAACACACAGGAACTGCTGAATGTTGTTTTCAAACTGTCGATTTATGACCCGTTCAAATGGACTTTGCCCAACGGTTAGCCATTGAACTCCACTTGATTCCATAGGGCAGATTTCTACTCGTTATCTGTGACAGCCATATGTCTCAATAATGTTTCTTGCACGTACAAAAATAGAAGAAAAAAAAAGAAACATGTTGTTTACTTGGTCCTTTCATATGTGTACATACTCTGGTTTACAGTTTTTTATTTTCACCTTTTGTGTGGGTGCCTCACCAGGTTTTCTCCAAACATCATCTATTCATAATCTCTGTATGTACTGTAAAACATGATATATTCGTGGCATGAATTTTTCGCGAATTGGAGCCAACGGCCTTTTTTGCGGCATGAATTTTTCGCGAACTGCCACTGGCATTCAATGCATATAGTGTAGAAAAAACTTTCGCAAGCATTTTAATTTCGCGAATCTTGGCGCTCGCGAAATTCGCGAAATTAAAATGCACGCGAAAATTCCTCGCTTTACAGTATTCATTCATATATATATAAGACTATGAATGTATGCAGGCCCTATATCTATCTATCTCACATGTATATGTTCTGTCGATCCACACAACACCAAGGTACCACATTCTTTTTAAAATGAAGAGGCAAAATCAATTTGGACATTGCTGTAAATAGTGTGATGAGGAAAGACATGACCAGCATCACACACACTTTCAGATGCGTCTCTGAATTTCGTATTGTGACGAGCACTTTAAAAACAAACTTGCTTTGAGTGCGTTTATCAACTCTTTTTCTCGGCAGAAACAGGTTTTCCAAACGGCTTTCAGGAAATTTCTTATGAGATGATAAACGCAAAGCTGTTTTGATTATGGGGTTCGGAAAGCCTTTTTGAAAGCCGCAAATTTGTGCTTTCCGAAACAGGTTTCCGAAACAGGTTTCCAGAAACCTGTTTCTAGAAGCCCTTTGAAGCAAGATAAACGCAAAGCTGTTTTCAAACGGCCTTGTACTGCGGTTACAGTATATGACCCCTTCTCCTCGGGTCAATATTGCGCAATGCAGCTGCGAAGTGACAAGGCCAGTTTTCGTGTTCGTGACGAGTTGATAAACGCAACTATTTTGGAAGCCGTTTCTAAAGGGCTTTGGAAACAGCTTTTGAAAGCCGTTTCAAACAGGGGAAAGATGATAAACACAGCCTTTGTGCAATAGCATTTTATAGGACACAAGTGTGCAGCTTGGCAATGATCCACTGTTGCTATGTCAAGCAAAGCAAAACATTGAGGGGGGGGGGTGAATGGGAGGGGGAACTATTAGTAACCTGTGCCATTGTCACAAAATTAGTTTTCTGACTCAGAATTGTGCGTTAATATCTGACTACTTATTTTAGATATCTGGTCTATCATGATATTATTCAAGGAACCGATACAGGATGCTATTACACTGTGTGTCAGCAAAGTTACGCAGTTTATGTCCAAACTCTCTGGTTGAGATAGGATTGGATAATAATAATAATGCTCACATATTCCTCCACAGTTGCAGAAAAAAGCAGAAAACAGCTGCACACGTTTTTCAGCTCTCTGCGATCAAAGTACCCTACAAGGAGCTTGCAGGTCAAAGCAAGGCATTTGAAACCATTCTATTTATTAGATTTTCATGTATCCATTAAATCCAACTTGAACATACTGTGGAACTGCACTCCAAAGCTCTCACAGTAGCTATTATCTGTTAAATGAAATCAATAGGTGGTCTCAGCCTTACAAAAAGGCCTGGCTGGCAAACATTCAAGACATAGGCCTATAGGGCCTACATAACATGCTAACTGAGTTATAGATATTTGAGATTGTGAAAGCACACAAGAGTGAATCATAATTTCTCACAAGCTCATTTCTTATTAAATCATGCTCAGTATGAAAACCGGCTGTTTTGCAGGTTTAAATAACACAAGCTCTGTCCATATATTTTCAATATAGGCCTACTGTAAAAGTGGATATTTTCGCGTGACTAATTTTTCACGCTCTGCCAGTTAAGAATAGTTTCGCATGATTTTAACTGTGCGGAATCAAGACATCAATTACTGAAACATTTTGCAAGCAAAAATATTCACATGCTTTTGTTTTCGCACTAGATTCTTGTTGTTCGAAATGCATGAAAATTTCCACTTTTACAGTATTTAGTAGAAACCATGGCAGCTCAGAAGATTCACCTCACTAATGCTAGAAATGAATTTCCCAAAGCCTGTGGTAGTGTTGGAACAGATGCGCTATGCCTGTAACAAAATGTCTCCCTCTCCCCTCACCCCCCCCCCCCCCAAAAAAAAAAGAGAGAGGAAGATGGCAGCAGCATGAGAATGAAACTTTAGGACAATGTTACAACCAAGCTCCCTAGTCGGGAAGAGGATCTTCATGTTCTTTGGTAACAACATGAAGTTACTATTCTTAGTAGCTCCATGGTTACACAATGCCATATAAACACAGGTACAGATACCAGAGTGCAGAGCCTACAGTCATAAAGATTGAAGTGCTTATGAAACCCAGTCTGACATTCTCAAAGGCAAACCAACCATGTTCACCCTGTGAACTCTTTTTTTTTTTTTTTACGAGAAGGGGAAGGGGGGGGGGGGGGGGGAGGAGCCATTACTCTCTAGGCGTAGGGGTGTCACACTCGCCCCTCTTTGAAAGACGGTGTACACAGCTCTCATGCCGGCAATTAAATTTGCTCGTTCAATTTCTTTCTTTGACCTCTTCACATGTTTCTTACAGTCTCTTCTCCACATTTTTCTTTTCTCCTCCATTCTTATTCATTTATTTTTGTCATTCTTACTTTGGGGCCATCATTCTCTTCAATGTGTACCTCCATTTGCAATTATTTTTTCCTACTTTCCTTGGGGGGGGGGGATGCCTTTTTTTTTCAAACTGCATTTCTACCTGGATACAACTTGCTTGAGTGAACAAGCACAATGTCAGCCGGCAGAGACATCCCACGATATCGTCACAGAGAACGCTCGCTACACAATGCAGCTGAACTTTTGAACCACATCAATAACTATGTGTCGGACTGAATTTATTTACGTTGCATTCGCTTGTTGACACTGTTGTGTACAAGCTCACCTGTACTATTCCCCCTTCTACTATTCTTCAAGAGAGCTAAGGGTCACCAATAAAAAAAAAGCATTTCATAGAGTCAAACAGGGACAGAGAGAGCTTGGGGGCTTTTAAGAGATGGCGGGCAGGAGAAAGGTAGCATTTCTATGATAAACTCAACTTTGCATATCCTCTCTGCAGCTGAAATAACTTAAAATGCAGGTAGCACAAAACTCAATGACACAAACCACAGGAAGAGGAAGATCAATTTGTTAAAGAAACTAGATATATCGCTACAGCGACTGATATGCCTCCGCCATAATGCATGGTTCTCCTAATAGGTCTATAGTACAATGTCTTGACAATGTGTGATGACAGTTTCACACAATTGGCAAAATATCAAAATGACAGGTTAGACACAATTGTGCTGAATGTTCACTTTCCTAGAACTAGGTTCAATTGGATGAATGATTAAAATGTCAGAGTGCAGGTATTTGGGGAACTGATGATTTTTACTTGACTTTTGACCCTTTTATAAGTTTATGCATTGAGTGATTTTCAAGGTATTGAGAAAAAGTATAATTTCAGTATCAAATGGGAAAATAGCATTATCTAAACCTGGCCTTTGACCTTTGACCTCACAGTTCCAAAGAGAATCACTGTTAGGTTGAACATGCATAAATATGTAAGTTTCATGATGATACCTTGAGGTACTTTTGAGATATGGAGGAAAAAGTGCAATTCAGCACTTTCACTTGACCTTTGACCTTTTGACCTTGGACCTTTTGGCAAGAAACTTCCCACAGAATATATATTGGGTAATACATGTATACATCAAGTTTAAAAAAAAAACCCTTCAGGCATTGCATAAACATAAGGAAAGTAGTGATATTTTGAGGAGTTGACCTTGACCTTTGACCCCCCTGACCTTTGAACCATGACCCCCAACTTCCCTAGATAATCACTGCCCATTGGAACAAGCATATATACTAAGTTCCATGAAGATACCTTGAACCATTTGCGAGATATGGAGAAAAACATGAATTTTCAACCTTTTTTTTCACAAAATAACCTGTGACCTTTGACCTTTGACCTCGTGACCCTAAAATCCAAACAAAGTATTATCCCCCCAGGATATACCCTCATACCAAGTTTGATGTAAAACCACCACACGGTTCTTGAAATATCGACAAAAACAAAACGGGACGGACGTACGTACAGACGGACGGACGACCCGAAAACATAATGCCTCCGGCAACTTCGTTGGCGGAGGCATAAAAATGGATTTCATTCATGGTTGCACCCAGCAAATCCTATAAGGCATTTGCTTCTGTCACTCTCAACTTTGTTTACTCAACCTCTGAGCAATCAAAATAAATCCTTTCCATATAAAACAACATTTTGTGTATTCTAAGTGTGTCACTGCATTGCCTCAAGTACTGCTACACTACCAGCTTATGCTCATCAACAATATTATTACAATTTGGATTCATATCATTATCACTGCAATTTGTACAATATACAATAGTAGTACTTAGTAGTAGTAGTAGTAGCAGGACAATCACACTATCCCCATTATCACAATCGTTATTACTCTTATGTTGTCTCAGGCAACAGACCCACATATCAACATGAAGTATGTTTTGGATTATTTTTCAAGATAAACATTGGTATGATCTCATCGCATGGAAGAATTCTTCAATGAGCCGATGCTGCACATGTTCAAGTCATATATCCAATATGAGAGCATCATTCACAGACACCATGATAATGGGAACTACATGCACGACAGTTGCGGATGACCTTTGAATACTAAAGGTGTAATATCAACACAACAAGCTCACAACTGATGTGGGATGAGTCAGGCAGGGTTTTGAAAATACACTTATTCATAAACTACATTTGTAACACTGGAAAACTTGATAAAGTTAGAGTGTAAAGCTATTTTGCATATATATTACATTTCATTTCTTATCTTGCTCTTCACGCTGAACATCAACAAGACCCAACATCTTTTATATTTGATATCACCTGATATAAAACTTTCTCTTATAAATATAACTAGCATCATATGCTCTTGATTGCTCATACCATCAGTTCCATAATAACCACTACCAACATTTCATTTTAAATATGACCTCCACTTGTTTTAAAATTAATTATAAATCCTTCTTATCAATTTCAACACTGTTGGAATCTTCACCAAATCACAAGTCCATATTAAAACATACAAAGAAAATGACGCAGTATACATGTATTTACAGTTTAACAACACGTCAGGAGACGTTTGCACAATGTTTGCTAAAGGAAGAACGTCATTCTACACTGATCATGCAAACCTAGCTGGCCCCACTGCTGCCTGTATCAAGCCATGTGAGCAACAACAAAGACCACTGGTGAACCCCAAAACAAAACAAAACGGGAAAAAAAAAAACACTGCCTGAGAAAAGAAGAACAAAAATAAAAACAAAAAACACGGAACCTCCTAATTCTTTTGTTATGGTCTGCAACTGATGACAACAACAACAACAAAAACAACAAAATCTGATCAAGGACAGGGTTTTGGAGTCTGTTATGTAATGACACGCCAAACGGAACAGCATCTACCACACTGGTCACGCCTGTGAGGACTAGAGGAGTAGGGGCCCCAGGGCTTGGGAACGTGCACAGGGGTGCAAGCCCCCACGAGCTGCTCGACGACAGAACGACTTACTTGATGAATCAAAATCTCATACACTGTATATAATGCCATGACATTTGTAATTAACCCCATGATAACCCTTCCAACAGTCTAACCCCCTTTTAGAAGTAAACCCTCCCAGAGTTTGCCTAACATAGCAACAAACAATGTAAGCAAGTGTGAATTTACCCGGCAGATTTTAAACATGACAACTCTCAACAGCAAGTAACAGTTGAGAAAATGGCTGTTGGCTACAGGTAATATCAACAGACCTGTTGAATCACACATACATGTGATTTCATCATGAAACCTTGTAGGTCCTATATTAGAGGAAAAATGGAGGGGGGGGGGGATAGGAAGTGCTCACAGGTACTCAATATCAACACAACAAAAGGCTCCACTCGGCAATCAGGATGGTTTTCTGTGCATTACATGCATCTCATGCTGGAAGGTAAAATCAACCCCAATAAAATAATTCCCAAATCAAGGAAAATATTACATTCTTCTATCTGGAAGATGAACAGACAGTCTTTTGTTGTTGTTGTTGTTGTTGTCTTTTTGTCTTTTTTGTTTTGTTTTGTTTTGTTTGCTTTGCTTTTTGCTAGGGAGCCTCAAGCAGAATGAGGGACTCTCGGCAGCTTCCCATTCATCCTACAGCATCTTTCCTTGTTGCATTGCAAATCCAACAGATATCCCAAACTGTGAAAAGTGGATTCCGCATCTCATACAACCAGAAGAGCCACATTCTGGAACTGAAAAATGGGGGGGGGGGGGGGGGGGGAAGAAAGAAAGAAAGAAAGAATGTGCCCCAATCCTGACAGTGGCACAACTTTCAATTTCAAGGACAAGAGTGATTTTTTTTTTTTGCAGCAAATGTCTCCTTGCACTTTGCCAGAAGGGAAGCATGTTGCGTACCCTTTCTCTGTGTCCATAGAGATTTCATCGCAGCTCGGGCGAGACACAAACATCCTACTTGAGACGAGTCTATACGGACACACTGAACACAGTCGAGTATTTCAATTCATGCAGAAAAGAAAGTCTGGTCGGGATGGGGGTGGGGGGCGTGTGGGGATAAATAGGCCGGAATGTTTTATTCTGGGATCAAAATCAGAAAAGGAAAACATTCAAAGCTTGAAAGGCCTTGTCAAGTGCCACCGATTTGATGCCAGTGAAAAGCAGTTCTTCCCCGTCCTCTATGCGCCCCTCCGTGCTAGGTAGAGGAAATTTCACTCACACATTCCTTTTTGTGGACACTGCAGGCCTTCCATACCCCTAAAAGACCCAGCCGAGAATACGGAAAGGGATTTATGCAATGTTTTGAAGTTCTTTTATTGTCATCGAGGCGAGGCACAATAGTTTGGAAGAGAATGAACAAGGCTTTATCCCCCTTCTTCCTATTGTCTGGCCTCCCTGAGGCCTCGACCACCTTACTCACTCACTCACTCTCTCTCCCCTTCTTTCTTTTCCACTATGATTTTCTTTCCCCCTTTGGAGAGAATACATTGAAGTGCTTGTAAACTCTGGGAGTGTTGGAAAAAAGGCCCAAAGTAGAGCATTCCTGGGCATAATCTGCCCCGTTGCTTACCTCCCAGTTGACGTCAGAACCACCCTCAATTGGTGACCGTACTGAAGCCACAAGTCAAAAAACGTGGAAGAGGCAAAACCCCATCCAGAGACAGCCACATACAGATTACAGACGATGATCAAGGCGCATCGACACCACATACATGGTATATCTTGTATAGAGATCTCTGTAATGGTTTCAGTCCCTAAATCACTGATGTGACCGACAATCACATTATGTTTTGCTTCTTTTCTTCAACAGAGTTAAGTCATCATGTGGGATAGTTGTTTCAGGTGTGTTTACCTGTTACACAGAGAACATACTTTTTGGCTTGACTCACATTCGATACAATGATTTCAGAAAGGGTACATAATTCTCGGCATATTTTCCCAGATTATTCATACCTTGCTGATACAAAAACAACCCAAACGAAACAATGCACAAGGAATGTTACAAATGCTTTGATGATTGTGTTTCCTTGAACTTGTACTGGAGGCACAGTGTACATTGATCTCTTTTTCTCTTTGTTTATCTGTGTCTCTTTTCCTCTCCCCACCCCCCCCCCCTCCATCTCTCTCTCCCTCTCTCTATCTCTCTGACTCACTAACACACACACACATACACACACACACACACACACACACACACACATCCCTACAAGTTTCAGTGGGTATCTGTAAGTTATTCTTTGGTACTTGTCTCTTTTGTTGACAGATGTGAACTTACTACATTCCTGGTGGAAAAAGGTTGCAATGTCTCTTCGCATAAAGTTTGAGCTACCGGCTTCAGGCAGCTAGCCTAGACCTTGTCTTCCTGCTCAAAGCCCCATCCCCCTGCTCCCCCCCCCCCCCCACCCACCATTAGAGACTTGACCAGAAATGAGGTACAGTTGAACCTCTCGTATCCGGACAAGTCGGGACCGGGGCTCATCCGGAAAAGGGATTTGGCCGGATACGGGAGACTCTATGCTTTATACATGTGTACATAATGACATACACATGTACTGATGTAGCCCGTTGTAGTACCACATGTAGTAATGTGTATACTGCAACCTTTTCATTGTTGCACTCAGTAACAGACCTCAAATTAGAGGTTCGCGTTTGCAAGAATGCAATCATTTTCTTTTATAAATTCTTGGGATGATTTACCTAAATAATTATTAAGACATGTATCAAGTATATGCAATTCATGTGTGTTTGTGTAGGAGTTCTCAAGGAGTTAGGAATCCCCCTTTCCTCCCGTAATCATTAAAAAAAAAAAGAAAATCACGGCGAGATTCCGTCCGTATAATAGAGAGATCCGGATAAAGGGAGGCCGGATAAGAGAGGATCAACTGTATAAGAAGTCCGGGTGCAGATGGAGTCCCCATGCAGGAAAAATATGATGACGAAAGTACTGAACATCAAAACATAGGGTCTGAGGTGTGATGTAGTTTTTGAAAAGTTTAGTGATGGGGGGGGGGGAGGCTATTGGTTTGGCATTTGCTTGGGTCATTCCCTTTCTCCCCCCTCCCCCCCCCCCTTTCATTGTGATTGTTATTGGGGAAGGGGGAAGTCTGCATTAAAAAAAAAACAGACATCTCACAAGGTACAATGTACACCCATCGTTTTATCGGGTTTAGATAGTGACATCAAACACATTTGATCCAAAATGACAATTTTGGAGAAAAACACAGCCAGATTCTTCACTGAGAACTTTTGTTGGAGTTTACCATATTTGGTTTCTAGACTAATTCTCATTGGTATGAAAAAGAGAGATAATAAGAAAAAAAGCTTTTGAATTTCATTGGGAAGCAGATGAAGGGGTTACCATGTCAGTTTCATAAGGGATGATGACACAAATATTGGACGTGCTTTGCATCACTGCGAGAGAATATTGTCACTAAAAGCAGAAAATTTTGTTCGAGTGATTGATCGCACTTGACCCAGTAAGGATGATTTTCACGTTTTCAATTTTGGGGAATACAAAACGTAAAATGATACATCATACAACAAGCAAAAAATTCTTGAGCTGTTCAATGTTCCAGGAGATTTGGAGACTTTAAATCATCTCTTACAAATTCAAAATGTCAACAATTACTTACATACTTCCTTCTCCTCCTCTTCCTCCTCCTTTTCTCCCGTTATGATACGTTGAGATATGGATATGTTACGCTGGAATAAAGTCGGTTCTCGCAGACACAGACATTCATAAGCAGATCGAGATAGCCAAGGCTGAAATGATTACTCCCTATATAGTAGATTACGATGGACTACCAATAAATCACAGATTCTTGGCCAATGTTTAGACTGACATCGAAATGCTTGGAAGCCGAAGGAAGTTCATTTTATGACAATAACACAATCATTGCAGCTAATATGTCCTTATCTGTTTTCAATACTTCCGAGATACTAGTGAATATGGTGTTTTATTGGTAGGTGGAGATTTTACCGTTCCCTTGCTTGGAGAACCTTCCATATTTCCATGAAATTTCCTCTGTTCAAGGTACTGCTAATCACATCGCTCCCGGCTCATTGACACTAAAGAGTTATCAGTGTTTAAGTTGCACAGGACAAAACAATTTTCTTCACTGCCATTGACACATGGCAAAAAAATTGAAAAAAAAAATTAATAATAATAATAATAATAATAATAATAATAATAATAATAATAATAATAATAATAATAATGATAATAATAATGATAATAAAAATAATAATAATTTGGCTGCAAACAAAGCATTTGAAGTCTCCAAACTGTACAAGCCTAAACAATGACCAGAGTGTGACCTCAGGTACCCCTGTGGGATTCAAGAATTCAAGGTTTTTGTTGTTTTCTGTGGCATTCACACATATATGCAGACTTGTACTCTGCGCAGAGCAAATTAAACACGAATATCAAGAAGGATTGATTTTTGCATGGCAGAAGAATTACCAGTTTTTCCATTGAGCTGCAAACACTGATTTTTTAAAACCATTAATTTGGAGGGAATGTAAGCGGGCCTTCAATTTGAAGTCTCATAACAATTTGCCATAATATGGTTAATATTATGATATGCTCTTCTCAGGGGAGAAACAAACCTTTGGATTAGAAAGAAGAAGGCAGGCACTTTACAACATTAGACACTTTGAGCAATGATAGATAGATTTTTTTTTTACATTTTTAGTTTGTTTTAAATGTTATGTGCTGACAGCAAGCAATTCGGAAAGTCAAGAGCAAAGGAGGGCTACTATCTGGAAAAGGCACTGAGTCAACTTCTGTTCCATCTGTCTATCCCCTTGCCCCCTCCCCTCCCCCTTTTACCTGGGGCCAGTGCTGAGGAATGGGGCTACCTCCCCACTCCTGGATCCTCCCTCTCCCCTTCTTCATCATTACGCACCACACTCCTATGAAAACCATCGTGGACGGTGGAAGTTCAATGTGACAAGCCAAGCCAGGCTTCTAGGAAGCTCCCCTCCCCAAGGAAGCTCCTACAGACACAGTCTCCTTGACAGCGGCCCGAACAAAACCTATCACAATTTATGATTCGTCACATAAATCATAGCGACAGACCCAATATCAGGAAGTCCCCGGCCATGCTCTTGATAAGAAAAATAATGCGGCTCATTTCGTTCCTCGACCTACCATGGAGGATGTTTGTTTAGACAGGAGAGTTTACCTCTGGCGTATAAGGACTAGGGTAGACTAGAAGATTCTCTCCTGACGTATCTTGTAAAGACTATAAAATGAAATGACGTTTTCAGGGTACACCTTCAAATTTGTTTTGGTTATTCCATTGCTTCATAATCATGTAAAAGACTGCATTGTAAACCAACACTCTGTGAAGAGAAGCCTTGTACTTTAGGAAAATATTCAGTACAAATACCATAGAAATTTGTTGCATATTTTATCAAGAAGAAAAAAACCCACACAAATATACACATAAATGTTGAATCTCACCCTTCATATGCCATCTGAAGACATGTACGGGGCTAATTTTGCATAATCACAGCGACATCATCATAATTTCTTTCCTTGTAATACAGTCGTATTATATAGGCCTATATTCTTGATCATTAGACCTACAAAGCATGAGAGAGACCTAGTGTATGAACTCCTTGCTAGTGTGGATGGCACAGTATAAAAGGTGTACATGTATATGACTCCCTTTACTCAGTTTTTTTTTTTTCACTATTTCCACACTTGTGCACTCTACAGTCCATAACTCACAACATCAGTGCATGGGAGGGCAGCTGTGAACAGCTACTATTGAGGCATGGGGTCACATGTGATATCTGATCTTCGACTATCAATGACCTAAATCAGCGGAGGGAAAAACCAGCCTCAAATGACTCCGCTGACCACTTGCATCTAGTATTACTGCTGGGTTCATGTACACATTGCTTGCTTTTTATACATTTCCCCTTTTTGGACAGTACGCTGATATGTTTGCTCCATTACAGTATGCGGTACAGTCTTGAGGTGCGCGTAGAGGTCAACATTAATCGCAGAATGATTTCAGAAATCTATCCGCCAACCTGACGACTCAAAGTGGGGGGAAACAAAATTCGGAGGATTACAATATTTCCTCCTTTGCACTTTCAGAATGACGTCTTTCATCGGCAATGGAACGGCGCCTGAGGGGTTATTGGAAGCAAGGAGACTCTGAAAACGCCCAGAACACTATACAGCCAATAACGGAAGGACAAGCAATCATCCCCCCCCCCCCCCCCCCCCCCCCCCATCACAGCCTCCAAAAGAGGTATGGGAGAATATGCCATGTAATGACAGGATGTAGAAATTCAAACCTGATATACGAGAAGTTCTTTAAAAGAGGGAGATGATAAATGGAAATAATTTTGGTGGGACACTGATTTTCTCACATACTTGGATTTGAAGCAATCAGAAAGAGTTTTTTTTTTTTTAAAGAGCATTTCCATAAAAGGGGGACAGAAAGAGATCACGATGACATAGGGGAGAAAGAAACGATGTGCGAAAATTTCATCTTTCAAAATACAAACTGAATATTTGGTCAAGACTCAGAATTTCATTGACAGATGTTACTCACGCCATTGACAGTGTCAGGATTGGGTCAACACATATACAATAATGAAAGGACTGAAGCAATAGCTTGTCCATGCCATTATGGAATGGTGGGGACAAAATTTATTTTCCCCAAGTAGCTTGTCCTCCTCCCACACAGCAACATCAACTCTGCTTATTTCTGGCTTCTCATCATCGTAAACACGGGTGACCGTTTCTAAAAATATTCCCTCCATTATAAACAGAACGTAGCCTTTTCTGTCTTCCCCGAGCAGCCAGGAGACAGCGTTCATAGGATATACACTACGAAGGAATTACAGGGCTGCACTGCTCCTGCCCAAACCTATTTCGAGTTGCATAAATCTCAATTGCAGCGAAGCCACACAATAAGCGGCAAATGAGGGGAGTGCGTCATTGGCTGAAATGAAAACAGATTGAAATTGGGAGAACATTTCACGATAAGCTGTCCTTGCTCATAACAGGCGGAGTAACAAACCATTTTTTTTTTTTTTGTAAATTCAACTCAGAAAACGCAGTATTTTAAAGGGAGGAAAAAGGAATGCAGGATCACCAAACAAAAGATTTTAAACCAGGAAATTCTACATTTCTTTATCGAACAATACACCGCAGCGCAGGTACACCATGCATTGGCAAACTCAAATTATGAATCTATCTTCCCATACTATAATAGTGTGACCAAATTTTGATCAGTCTGTTGCCTGCACACTACATATACAATGTGCTCTAAACACCTCTTAGTGTGGGGATACCATAGAATGGGAAGCCTGGTCCGGCTCAGGATATTTTCGAGAATCTCCATAACAAATTGTATCCAGCTTTATCCTGTGATCTCTGTGTGAGCACACACACAGCTGAAGAAGCTTGAATAGAGTCCACTGTTACCGATAGGCATACGAACATGCACATTTTTGTTGATGGGTGCTACTTGTGGTTTTCGAATGTACCATGGTGGGTAGCGAATGAATTGGGCCACCATGAGTCCTCATGCTTCTGGGTATTCAAAGGAAAATTCTGGGGCAGTTGAAAGCTAATCTAAAGAGAAGGAGCACAATTTTAGAAGCACATCAGTTAAAAAAAAATAAAAAAAATGAAAAATGATCGAAATCAGATAGAAATTACGGAAGGTATAAAATTTTGAAATTGCACTAATTTTCACAAAACAATTTTTGAACAATATATGCAAATGAGTGAGTTGATGATGTCATCCCCTAACAATTTGTAATATTCTTTGCACACAAAATCTTGAAATGTCCAGTTTTTTTTTTGTTTGAATGCATTTATGCCGAAGTCACAAATCTAAATATATACATATGATTGACCATTATTTTCTAGGTAGTCAGCCAGGAATAATGTTATGTTTCACACCTTAAAGAGCAGCAGAATTTATGCAGTCCACAGATTTCATACAAGTTTTCTTTAGTTGTCTTGTGCATACACACATATCACAGAATCCCTTCTCTCATTTTCAGATTACAAGGGGAAAAAAAACAAAAAAACAAATATGACCCCTTCCCCCCCCCCAAAAAAAAAAAAAATAGCAGGCAATATCTATATCGCATATGATATGAAAATTTAGCCCCAGCAAAGTCTATAGAGTATCAATTCCATTCATCCAGTCAACTAAACATTTGTCAAGGCCATTCATTTAGCTTCCTCCATAGCTTGTCAAACGTGATGGTTGCTGGGTTTAACGCCAACACAAGGATGCAACGGTGTATACTGGAAAATCTTTGGTGTCAAATGTATGTCAAGCCCATCTTTGCGAGCTCCGCCTATCGAGCACAGCCACGGCCACACCTGACTGAAAATAAATAAACAAAAGGTGGGACAAAATCAACCAGGCATTCGTCACGCAGGGTGAGTAAATATTATGTTTCTGAAATCTTGCAAGTGACACCACAACATGCCTGACAGCTGAAGAATAGGCGAGAATTAGCTCGTTAGCGCGAAAAAGGAAGTAGAGGAACAAAAGGCATTTATGGTAAACTTTTTTTTCTGACAAGTCAAGTTTACCACAGTGACACGCGAGAACATGAATTGGTGGTTTTGACAGAACCTTGGCATACTTGGGTTTGAAACAGTGTTTGCTTTTGCAGAGCTATTAAACATCGAGCAAATACTTCCCGAATGTAACAAACTTGAAATACAATGTACATGCATTTGTTTCCCTCACAATTCAAAAGGATGTTGACTTTGCCCACATTCATTGATGCTCAAAGCACTTCCGACCATGCATGCACCATATTCCTTCTTTCTTCAGTGCAGGGCTTCAAATTTAGAAAACAAATGAAATTAAAGGACTTATCAAGGACTATGCTTGGTTTCACTTTCTTCATCTTTTTTTTCCTTTACTGTAATCTACACATACACAAACTCTCTTTAAGAAAAAAAAAAAGATGGGAGAGAGAGACAGAAATATGATGCGAAAAAGTTAAGAAAATAATGTTCTTCCTGACCAGTAAAAAGAAATGATAAAAAATCTTGCCTTCCATCATAAATCCAATAAATATGGCCTATACTCCTCTGTATAACCACAGTGCCTCATACACCGTACACTTGGTGATCAACACATTTCACTGTCACTCTGATCTCGGCTCTGCTGGTAACTGATATGATATAGGCCCTATACACGTACTGTAAAACCAGAAATATTTGCAGCAATTAAATTTTCGCAAATTGGAGCCGACAGCCTTGTTTGCGGCATGAAATTTTCCCAAATTACTACTGGCAGTCAATGCATACAGTGTAGACAAGAACTTTTACGAGGATTTCAAGTTTGTGAATCTTGGCTCCTCGCGAAATTGGCGGAAATTTCATGCACAGGAAAATTTCCGTACACGGTATACAATGTATATTATGCATATAGTGTGTGTAATCCTAATGTGCTTCATGACCAGCTTGTATAAAATGTAGTTGACCTTTTAGTAGTGAAAACCCAGAGTTCAGGAAAAAAAAACAAAAACAGAGAAATTACAAATGAGAGCCACTTAGGATGCCTTTACCATGGACTGAAATAGGCTTAACCATTAGTGAAGAATTCTCCCCATTCAGCCAGCAAACTATTGATTTCTTTTTTCTCTTTCCATCATCGTTCTCCCGATTCCTTCACAGTCACGTCACAAATACAAAGGAATCGTCAGCGGATCAGCAGGATTTTACGGATGCGCCGTCCAGATTCTGTGAAACCTCTCAGTCTTGCCTCATGCCCTGCTATTTCGGAAACCTCGGCCTTCTGCCAGCAATTCTGTGCGGACCTAATTTTGCTCAATTTTGTTTTGTTTTGCTGCCGGTTTTTTTGTTTGTTTTTTTTTTTGAGTGGCTGGTTGCTTCTAAATGGCCGTGAGGGCGCGAGTGACAGCCCTGAAGTGCAGTAAAACGGTGAAGTAAACAATACCTGCCTCAAATCGGCCACAATTGGGGGTTGGTGGGCAACTGGGCATCCTATATGAAGACCCAATGAATCAGCTTTTCTCGAGTATGTGTAGATGTGTGTATGTCTGTCTGTCTGTCTGTCTGTCTGTCTGTCTGTCTGTCTGTCAGGTATTTATGTCTGTCTGTGTCAAAGAGTGCAAAATGTATCTCGGCTCACATTTCAAAGGCTGCTAACATTCGCTCATCAAAATCAGGGAGGTTCCAATGAGGAATCAGGGGAGATACCTGCATGCTACATTCATCTTGATAAAGAAATATTGATTGGCAAACTAATGACATAAATTTGTATACATTTCTGGTGGCCAGCATTTGGAAGAAATGAATCATTTCACGAAGCACCTCCTACTCAATCAGTAAGACTTGGAAGGGCTGTATCTAACACAACCCCCAATAGAGCCAATTACCAATTATTCACAACCAGTTGATCCCTTTCAATGGCATTTGGGTCCCCCTGAAACATTCAACTCAAAGTTGTACCACCTATTCCCAGATAACATACAAATTGCACTAGGCTGCGACGATTTTGTCTCATCCTAGAACAAGCCAAATTTCCATCAGTGGCACAGTTACGAACCCTGCACTGATTTTGAGAGGAATACTACTAGTGCTTCGTGCTACGCGGGTACGGCATGATCTTCATATATGGATCGATGCGCTGATTGTCAAATGCCAGACTCGCCCATTATCGCAGCACATCTCACAAATTTTGGGTCACATTAAAAGGGGGCCAAGGTATCCCTGGGAGATACTTAATTGAGAGAGTATTCTGGTGACCTTTGTAGTATCTGCCTAATGATCAATTCTGCTCTCAAACTGATTTTTCCCAGTCATTCTTGTTCACTGTAATGAGCAAATGTTGTGGTAGAGGCGAGCAACAACATGTACTCTCGAGAGAAAGAAGAAGTCATTACAGAGCTGACAAGCCCAGGATTTAGCCTGACACTGTGAAATAAAAATGTAGGAATTGCGATGAATCAGATAAAGATCTGTAACAAAGCTGCAGCCCTCTATGCATTGACCACTTTTTATGACGTGAAATCTCAATGAATTGTGGCACATAATTATACAATTTTCTGCAACAAATGTCCAATTACAGCATAATAACTGTTGTGGTTTCATATTCACATTGTCAAATTCTTCCATATTTCAGTGACTATTCTGCGGGAAAAGAGCAATTTCCAGCAGTACAATGCCATTATTTTGCAGGATATATTTTCACATATATCTCTCTCTCATTTGACAAAATTATGTGGTCAGATCTTTACAGGATTTTGTATTTATCTCCATGGTTCACTTCTCTAACACCAGAACAATAAAAACTTGCAATATATTATGTGTTATTGTAAATATCATTGGTTTGGACTCTGTAAAGGTTGACATGGAGAATCCTTAGAACAGAGCTGGCTCTTTAAATCACCTTGTCATAATGTGATAGAGTTCGATATATGACTTATCAATATATTGGCTTTTATATTTCCCACATGGTGGAATTTTTTTAAAGGTATGTATCAAACATCAATACAATGATAACACTAACAGTACATTGCATCATTCTATTACACATGTATATGTTCTACAACAGTTTTATCAAATATTTCATGTTACAAAAATATATAGGGCCATGTTCCAAGTCAAGCTATGCTTATGAACATAGTCCCCTGCATTCAATTATCGACCATAAACTTTACTCTGAAATGTTGCCTTCTTTATTTATAGTGAATATTCAACATGACATATTGCTTGGTACACTATATCTTCATTTCTCATATTTTCTTGCATACATGTATGTACAATATAATAATGTATACTAATTTTGTAAACAACAATGTCAACACGATGTAAAAGCTTTGTATCACAACAGAATCTTTCTTTTATATTTCTCAGCTTTCAGAAAGAAAAAACAAACAAACACAAGAAAATGGTACTTTCCTGATGAACATTATTGAAAAACACTGCAATTTTGTTCTTGCGTCTATTGTCAATTAGTACCTGGCCGATGGTGAGATAATCCTGCCTTGCCTTGTCCTTGTCAAACAAGGAGAGGAGAAGAAAAAAACACGAAAACAAGCCTGTGGCCCCAGTGTGAGAATCTCCACAGCAGGACACACACAGATCTTGCTATGGCTGGGTTATCTCCCAAAATGGCCATTATAATCACCAATTTGGTCAGTGGGGCTATCTTCTAATTGCCTCCATAGTGACCTAATGACCTCCCCATCCAATTAAAGCATGCAATTCATTTGTTCCTCATTTGTCTGTGTGTTCAAAGAGCACAATATTTCAGACGTAACCTCTCAGCAACTTCAACAACTGTTCTAAATTTCTGTTATCCGTGCGGGTACAATCATATTCATCATCAAGCCAGTTGGAGATGGGAATCAAATCAACAACACTTCGCCTACTTCTGCACAAGGCTATGAACACTACAACCACCAACACTGATGTTGCTTTGCAGGAAATGGTTCTAGTAATTTTTGAATGCAATAATTTGATCATCATGGCATTTGTTTTGATGATGATAAATATGTGATTTTATTTGTGTATATCCACACTATCATCTCACAGAGATTGCACATATTCGTATCTTCCATCCAAAGTTAACCACACAAGAAACTTCTATCATATTAGTGGGTAAATTTCCTAAGCTCTGAACAATGGCCTTTAAAGGGATCTTACAGTTCGGTTGAGACCTAATTTCAGGTCTTTTTCGGTGAGATAATGAGAAACCTCTTATGAAATATGAAAGAGCATGTAATTATATGAGGAATTCAATGTTTATTTAATGAAAATTGGTTTTGAAATGGCTGAGATACCAAAAAAAGAGTGATTCTAATAAAGTGTGGGACCCACATTCTATTACAACCGCTTTGTTTTACTTTGTTTTTGGATGTTTCAGTCATTCTAAAGCAATTTTCATCAAATAAACTTTGAAAACCTCTTGAAGTGTTTTTTTGGCATCTTGCAAAAAGTTAAAAGCCCAATTCTCATCTCCACAATACTGTGCCATCCCTTTAAGAGTAGTATCACATGTTTGTAAACAGAGACAACGAGGAAATGGGGACAGAATTAATATTGGAGGGCAGGCTTGGAGTTCCTATCCCATCTACCATTTCATGCAGGACTTTGTCAGTGACCTTTGATCCTATGTAACACTACAAACAGCAAGTGCAGAGTATGCCATCAGTAGCGATACACAGTAAAGTCATTCTTAGATTGAGACCAACAATTTGCGAAAAACTCTTGCACTGTCAAAACTGGACCAAATTTTAGCCAGATAGCTCAACGAAATGGAAAGAGTTCATGACATATAAAGAAACAAGTATGTAGGCACCTACATGTAGAGATTTTATGAATTAGTTTAATATTGCCCACCCTTTGCAATAAAGAAACAAGATGCAGAGATTTGATGAATTCAGTTCATTATCACCCACCCCTTGTAATACATATCTCAACAAAATATAAATTATTTTATCAATCAGTTATCAATCCATATTCATGCAAAGAAGGAGGCTCTATGTTCATCGATGGACTTATCTACTATTCTATAATCATACTTTAATATCATTTTCATCTTTACTTCATTGTGTCTTGGATAGATTATCAAAATGAGCTATCTTTGGAACAAGGCTGATGGGGTATCCATGATGCATGTGACAGCGGATCTGTGATATGATATAGCCTTAAATGTCAGTGACTAAATCTCCTTGTGGAGTGATTGCTTGATCATAAATTGGCCTTTAGCCAGCGACAAGAGATTAGGGTCTCGTGTAAACAGGTCTATGGGTGTTACCAGTTACCAATGCCATTTATAAACATGGAGGGTTCTACACTCTTATGCTAGAGCTTATTTATCATACAATAGTTCCAGACTGCATGAATTTCTCGGAATTGTATAGAGTTACAGAAAGGAGCATTCAGACATTGAATTGAGTAGCTTCCACTGGCTGTTGATTGAAAACAAAATTTTTAAACCGGAAGCACTCGGACAAAAAAAAAAAAAAATGCTCCAGAATTGTATCCCACTTCACTGTTGTACCATGCAAAAATCCTGGACTTAGCTAATAATTGTCCAAAAGATATTATGGATCCAAATTACCACCAAACCATTTGAGCAACATTGCTAATAGAAGAAAAAACAAACAAACCAAGCAAAACATACTTGGCAAGGGTATAACAATGTTTGTGTCACAAATAATATATTGATGTATGTTTTTATTCCATAAAAGCAAAGTGTTTCGACATCTTATAATTTACTACCCGAACCAAACCTGGGATAAGGCAAAGTAAGCATTCAGTAGTCTAATTTGAGCTGGCCAGCCCTAATCCATATTTTGTCTCAGGGCAGGTCAACTTCCGGGATTTACCAAAATTTCCCATGTATCTATAGCCTGTGTCTCATGATCCACTCAGAAATTTGACATTGTGCAAGTAAAGATGTGATATACACACCACTGCAGCTAATATTTCAGGTACCACCCTAAATGTGCAATAATGCTATGGGTGGGGGTTTTGATATCAATCTGATTTTTTTCCCCCCACATACACTTGAGGGAGCATTTGTGCTATATGACTGAGAACACAATTCTGTAGAAATTACTAACACCTCAAAAAAACAACCTAAGAGACTTCAATAATTAATGCCTCACACAATCTTGTAGACAAAACTGAGTAGACCATATGTTCAAAAGTTGGCACAGAATTTACAAAATCAAATCAGTATTAAATATGAAATGAAAAATGTTTTTTTTTTGTTTTGTTTTGTTTTGTTTTTTTTTTTTGGGGGGGGGGGGGGATAGACCTGAGAGGTAGGTGAGCTCTGCAATGATGTGAAATGCATAAAAAGATTGTAGCAATGTTTCCTAATCATGATCATTTTCCCACAGACTCACTGCTAATTAACATTTCTTTTGAATGTGAAAATACGTGCACCCTCTTTTTTCTTGAACATACCTTCAAATACAACTTAATGTACTGCAGTGTATATCAGAATTCCAATCCCTCAGCTAATTCATTTTTCCCTGACTCAGAACATTACTCACACAACTGATAAATCTTCCCTACACCCTGATCCTGAAAAGATGTTTTGCATACGTGCAGCAAATGCCACACGGCTCACTTTTTAAAAAGCGAAGGGGGCGGGGATAAAGCACGACTTTCACAAACTTCATATTGCACCAGATGGGATAATCGGCCTACATCATTTCAGTGCGTCATCGCAGAATGTAGCGACGTTAATCCAGCTGGGATTGAAATGTACGCAGGTGATTATGCACATGTGGATGAACACTTAACTCCTCACCATGAATCAATGGTGATTATAATGTCTGTGATATCTACACACGTTCAGGCTAGGGTGGAACATCTCTCTTTCTCCCTCCTTGTTTGGGCGCGTGGGGGTTCCCCTACCCAACCCACCCCCATTCTCTTATCTGTTCATGAACAGCAAGTATCACAAGTCATAGTCATGAAATACAAGATGTACACTCTGTATTGGATGATTTTCACTGGATATTGGGGATTAAACCCCACATAGTTTGCAGACTTCGCTAACTAACCACGGGCAACAACCTGAAAGTGGTATGATAAGCTGATCTTTTGAATCATCATCAAACATTTGAGGTCTGAATTAGTCTGATCAGCCGCCATAATAAGCAGATACGATTAAAGTCACGATGTTCTTTTCAATGCATCAGATGCTGCCCTTTATAAAGTCCCCATTACATCACTAACACCGAACATTATACCACAGAAACCATTAATCTTGATTAATCTGTTTAAAAATTTTTTTTTAAAGAATCAAGTATTCAGTTGTCCTTTATCCTTTTGGGGGGAGGGGGTGGGGGGGTTCTTTTCCGTAGCAACTAACAGAACTGAGATCACTAAAAACACACATGCACACAAACAATCACACAAAGAAACAAATCTGACATTAATGTCATCACTGCTCTTCACTTTCGACAATAAGCACCCCTGATTACATAATCTTACTGGAGAATGACACCCAACATATGTTTGCTCTTTAATGTGTTTGATACATTGTGCCTATTTGATTCATCTTGAACGTAAAACCAATGCAAAAAATAAAAAATAAATGAAAAACAAATATGACAATGAGTAAATAAATATTGTTCTATGCCAAAGCAACTCACCCGATTTCTTGACATGGGGTTATCAAAGTCGATGCCTGGTGCCACAAACAGGTAGCCATACTGGATCGCCTTCTTGGGTTTCTGTGAGATCAAGACATAAGATTGGAAATGAGAGCTTAATTTGAGGGTCTCAAACACCACAAGCAGTAACTGCAGCTGATACACGATGTTTAACATAAGGAAATAATTATGAAATATCAAAATGAGGCCTTCATGTCAATAGCACATAAACATTGCCAACCCTGAGTCTAATGATTACAATTGACAAATTTCGTAAGATATTGCTGAGCAAGAAATGAACAGAACAGAGAGAGATATTTCTAGTACAAATTTACACATCAATTTTCTTCTTTGATTAAAATGGCCATAAATGCAATACATTCTGTCATGCCAAGGGTAACTACATGACCATTCATACTCCTGCCTCACATATGATTATTCTGAAAGGTCTTTCAAGGTTATTGGGTTCAAACCACCACTGACTCCACAGTGGTCCATTGTGGTTCACTGTGCCGATCGTGATCAAATCAAAATATTGATGTCGGCCTGATTTCCACAATGTTCCTGTGGTCCTCTCCATGCAAATGTTTAGTTCAGCACGTAAAACATGTGGAAAAATATACCCCAAGTCACAAGGAGTAAACACTGGCTCAGCTGATCTCTTAAACATTTCAACAAACTGGCAGAGGACGGAAAACGAAAGAAGAGATGAGTTTCTAAGAAATACCACCCGCAAACTTGTACCTGAATTATTGGATCAATATTGACTGATCTCAGGTATGGTCCAAACAACAAAAAAAAAATGCAGACTGCCAATCACAACTTTGCTGGGGTAAATGTACTTCTGTCTATGAGTTTAAAAGGGAGGTTCCCTCTCATGCAATATTTGTACACATGGCACAGATCTTCCTTCAGAGGACTCAGATCACTTGATGTGATACATAATACATGAAAAAGAGTTTTAAAAAAAGAGCGAGTGTGTCTGCACATTGGTCAGATAAGGACTTTTTTCAGTAAACAAAAGGCACAGTGTGTCCTTGAGATAATCTAGTTACAATTCATCTCCTCCTTTTCATGTTCTTCTTTTAATTCCTGACAAGAAAAGAAAAAAAAATAAAGGTACCTCTACTCCCCCCCCCCCCCCCCCTCTCCAAACAAAATAAAAATCACTACTACTAAAAGGCCTGTAGATACAATATACACATTCCACGACAGCTGTAAGATAGTACATTAACCTAGCTAGGAACTCTGGGAAGACCAAACATACTGTATGCCCTATGAGTACTTTCTCCCTCCCATGGTCAAAATAGAAATGAGGAAAGAGAAAAAGGTGCAATTCTTCAGTTTCTGTTTACCGGAGAGAGGTGTGCGTAATGTAGGCAAGGCTGTTGCCATTTTACGCTTTCGGTCGTTGTTGTTTTTTCCTTCCTTTCTCTCACTCCAGCCCCAGACTTCACGCTCCTATAGCCTAACACTAAAAGGTCTCGGAGGGGGAGAGCGGCCGTGTAGTGGCGCAAACGACACAATATCGCGGCAAGACCGCTCAGCGATTTGACGGGTTTGCCGAGGCTCGGCAGTTTTGTGTGAGCGCGGATCGTGTTACCCCCCAAAATGGCTTTCCCGCGTCATCAAGTGCCCAACATACTGGGTTTGGGATGAGGATGGAGCTGGAGGGCGGTATGAAAAGAAGTATGCATGCATCACATTATGTTCTACTGCTACTAACTTCGCTACCACACACAATTCCAGCACACAAGACAGACACTGTATGGTTCATTTATAAACTGGTAATACATTTTCGCAAGTCAAATCATATTGAGCATTTAGGATGTTTTCATCTCTTTTACCGAATAAAAATGATGTTAAAGTTAACCTTCTTTGCAAGCTGTCATTAGAATATGTCCACGAAGAATTGAGCACTTCCTTCTGAGAAAAAAATATTAACAGGATTGAACGGCCTGAAGCTTCAATAGTAGTACGCATGATTTATCCCGCAAGCATTTACCACCATCTCCACAGACAAGACTCACCCATTTCTTCACTATCCAGACATCCTCATCTGTTTTTTTATTTGATGGGGGGGGGGGGGGGGGAGGGGGGGAGAAAAAATACTACTGTCAGATGCCTGTGTAAGCTGACAGCTTAACATGAGGTAAATTAATAAATGCAGTCGCGCACTAATGCAGCAAGCAGTCATGGAGCGCATGATATTTGCTGGTGTGAATGGGCAACCTTTCCATCTCTACACAACCTGCTAAACCCATTAAGTTGCCTTTCTGAGAAAGAATCTACAGCAAGACTGCATGTATGAAGAAACTACACCTACCTACTGGTGAACTTGATTAAATTTCTCTCACGTTTAAGGGAAATTCAGTGGTAGTTTGTGGTCTTCTATAGTATTTGACTTACTAGGCAGCTGAATTTCATTCAGAATGACTGTTTTATCTGAACCAATGTATCAGTTATTTTTTTATTTCATGGAACTGTTCAGATGTACCCATACCTTAACTTCATACATGTAACTTCAATGCTTGCCAGCTGATTGTGTTGTAAAGATATGATTTTACTTGCAACTACACAGGTGTACAATATGCATACATGTGCTTTATATGTTACAGGAAGTAATTCATTAAGTACCACTTGAGAACTACAGCTAGTTGGATATCTGTGAGTAAGATGACTCATCATAGCCATGATAATCAATATGATTCTTGCTGGCCATACCAGTGAAGTGCCTATCATATTTTAAAGGACAAGTCCACTTGCATAAGGATTGAGAGAATGTGGCAAATATTAGTAGAACATATCAGTGAAAGTTGGAGGAAAATCAGACAATCCGTTCCAAAGTTATGAATTTTTGAAGTTTCTGCACAGTCAAATCACTAAACAAGTTCAAAAACATCATCTTTACCTCATGATAAAGGACAGTGTGGCATGACCTTGGTACAGCTGTTGTCATGGGAACATTGAACCAGATGCCACTGAATTTAAAGGTTGATGCTCTTGGGATAGAGACACCTAGGTGCACTCCAACACACAACCAGCATATCTCATGAATCTTGGGGATGATTTTTGGCTCTTATGGTGAGTACAGAGATTGGCTGTGGCAGTACCAAGAAAAAAAGATAAACAAAAACAAAAACATATCCTCACTAGTCTACAGACACAACCAGAAGCTAATCCTTCACCTCTGATGCTCATTACAAGGTACAAGTACAGTGTATTTGGATGTATCTTCCTCTCTAACTAATATTGATGAAATTCCTCAAAAAGACACAAGAGAACCACACATGAAAAGTGACCTAAGATAAGAGTTTAAGCATTTTTTTTCCTTCTATAGACATAACATCAAAATCTTAGTAGAAAACAAGGCAATTAAACAATATCCCTTTTCATTTCAATTAAAGTACACACAGCTTCTTCCAAATCATTGCAAGATAAAGAGACAAAGATTATCAGTAATCAAAGTAAATCAACTTTGAGACTTGCTATAAACTACCACTTTGAGCTAATTTGTACTCAATTTTGCACAAGAAAACCACAATTTCTACCCAAAGAACCTCACATCTTCACGCCTTTAAGGCTGCTCAGATCAGACCAGAGCGCCCCATTAGCTAGCAAAGCAAAGGGGAGAAAAATGAGATGATACTCCTAACAGGATGACGATTGGGAAAATCTACCGGCTAAGCCGTCCAATCATGGGCTGCATCTTGGGGAATCATGCATTCATGTCCTTCGCTGCATCGCCCCCGCACCATCCCCGAGATGACAGCCCCCTCCCCCCTTTTTTTTAACAATTCAATTTGCAGCCTAGCATTTAAAGAAAATGAAAAACAACACAGTAGAGAGAAAAAATAAAAACGATCCACTTGTCAAGTCGTGCATGACACTGGCTAGGTCTGCCTTTAAATGAGATTTAGATGCGTCATGATTGGTGCCATTACCCATCCGTTCTACATCCTTTACGAGATCACCCCTTACTGGGCAAGACGTGGACGATTGGGGGGGGGGGGGAGGAAGGGTTCACAGTGTACACCTCCCTGATCTTTCTGCAGGGAAGAATCAAGACAGATCAACACGATAACAGTATATATATTAACAAGAGACCCGCGGGTCTAGCGCTCACCTGAGTATCGCAAGTTCACCTTATCACGCAGTCACTAGTCTAGATTATTCACAGCTCTACCAAAATTTGACCAGGCATTCTCAAGTAGAAGATGAAAATGTACAATAAGGGCCCAAATTTTTTAAGATTCCTTAATTTGGGGGGATTGGGGCCTTTGGCTCAGATGAGCTAAAAATGAAGAAGCGACAGTAAGTCACCCTACTTTTTAATCCATTCTTCCTTTATCCAAGTCACAGCTTTGCTCCCTTCATAACCTGGCTTCATCTTCAGGATACGAACGACATTGAAGAAGTCTGTCAAGTTGCTGTTTACGATGCATGTCCGTTCTGTGGAATATTGTCATTCTCATGCTTTCAATATGTTGCCACAACTTCGCAGCTTCAAATCTTTCTAACTTGAATTGATCTCCTCGTGCCCATTCTTAATTAAATCCCCTACCAGGTCATGTCAAATGGGGAAAATATTTTTATTCGAGGGGATCATACAAAGTTATTTAAACACGATACTCATTCAAACCAAAATAATATTGAAAGACAGAGCAGAGATTAGATCAACAAGAAGAACATATTGAATTCAATTCATATATAAAATGCATATATAAGGTGGGGTGTTTTGTTTTTTGGGGGGGAGGGTGTTTCTGAGATCGAGATGCTATTGAAAGGGATGGGTTACATCTTCAAAGACAAATCTTTTCGTTTCTCCTTTGTCCTTTCGTTTGACAATACATTCATTAAAGGACAAGTTCACCTTCATAAACATAAGTATTGAGAGAATGTAGCAATATTAGTAGAACACATCATTGAAAGTTTGAGGAAAATCAGACAATCCGTTCAAAAGTTATGAATTTTTGAAGTTTTTGTGCAGTACCCGCTGGATGAGAAGACTACTGCAGTGTATGAATAACTTAGATGTCACATGCGTACAACAATATAAGGAAAATATAAAGAGAATTTCACAAAATTCCATCTTTTGAAAAAAGTACACATTCCCCTGACTCGTTACCGATAAATGTTATGGGTAATATTATTCCCCCTGCCTTTAGAAAGAGGCAAGTCAATTGCTCTTTTATTATGCGAAAAAAGTGAAAATATGTTGAATTTTCTTTTATATTTTCTTTATACTGTTGTACGCATATGACTCACAAGCTGTAGTAGTCTCCTCATCCAGCGGTTCCAACACAAAAATTTAAAAAATTCATAACTTTTGCATTGATTGTCCAATTTTCCTCAAACTTTCACTGATGTGTTCTACTAATATTGTTGCATTTTCTCAATCCTTATGTTTATGAAGGTGAACTTGTCCTTTAAATCACTTAGTTTGAACCTAGTCTTTAAAAAAAAAGTGATTTGCACATATCAAGTTGACTACTGTCAGAGGAAAAACATGAACCTTTGACTGATGTTTAGCAACTCAATACTTTTGACTACACCCAAAATTGTCTCGACTTCCACGAAAATTTAGCAATGAGTGATGCCTATACAGTCAAAATAGACCTTAAAGATAAAATGGAGTTCCTGTTAAGGTGCATTTCACCGAGTGAAACCATGATTCAAAGTATCAGGATATAACTGCTAGTCAGTATGATGCTTAGGGAGCATTATAACTCATGTTTGATTACTAGAACGTCAATTTAGATGAGAACTGCAGTAGTGACTCTCGCAAAATAACGGCTCGTTTAAACGGAAGGATTTGGTCTCGAGCGCATGATTCACAACGCCCCCTTGCGGTCCCGAGAAGAAAGTCGGTTTTCGGATACTACTGATACTATACTACTTATAGAAGTCTTGAGAGAGCTCTGTGATATACTACTGAAGTGTACTGTACACAAGCGCGACCGCATCCCAGAGGCTACGATCCGCGATCCGTTTATAGCAGAGCAAGCTGTCGACAACTGCGTACATTGTGTGTATAGCCACTGTGTGCGTTTTATGTCCGACGTCCAGTAGTGTACGATCGAACGATACCCCTGTGCGGTGTATGTTGTGTGTACGTATCATGGGGGCATGGATGGGCCAACCGTATACTGTGCATGTGTGGGTACGGTGGCCATGAGCATGCTATCTAGTACCCATATTGTACACATGCCCCACGCGCTTTCCCCACTCTTTGCCTTCCACCAGGGAGGTGAGACCTCCCTGCTTCCACCAAAAAGTCGATACTCTTTGCTAGTCATGCTTCCACCAAAGAGTGGATTCAGTCCACTGAACAATGTAGTCCGTGGCGATATCGTACTGGCTTCCGTTCGCTATGACAATGCCAATCACTGTACTAGTGGATGGTACATGCGTGGCCATGGCAAGCGAGCTGGCTTCGTTCGTTCGCCCCGTTGCAAGCTACTAACGTATTACACGTATTATGTACTTGGGTACTGTTAGTATTCATACGACCAGCTGCGAGCTGCGTGTTAGTGGACTGTTCTGCAGATCTATATAGAGGCGGTCCGAAATGCATGTTCAATTGCCATGTTTTCATGCTATAATAAACAATAAGATTCTCTCGCCATATTACGTGTTGACAAGAACAGATAAAATAACTGAAACAAACAATCAAAGGTAGCCCTCCCATTTTTCTTGTTTTTGTTATTCTGTCGATAAATGAGCTTCCAAGTAAAAAAAAAAAAAGAGTAAACAATAGTGGGCCTGTACGTTTTGTGAAGGACATGTTTGTTGTTCGTCGGGTGATTTGTTGACAGGCCATGGACCTAATATAGGCCTACTAGTACAAGGACATTCATCGTACACATTTTTGCACACGCATAATACCTTCCCTACAGGATATACCTGTCCTCTACGAATACCGATCCTTTTTTTTTCCTTCTTTTTTTTTTTTGTGCTCTGGAATATGCTACGGAAAAGTGAAATATTGAGATCACAAGTGACAATCATTCTTCCATCATTTCTTTTAAAAACTGCCTGCTTTTCCCAAGCGAAAGTGTTTGCTTTGAGGTATGATTTCCTAACATACACCTCAAGACTGCACATTCACTTCATTTGATTTTTCCGCGTTATTTTCTTCTGCGCATATAGTTTTAGATTTATCGAATCTCCATCTTGTTCTTCTCCCGGCTTGCTTGCGGTGACAATCATGGGATCAAAGCAGTACCCTAAAGCATGCTAAAACTGTCTTTGAGACGCTTTTGAGATGTAGGCCTACAGGTGGCCGTGCATGATTGACACAAAATTTCTCATGATCTCAGGTATTGCTGCTCCTCATCATCTGTATCTATTCAAAGACATTTCTGTCTGAAAAAGGCACATCTGCAAAACAAGACTGAAATGAGGGAAACGATCCTTTTGTTAGTGACGATACATGATCACACAATCAAGTAAAGAAAAAATGCCAAGTAAACCTAAGAAAGAACAACAGCTCTCATGTATTTATTACTGATGATCATCTACACAGCCAAAGTTGCCATGCAGTCGGTAGATGTTGACGCTTCCGCACGTACCACATGCTGTTCATTTCTAATTTTAATTTTTTTATTTATTTTTTTAGTTGCATAGGCCTGATTGTCAGAGAAAGACATAATCCGAAATCGAAAGGATTTTTGTTTTGCTTTTTTTCTGTTTGTTTTTGTTTTTTACTGATTGTTTGTAATTTTCAAATTAGTGGGGCCTATTGAGATACGTTTTGCGATTGTAGGACATGTTTGTTGTTGGTCAGGTGATTTGTCGAGAGAACTGACAACCAAATTTGCTAATCCTGTTTGTGTTATTGTCGTTTTAGGGTTTTTTTTTGTTTTTTTTTTTATTTGTTTGTCCAGCATGGTAGGGCCTACCTGTGTTCTGTGCGTAGTTACTGCGGCCGGCGTGTAATGGCGACAGGGTCTTGTTCAATTTGCCATGGTTTTTACACTATATCATTTGTGATGAAAGAAAAGCAATTCTCTCGCCGTAAGTGCTGACAAGCCAAATCAAAAAATCAATAACAATCTTTGCATCGTTTTTGCCAACTCTGTCCATAGCCTAAATGAGCAGTCCAATAAAAAAAAAATGCACTAAATATCGTCAACTAAACCTACAGAAGTAAAAACAGCTTGATGATCTACACACGGTCAACGTTGCCATAGTTGACGCTTCAGCCTGTATATGCTGAGCATTTCTTTCTTAATTTCATTCCTTTTCTTCTTCTTTTTTTTCTCAGCGTACTTTTACTGATTGTTTTTCAAATTAGTTGGGCCTATATGCGTTTTATGGAAGACGTGTTTAATTGTGTTTTCGTTTTGTTTTGTTTTGTTTTGTCAGGCGATCTGTTGACAGAATAATATTGATGACCACTAATCCTGTTTTGATTACTATTAATATTATTTTGGGTTTTGTTGTTTGAAATCAAAAATTGTCTGCACTTTTTTTCCTTTTTTTGGCCGATTATGTCGATAAATCAGCTGTCAAGTAAAAAAAGAAAACAATCGCCGACTAAACCTAACTAAAACATCAACTACAAACCAACAACAACAAAAACAAACCCAGCTCGGTTGTTACTGATGATCGTCTATACACTATACGTTGCCAGAGTTGGTGCAGTACATGACGCTTGGCACGAAGCATTAATTTTATTCAAATTCATGAAATTCTTCCGTCGAGATGTTTTCATTGCAGCTGATTGACAAATTACCCTACATCGACGTATATCAGTTGCAACGTAGCATTTATGCTTGACATTTTTCCATTTGTCCATTTTTTCTTAGCGTAAATAGCATAGGTCTGAGTGTCAAAGAATTATATGGATTCCGAAAGGTTCGGGTTATTTATTTTGTTGTTGTTGTTTTACAGATTTAGTAGGGCCTATATGCGTTTTGTGCAGAACGCGACAATGTTTTTTGTTTGAGCAGATGATTTGTCGACAGATTGTACAGAAATGCTAATCCTGTTTAGATTATTATTGTTTTCGGGTTTTTGTTTTCGTTTTTGTTTGTTTTTGCTTCATTGCTCCATTCACGTGGTACCTGTGTACTGTGTGCAGTCAAAGAGTGTGTAATGGAACTGTGCTGCAAGATGGTATACATGTAGCGTTCTTCTAGAATAATGTTCAATTGCCATGTTTATATGCTTATCGAAGAAAAACACTTCTCTCGACATAATGTGTGCTGTCAGGTCAAGATTTAAACAAAAAAAATGAAAGAAATTATTTTAAAAAAAAGTCTTCACAGCCTTTTTTTTTCTTTTGGTCATTCTGACAATGAATGGGCTGTCTAGTCAAAAAGAAAAAAAAAATCGCTAACTAACATAATATAGAAAATCCGATTGTTAATGACGATTATCTACATGGTCAACGTTGCTATCAGAGTAGGCATAGGCCTATCATGGATATTGACGCTTGGCATGTAGCATTTTATAGCCGGACATTTTTTTCTCTTATTTTTTTTTTTCGTATAGCGTAGTAGTGCGCAGGCCTGATTGACCAAGAAGACGTATTCCGAAATGTTATGTTTTCTAGTTGTTTTACTGACTGTCTTGTTTTCTACAATTAGTAGGGCCTAATATGCGTTTTATGTATAACATGTTTGCTTGTTGTTTGGGCAGGTGATTTGATGGAATTGATTACCACAGTCATGTGCTGGTTCTGTTTGTATTATTATTATTTTTTGTTGTTGTTGTTTTTGCTTAGCGGCCAATTTTGTGGAGAGAATTGGCAGAAAAAAAAATTAATGTGAAGAGGACTGGTTTGTTTGCTTATCAGGTGATTCTGTGAGACAATTTTGTCAACAACAACAACAACAAAGCAAATCAAAGACCTCTTCCATCTGTGATTGTGCGACCGTCTTTTCCCTTTTTTCATGATGACAAATGTCATGACAAGAGCATAATCTTATGCAATCTCTTTTCACATAACACAATCCCAATGGAGATCGAGGGGGCTTCGTGTTATAGTAAGCTATAATCAGTAGTGATCGAGGTGGCTTCGTGTTCGACCGGTATAACAAGCAACGGTAGGACAGCTCTACACGTATGCCATCAGGTATGTATCACACGTATATATATATATATATATATATATAAGATATATATATTGCATCCTTTCTTTTTTATTTCTTTCTGGTGCCCCACTCGGGATTAATCGGCTGAATAGGAAAAAAAGGCTCCCCCATGCATTTTTTTCCCCTTCAGTTTCTCGTGCCACCAATGCCCCCTCGTTACGGGGTTGTTTCCTTCCTAAAAAACAAAATATCAAAAAAATAATATACCCGTGGTCACTGCAGAACCTTGATGATATACATTTTAAAAGAAAAAGAGAACTAACTATACCCTATAGGGGGCATGGGGGCAGTTTTCTTTCGTTATAACGAAGTTTCGTTATAACCGAACAAATACAATATTAAACGAAAACAAGGAAACCACGCATATAAATTATGATGTTCTGTTTGCTGAATACACTGGAAAGCTATGTAAAATGGAATGGGACCTTTTAAATTTCGTTTGAATATTACAATTAAAAGAGAGCATAAAGTTGTTTGTAATGTCCGAAGGTTCGTCGATCGGAAAATTAAAATGATCAGGTTCGTCATTCCAAAGGTTTGTAATTTACTAACTGAGAAAGGATCACTATTCCGAAGGTTCGTTGTTGCGAAGGTTTTTTAATCCGAAAATGTAATAAAGTTTGTCATTCCGTAGAAGGTTTGTTAATTAAAAAAAAAAAAGACACAGGTTACGTATTTCGAAGGTTCAGTTTTCTTATAAGACGATTATAAGGTTTGCAATTCCTAAGATTTGTTAGTGGACTTACCTTTTCTTTTCTGGATTAACGAAACGTTTTTTGTTTGTTTGTTTGTTTTTGGTGTTTTTTTTTGTTTTGTTGTTGTTTTAGGTTGTTGTTTTTTTTAATGTTCCAATCAATGAATGTTTGGAATTCCTATCATTTTCGGACAAACGCACCGTCGTAATAAGAACCATATTTTTATTTTTTTTTCGGAATAACGAATCTTTGGAATAACGCCAAAATGTTCGTGAACAAACACTGTTTCATTTCCGAACTAACGGACATTTAGGTGTATCAGAATCTTTGTGTTTTGTAATAAGGAACCTTACTCAATTTCAGGTTATTGTCAGATTGTTTAACAATAATGCAAGTTCTCCTCGAAAACTTGTGCGTGACACACGGATCGAAAACGCAGTATTGTGAAGCATTCGCCCACGCAGAGACGCTATAAATGCTTGTTCCGCTACGTATTTTCGGAAGCGATCCGCATTTCGTTATAACAGAGCACATTTCTTTTGTTTTTCTTTGTCAGTGGCGCTCGGAAAAGACTTCGTTGTAACGAAAATTTCGCTATAAACGTGTTCGTTATAAGTGAATTTTTTTTAACACAGACTTTAATGGCGAACATTTTGGGAACAGAAGTTTTGCTTCGTTATTACCGTGTTCGTTGTAACGGGAGTGCAATGTATTGCAAATAAGCCATAAACATCACATCTCATTATCATTGTCATAAATTATCAGAGGATTGTAATTTCCTGTGCACATATCGTTATGTATGTTTTTTATATTGAGATTGAACAACGCTCCGTAAAAACATGACATGCTGTCCCTATATAGCACCAGTAAATGAACGTCACTGGAAACACGTCCTGATGAACTTCAAGATGATGTCAAGTCAAGTCGCATCAATGATCATTGATGTACCGCAAAAAATATGAATAACACATTATCCCTTCCCACACATTGTCATAATAGGAAATTAATCATGGTGACGTTATTTTGTTTTTCTTTAATCCGGAACAACAGAGAAAACGTAAACTTTTCACCTTTGTCACGCTGAGTGAAATAGGTCAGCTTCTAATTATTTTCAGCATCCAGAAATGTACGGTATGACATTAATTTTGGTGAATGTATGTTACTAAAATTTGTAGATTCTTTGCAAAATGGTAACATCAAGGCGATGGAAATGTCCGACCACTATACCCTTTATACCATTGGCTAATGTTTCTTTTGTGTCCATGAGTATACGTATGTATCAAAGAGAGGTCAGTCTTTATGCTCCACTGACATTAATTCGCTCCGCGAGAATGTGCTCCACAACATCACCCCAACGACATCTGCTCCGTCGACAATGATTGCTCCGCCGACGACTGAACCACCAACACTTGCTCCGGTGATGTTTCCTTCGAAGACACCACAATGAATTGTCCCGCGCCCCGGCGACATTTTACTCCAAGGATACGGCAATAACATTGATCTACCATTAGTTCCAGTGGAAATGGCTGCATTTCATTTACCCAAATTCTGCTGGCATGTCCTCATGAACGAGATCCGAAGATATTTTATGACATCTGCTGAACTCAGCTCAATATTGAAATTGTTCTTATAACTCACAATCTCATGTTCGCATTATATCTTGCCACATTCAAAAAATATGCAGGAATTGTTTTGCACAAGACATATAGTTGTTTCTTGAAATACTTGAGGGGTGCTGCCGATTATTTATAGGCAATTATTAACTCGTTTAAATGTTTTATTGGTTATTTAGAAGGCCTAGCTAGTATACATATGCTACGATTGTTTTGGTTTATAGGTAATGTTTAGGCACTAATCTTCAACATATATCCGAAGAGTGTTCTTCGTAAAATAGCATTGCGTAAGCTTGTGATTCTAATTCATCGGAGTATCAAGCCTTTGTACTTCATTGTCGGATATCACCTTCGGAATAAACATTCTACATCCGGCACTGGTGGATGTTTCAGAAAATTATTGTCAGACGGGAGGGGAAATCTTAAAAGCAAAAATGAATGTCATTCTTAGTTTGATATGTTTCCCCTTGGGCAGTGGGAGATATTTGATTGTCTGTTAATAAATGATTCACCGTAAAGTCCCAAGGTAACAATGATACATTTCAACTATAATAACATGGTATTATAACCAAAGGTAAACGTATGGATTGCCCTGCTCGCAACTCGGCATTCATGGTCGTGATGGTCTTCCGAGGAATCCAATTTGACATGAATAATAAAATTGATTGAAACTCCATTTAAAATGAAACTCTTATTATACGCACATAATCTACACATAACGAAATCATAATTATACAAAACAGTATTCGAATACCACCCACGAACAGCCCTCTTCATGTAACATAATCATTTACATTACGTCGGGATACCAGATCACATACATTTTCATAACATCCAGTGCAAAACATAATTATTAATTGCTTTCTTATATAGGAATTACACGATGGTGAGGGTGAGGATATCATCCAAGGTAACAGTATTGCATAGATGCCCCACGATAGGCGAACATGCGTTTATTCTGTTCTTGTTTATTTTGACGTTGTTCATTTCTTTTTCTTTTTCTTTATCGAGCAACGAGAGACAGACCTATACTTCCGAAGTAGGAGCCTTAGTATTGACGGAAGGGGGAATTGGCGGGAAACTAATCTCCCTTTTTGACATCGTTAATTTCTTTGCACGGTATCCATTACTTTGGGGGATAAGTACACGTCATGTATAAGGTTCGTCAATCCGGGTCCCCAAATTCCTGTTCCAGATCCATTTGTTGCTCCGAATATGAAGGCGTTAGTTATAATCCGAACATTTTTGTTCTGAAAACGAATTAGGTCCTATACGTGGTACGAAATTTATTTCGTTTCAGGATGAACGAACACCCGTGTTCGAATCAAGGAACCATAAAAATAACGAAAGTGTTTCTCTCTCAGAACAACGAACTTGCAGAGTGACGAACAGTAACATGATTTTCCCTTTTTATAATCAAGCACCTCTGAGTCACCGTCAGAAAAGAAAGAATAATGATAGAGAATCATCCCCCTTTGGAGGGCAGTGGGATATATTTCAGGAAAGATATAAAGAAAATAGAAAAAATGACATTATTTTACGTCAATTGATTGAAAGAAATGTAGAATCAGGTAACGATTGCAATCCTGCCAGTGGTCTTCCCCGGAGTCTTCGACTTGAGCTCGCTTCGAAACATCCTTTTCATTCCCGCAGGCCCCAGACTGTTTATGACCTCAGCAGGAATGCGCCACCGCGCGGATTTGTGGTTTACCCCCCGCCCTCCCCCCTCCCCCTCCCCCTCCCCCTCCCCCCCCCCTCTTTGCCAAGTCTGTGGCACCTTGCTATCGTGGGATTTTGCTCTTTTCTCTTTTCTCCGCCAACGAAGTGGCCGGAGGCATTGTTTTCGGGGCGTCCGTCCGTCCGTACGTCCGTCCGTACGTCCGTCCCGTTTTGTTTTTGTCAATATCACAAGAACCGTGAGGTGGTTTTGCATCAAACTTGGTATGAGGGTATATCCTGGGGGATAATACTTTGTTTGGATTTTAGGGTCACGGGGTCAAAGGTCAAAGGTCACAGGTTATTTTGTGAAAAAAGGTTGAAATTTCATGTTTTTCTCCATATCTCGCAAATGGTTCAAGGTATCTTCATGGAACTTAGTATATATATGAACCGATGGGCAGTGATTATCTAGGGAAGTTGGGGGTCATGGGTCAAAGGTCAGGGGTCAAAGTTCAAGGTCAACTCCTCAAAATATCACTACTTTTCTTATATTTATGCAATGCCTGAAGGATTTTTTTAACTTGATGTATGCATGTATAACCCAATATATATTCTGCGGGAAGTTTCGTGCCAAAAGGTCAAAGGTCAAGTGAAAGTGCTAAATTGCACTTCTTCCTCCATATCTCAAAAGTAACTCAAGGTATTATCATGAAACTTACATATTTATGCATGTTCTACCTAACAGTGATTCTCTTTGGAACTGTGAGGTCAAAGGTCAAAGGCCAGGTTTAGATAATACTATTTTACCATTTGATACTGAATTTATATTTTTTCTCAATACCTTGAAAATTACTCAATGCATAAACTTATAAAAGGGTCAAAAGTCCAGTAAAAATCATCAGTTCCCCCAAATACCTGCACTCTGACGTTTTAATCATTCATCCAATTGATAGTTCTAGGAAAGTGAACATTCAGCACATTTGTGGCAAACCTGTCATTTTAATATCTTGCCAATTGTGTGAAACTGTCATCACACATGGTCAAGACCTTGTACTATAGACCTGCATTATTGCGGAGGCATACACCTGTCGCCGTAGCGACATTTTTTTTTTTTTTTTTAAGAAGATGTTCGCACGCAGTGTCTTTTCCCCGTACCACTGCGCGTTCTGTTTCAATTCGTTTGGGTTGTAGGTTTTTTTTCCTTGAATTTTCACTATGCCCTATAAACACGTGGAACACGCACCAGCCATACACCACAGGTAGCTCACCGCATTTTTTGCAGCCATATACTCGACTTTGTCAACACGAAACCCCCTAAAACAATAAAGAGATGATGGAGTACCTTGTATCGATGCATAAACGAAATACCATTGATGGAGAATAAAATATTCTTTAAAAAAAAATAAAATAGAGTTCAGCCAACATATGAGTTTGTCGTCCCACAAGTTTTACACGTGTTTTTCACAAATTTGATAACACTTATATAGTTAGAACATGCATGTCGCCAATTCTCGAGGATGTCGCACACAATGTTGCAGGCTTCTGTTGTGTCGCACAATATTATTACAGCGACATGCTCATACCCGTGGCTACACTGGCGTCGTAAATAGGTAGTTCATAACTACAATCAAACTGAAGCTTACTAAAGTACTAGTATACCACCCACAAGATCTTGCGATATTCCTCTGAAACTCACAGAACTTGGATTTACTTATGTTACCTCAACCTCGGTATGCGCAGCTTGATTTTCCTCCCTTTGGAGTTGAATGTGGAGGTTTTGTGTTTCTCTGAAGGAAGAAGAGCGTGTTCGAAAGAAAAAAATAATCCGGTAAGTCCATTTTCCTTGAAAATCAATCGATTAATGATTTACACTGTCAATCTGAATATAATCTGTATGTAAAAAAATAAAATAAAAAAAAACACGTAACTCGGATTATTTTCAGTCTAAAATCATGTTTTGGGGCCAATAGGCCACTTATCATAGGCCTACTATAATGCACCATCTGCATAATGAAAACACCAACGTAACTTTGAAATACAAAAAAAAAATAAAATAAAATAAATAAATGAATAAATTAGTGCAGGCCGAACTAAAGGCCAAAGAGTGACCTACATATCCTAAGCCCGCCGCACACTATTGGAATACGACTCACGACTATGACTGACCGACTTTGGATTTGAAAAAACAAAACAAAACAAAAAACAACTCGTTTATGCTGAAGCTGCTGTGACTTGTTCAGGATCCAAACTCTGTCAGTCCTATAGTCGTGAGTATGGGATGGGCTTTATTCCATCAAGGAGCTTCAAGCTCTGATTCCATCCTCGACTGTATCATGGAGCTACTGGCACTGTTCTCCACGATTGCGTCATAACGAGGCAGGTTTGTGAAAATGTGTCTTTCCCTCTTCCTCTCTCTCTCTCTCTCTCTCTCCCTGCAATCTGATCACTCCATCTCTGGCGTGGTTTCTTCTTCCTCTTTTTTTGTGAGTCTGACCCGACTCAAGGTCAATAAACGTTCGATCTATTTCTGTACCCGTGTCAAGACAGGTGGACTGGAACACTCCCTGGTGTCAGTGTGCTTGTGAGTATGTGTGTGTGTGTGTGTGTGTACTGTGTGTGTATGTGAGTGTGTGTATGTGAGTGTGTGTGTGTGTGTGTGTGTGTGTGTGTGTGTGTGTGTGTGTTGCTGTTCCAAACGTAAACCAGCGCGAGCGGGTATTGCATTCATGCATGCATCTGGTCGGGCTGGGAGCTGGTTGAGGTATAAATGTCTTCCTTCATGTACAGTACTGAATGAATAGAGAGTTCCCGTCTCCCAGGTAAACCACCTCCCTGGTAAAACGATCGACTGCTGAACAGGGCATGCTAAGGCTGCTTACAAGGTAGATGTTATTGTCATCTATCTCATAGCAAGTCCGCGTGATAGTCTAGCACTGTGGTGGAGCCTCTAAAATCACGAGAGTTTACCAACATATGAATTCAGACAATATTAAAAATATCTAACTACATTAAAATATCATGTAGGAACTACTGTCTTATTTGGCAGCACAGCAAGTCACTTCTCACCACCGCAGTGTTGTCAAGTTGTGTGCGCGTACAATCTGTATGTATAATCCGTGCTTCGCTGCATAACGAGCCTCGATCTAACCAGGGTGGCCGGTGGTGAGTAAAACGCAGCGCCTAGTAGTATACAAAGTATACTGATGCATGTCTGATCGCCTCAAAGTTGCCGCAGCTATACTCGTCTTTTTTTCCCCTCCGGCAGGATTGACCACTGTTTATGGTCTTCGTATTTGTTTTTGTTTCCCTCCTGCAATGGCTGCTCTATGTCAAACCCGTCTTCGTGTACCATACTACTAGTCCTAGTACACACAAGTCGTACATCCTCGCCTCATGTACCATAATCTGTGATCACGCATTGTCGGCACTGTACATACCGCTCGCATGCATGCACGCATTACCGCATCGCACAAACAGCTTCAGAGGAGTGTTAGCGCTGCGGCACTGCCCGGATACCTGGCGGTCACAGAACTCTACACAAGTTCTGTGCTGGCGATCCGGTTCTCACGAGTTACACGCAGAATGATCGTTGAGGGAGCTATATAAAGATTCGAACGATTCGAACGAGCCGTTAGTATTTATTGACGTTGTACAGCGTCGATAATATCCGAAACCATTATTGCATGATTACTAAGATATGAGAGCACTTTGGGGCGAGTAAGTCTCACTGTGTTGGTTATATGAAAGGTACTTTAACCTGAAACACAAACTAAGACAAGGCAATCTCAGGGAAACTTTGTAAAGGTACCAAAACTTCATATTATCTTTAATGTCCGTTTCATTTAATAGACATGGCAGGAAACCATATGTTGATGGCATTTCGGCAACAGAGGCAGCAAATGAGGGATCTGTGAATTCAATTAAACTTCCAAATCAAGCATTGCTTTCGAAGGTAATCGCTCTTTGATAGTGAGTCACTGGCATAGCATGAAGTTGATTGTCGATTCCGCCTCAATACAGAGTGGGAAAGGTCTCTAACTGCTTTCGAAATATGAATGAAGGCACTGACTTGTGGCATTTCTGGATGTAATTCATCATCATCACAAACTATACAATATTGCGCCGTGAATCTGGGACGAACTCAATTTTGTCTTTTTATGGCATTCAATCCATCACATGACTGTCCATTTATGCTTTGACCACATTGTAACTTTTTATCCTGAGGCTCGTTCACACACACACATACACACAGATTGCTTTTTAAAAATCAATTTTTTGCTGCCAATCAATAAATGTGGATATGAAATCATGAACTTTGCGATCCCCATCGCAGTGCAAAAAATAATCCATCTTGATTTTTTTTTAAACCCTTACGATTATTTGTCTTGAGCAATGTGTGTTAATAAGTGTACATAGGGGGAAAAAATGATAATGTCATGACACAAGGCGTAGGGTAAGGATGTCCAGGTGATGCTCCTACCATTATTTAGACATGTGCAGTTCAGAGATTGAACATGTTTGTCTTGCAGCCAATTGATTTGCTTGGCTTGCGCGTGAACATCAGCCAGTTAAATCGATTTAATGCATGGCGATCGGAAACCGATAACTCCTGTGTGTGAATGGGCCTTTAATGGTCTTGTCCCTTGGCAAGAATTATCCGGTCTTCATACTGAACCTCATATGCATCACACTTGGCTCTGCCAGGTCATCTTAGGGTGTGTTTATGCTCAATTTGCGAAGGCAGAATCAGCGTTTTGAAACGCTGATTCAAAACGCTGATTCAAAACGCCGTTCATGGGAGCACTGTTTATAAATGCTCACTTTCTTCGAGCCTTGGAAAGAGCGTTTGCGATTGCTTCGCTGACCTCAGCAGAGGCAGGTCAAATTGGGGCGCGCGCTACGATTGGTGGCCTGGCCTGGGAGAGCAGCTGGGAAAGACATGCGTATATACACAGTATATGGGAAAATTGCACAGGCCAGGGTAGCTGGCTGACCGGGCGCGCGCTTTTTCACGTGAACCGGAAAGGCATTTAGATGACGTCACTCTAATCACGTTTAGAAACGCTGTTGCATTTATGTTTCCCCGCCAAACATGATTAGTCAGAAACGCCGATCGTAAACGCACCTTTTTGTGCGTTTTGGATCGGCGTTTTGAATCAGCATTTCTATCGAAGTGAGCATGAACGCAACAGCGTTTTGCAGAACAGAACTTTCGCTCCAGTTTATCTTGTCTGTACCTCCAAATCAAAGAGTTGCTCTTTCTTTTCTTAGAACTATCAAATCATTATTATTGTCATTTTGACACCACACAGTACAATAATGATACACAAAATTATTATACTACTGAGATGATATTGATATTGACAATAATATATGAGAATGCTGTTATCATTTCTGCTGTTGTAATCATTTTGATCATCATCATTGTCAGGTATTATCATGAACAATGTTAAACTTCTTCAGTCTAGGGGTTTGAGCATACCTGTATTTACATTTTAGGTATACATTCACAGATTTTGCTTTGTGTGTGGGTTTTTTTCTAGATGACATCCATTAATCACAAATGTAAATTTCCCAAAACATTGATTCATTCCTGACCTGAATGATTCATTGCAAAACAGGAAACGATCATCTTGAACTTTCTCTTTCTGAGCATTCAACCAAATGCCACTCCCTGAAACAAGAAATAAACATATCATGTATGCCTTGAAATTGTTAGTCAGCCAAACTCATGCTGAGAAAGCTCTTTCCTGAACTGAACTCTATCAAATATGTGTGTATTAACAGATTATACCAAAACAGCATTGAGCAAACACGGTCTATTTCACGGAAGAGTCTCTCGTTGAGGTCAGGCGTATCACACTCCGATACCTTGGCAACTATTTATTCAGAGATCATCATATATGCGGATGGTTTGTTCTTGTAAACCACTATGCTGGAGCAACTGACCTCAAATGGCATCACACACCTCTTTCCCTCTGACTTGACTGTGACACGTACAAACACACGTACAAACACGGTAGTAGCTCTTCATGAAGTCTGGCTTGCCCACGTCAAGTCACCCAGGACAAACAGTTTTTGTTATTGTTCGCGTGTTATTAGCAACGGAAATGACCCCACTGAAGTGAAAAGAAACACTTTAGACCCAAGTTTTATCCATACTTGGCCTTAGTCTGTGTAGCCATAAGCAATTGTGTGGGAAATATCACTGCCCTAACTTTACAAAAAAAAGGGGATGTAGAAAGCAAATACTGTCGGGGAAAATTTTGACCTGGTTTGTGGAATTTCATACGAGATGCAGATCAACAAGATATGGAAAGCGCATATAAGATTTCCCAAAGTTGAGAGGATGTGAAGACTGATATAGATAATCTTTGATTTTTTTAAGATATCTCAAACATCTCCACTTGTTAATAAAAGAGACATTCTTCAAAGTCACCTGAAGATAATGTAGCCAAGAAGACCACTTAAGTTTGTCATTAACCGAATATCTCATTCACAGCCCCTGAAATTGCCCAACTTAGCAAAGCTCACCAAGATGAAAGTAAGGATGGTGTCAGTGAGATGTACAGAAATCAATCATGGAGGCAAATCTACTCATTCACACATGTATGATGTCATTCCATTTTGGAACAAAAAAAAATCATTCCACTTGTAAATGTTTTGAGGTTGGGGCTCCTTGCAATTTATCGTAGACAGAATCTTGTAAGCAATAATAAAGAAATGTACTTTAAAGAATACATAAATTCAAAAGGAAGAGAAATGCCATCTAGGTGCCTACATTTTCTGCAATTTAAGATTCATGATATAGATAGTATTAATGCCATAAGAATGTGAGAACACATACAAAATACTGTACTCCAGAAATAAGAAAACCCACGGTCTATTAGTTTCACATCGCAAGAGTTGTGTTTTTTAAAGTACCAAGGCACAATCAAAATTATAGAAATGGAAGATGACAAAATGTCTCGTGATGGTAAACAGTGGCTTGCATTTCACATGATGATATTGACTCCAGCAGTTTTATAGCTACTTCCTACTGAGAACCAGCAGGTCATATTGTTCCTACAGAATGAAAGTTTTTTTGGTGTTTTTTTTTTTCAGGAAAATTGCTGCATCACAAATAGGGAGATGGTGAAAGTGGTACAGTACTTCCTTTTGCTACCAATAATAGCATGAACAGTTTTCAAAATATTGATACGTGATCACGCTGTTTATCTTCGTGCCACAATAATGTGGCCACAGGATGAGCGTAGCAAAAAAACTCATTGCTTCTGTTATTTAAAGCAAGTCATTCATAAAGAAGAGAAACTAATGTACGGCTATTTTTACCATTTTTCATCATCATTATTGAAAGGGCAAGCACATGACCAGTCTAATATACACAAGTGATATGTACATAATCCCAAGAACACAGTGCTACAATGAATGCACAGAATATAGAATGGTTTATAAATTCAGTGATGGTCCCCTGTACACGTATGTCACCCTACCTCATGAAGGTGAGGTTTGGAAGAAAAAAAATGAGAATTTAAGCCTTACGACCATTTGGTCTTTCCCCTTCACCCATACCCCCCCCCCCCCCTTCTCCATCACATGACCAGCAGACAGCTAATTACTTCTTTGGAAAATGTTAAGGTATTTAGTATATCAAATGACGATGGATCGATAGGCCTACATCTCGTCAACTCCAAACTGACTGGCGTGGAAAATGGCAAATTGAACAGAATGATCATCGATTAAATAAAACGTTTGACAGTCAGAAAACAACCGTCAGACACCATGATTTGACAAAAACGCGTAAAGAAATTATAAGAGAATTGCTACACTGGTCATATGTCTGAGATATTGTTACTGTTATTGTTGGGGGTTTATTTTTCAGGGTCTTTTGAAAAGATGACTGATGCGTCTGCAATTTCATTAGGAGGAGGAAAGGGATGAGGGCAGCCCTTACACCCCCAGGCCATTGTTGACGAGGGAAGAGGGAGGGGTCATAGACTTGACACCCTGAGTCACAGCCAGGTGTTGGTTGACTGGTGTCAGCAGTGGGCTGAGAGCCCCGGCAAGTTTCTAGGGTACAGGAGAGTGCTAGCCTTCACCAACACAAAACCTTGGGCCGGTGAGGACAAGGGGGTGGGGGGGGGGGGGGGGAGATGGGGCGGGGCAAGGATGAGTGAGGGGTGCATCCACATGGGCACAAGTGGCCATGACAGCACAAAAGTTCAATGATGAGTGCAACATGAGAGTCAAAATGACATGTTCACACACCTGTAATTCACACGATCACAGTGTTTGAATACATTGTAGCCTACTTTATTTCCGTAGAATAGTTGTAATCATGGGTAGGTCCTATCTTTCCCTTAGTTAGGAGAGCATGCAGTTTTGCCTATTCTTGAGAGAAGTACAAATATAAACCTTGAATACCGATTGCATACATAAGTTGTTGCTATGTTAGACAAGTCTAAGACGCTGTAAATTTTGGAGTAGTCTGGAGCAACTTAAGCTACTCAAAGATGCACTTAATTTGTATGTAACATATTGGCTGGTTTTGTTGTTGCTATTTAAGTTGCTCTACTGTACATGTTTGCCAAGAAGGTACATTTCTCTTTTAATACAATAGTTATCTTTCAGAAAAACAGGGGACCTTTTCATGGTGAAAAGGATTGTCTACAATGTACAGTGTATGTTTGTAAGGAATGATGGCACATTGACATGTAAAGGGTTCAGGATCAGGGTTTAGTATCTGGTTTCAGGTTTCTGGTTTCATCATCCACACCGACAGGTGTGAAGAGCAAGGAGATTTCCCAGGAGAACTACATCTGTATAGGATAAAAGATGATGATATACCAGATGAGGAACACAATCTCTATAAGACTGAGAAATAAAACAAGTAATTTCTTTTCATCTCTTCATGGACAGGGTTACTACATATTGAAATTCTTTGTCAGCACCATCAAACGTCAATTCATGGCATATCCAGTGACATGATGGAGAAGGCATGGCGTACTCAACATTCCTACCAGCTGCTGACAATGAGTTACAGCTGTGACATGCAGCCCCTCCTCCAACCCTCCCATCCCCCCCCCCCCCCCACCCCATACATGTTACAGTCTGCATGAACCCCATCCCTACCCCTCCCTTCAGAGATTGGCTAAGACAAGGGCATATCAATGCTTCAGCACAGCCTTATACAACTGTATTACACTGCATATTCCCATCCCCCTCCCCTGCCTCCCCTCCCTCGTAAAACTGTTTATGAATATTTCCCAATGTTATGATCCATGCCACACTTTATGTCTGCTGACAGGGAACTGTACAATAAAGGCACAGTGCCCTTCTCTACCAACCAAGCCCCCCCCCCCCCTCCATTTTTTAATAAGCAGGAGGGTAGAAAACTATAGTTCACAAACTAGACCCTGGTATACACTTGGGTGCAAAGTCTACTTCTACTCTTCTGCTTCTACTATAAACATCTAGAATATCAAAGTCAGATTTTTGTTTGAGTGTCAAATGACTTTCAAATATGGGTCACTATACTTTCCTAGTACTACAGGTTCATGTATAGGGCCTACATCACTGCATCCACAGCAAAAGGTCATATTTGTTTGAGGTTATCCAGGTCAAGCCCTGCCATGTTACATGTTACCTTTTGCAATGTGGAATATGAACTAACCAAAGTATGGTTGTAGGGATTTATGATTTTATGATACCTACTTTGTTTACCATGGAAGGAGTGGCAAGCTTGTTCAACTTATGACTATGAGAGATGGCTGGACACAAATGGCGGCCAACCACTTGATGACGATGAAGAAGAAGACTAGCCCGCTCCTTAGTCCCATACATATACAATCGCAAATCTGTTGTGATTCAGCCCATGCTCTTTCTCCCTCTCTCTCCCTCGCCTGTCAACAGCCAGCAATATGGTGATGACTTGTTTTCGTTTCTCCGCAATCTACTCCGTATTTTGATTTCATCTCCTGGACGTTCCCAACGATATAGATCACTACCTTCCCATTTCTACTTCTGCAGGTGATCCATGCAGACCAACACAGCCAGGTCAATACAAGCACTCCAAAAATAGCTTTTCCATTTTGAGACTGAAGGGGAGAGGGCAAATATTGAAATCTTTCTGAGTATGTCTGCCATTCATCCTACTTGCAACCACTGCAACCACTCTGACCAAAAAAAAAAAAGAGATATTATTGTGAATTACCTGGTATGCATCACAACAAAAATCATCTCTTTTCCTCAATCCTCATATCATCTCTCTCTCCCTCGGTCTCTCTATTCTCAACACAATATTTGTATCACCATAATGAGAATAAAGAGGCAAGTATACCGGTATTTGGAAAAAGACTTTATACCCATAGTGTACGAGGGCATAACTATACAATAATGCATACTGTATGTGTGCAAATGAATGCAAAAATACTGATAGTCTTGATGTAATTTACCATTCATTTTATAGGCAGCAGTTATTACCACCTGATCCAGCATCAAATCCATTTAACCAAGTTTGTGAGCTCACAGAACTTTGTAGAAACAACAGTCTCTACACTGAAGAATAATCATAACACAGTGGGTGGGGCTAATGATAGAGTCAATACATTGAATTGTGCCATTGAAAACTAGCTCTGATGCACAATGAGTGAACTGAAATGGGTACCAGCTGTGGTGGACATTGCAAAACATATTCTGTAACTACTCATTGAGCACCTACAAATTGACAATTATATAAATCACACTTACAAAATATCCTAGTAGGACACACAGAAACACAAACACACATACACACAAAAACACACTCACACGGTCCTTTGTACTGTTTCTGTTACCCAACTCGGCATTTGTTTTGTTCATGTGCGAAAAACCATGCACGATGAAATGGCACGACAGTGAGCGAGTGAGAGGAGATATGGAACAATAAGGGAGGGGCTTTGATTGTGCCCATTATTTGTCGATATTTGTCTACAGTTTCAAAATCTGTCATTCAGCTCTTAGAGGTGTCCCAGTATTGACATTTTTCAGTGTGTGTGCGTTGCGGAAGTAACTGATCTAGTGAACACAATCGATGGGCAGTCGGCCGTAATGAAAAGACCTACAGACAAAGGTCAGGGTTGAGGGGATTAGAAACCCCTTTTGTCAACTCAAAACAAGAATGATTTGCCGTTTCACACGCCTTCCCAGATATCACATCGAGCGAGATCCTTGCGATTACATTAAACACGCAAGTGCATTAAACATGCTCCTGCATATGCAAAGAATCCATTTGCTAGCGGTGTACAATGTATGTACCTTTGTTGATTCAGGCAGGTGACCCTGCGTGCATTAAAAACATTTCCTTTTTCCTTTTATTTTCTTTTTTTCTGGCAACTGCAGACCAAAATTTAACATCTGACTGGAAGTTGTTGCACTTTTGGTGACATTCTCAATATACATTGTTAACTGTCCACAGGGGTGAAAAAAAAAAAAAAAACTTTATTGTAGGCCTATTGTATGTGTGTGTTCACATGGTATATCATTCATCCACAAACTGAATGTGTATCAAAATGAAAATGGGGTTCAATCTCTTTCAGCAGGGGACTTTTATGAATCCCACAATTCAAATTTACTTGGAGATATCACATCATTTCTTTTTTCTTTTAAACATGGTGGATGTAAACTAAACTGTTGCGACATCGAGCAATTACCACTCTGGGGTTTTCAGAGAAATCTTACCTGTGTTGAAAGTGACAATTTATTTTGGAAGCACATGTGCAACACCAGTAGTCAAATAGTATATAGTATGGGATTAAACTGTCTACTGGGCTCTCTGTACAATAAACATGTCTACAGTGGTTTTACTTATTACTGCTAATTTCACAAGGCAAATGATGCTTGCTAACTTAGCATCACACTATTAAAAACATTCACTCCCATAGTACAAACACAACAAGAAGTCCCTATGATGAGAAATAACTTCTGATTGAAAAGGGTTACTATTTAACTTTTGTAAAGCCATGATTCCCAAAACATATGACACACCTTTATGCCTACAAAATAGCACACATACAAAAGTGCATTCTTGGCCCCACCATAAATAACAACACAAGGGTAACCTTTCCTGTTCTGTCCTCTTTATTTTTTTTTTTAAGAATATCTTCGTTCTTTCTTTTTATCTGCAATACTAACATGGGAAAGAAACAAATACTTTCCCTTTTGTTTGCCTGCCCCAATTCTTTCTGTCCTTGATACAAATGTACTTTCTCTACACATGGGGCCTACTGAACAATGCATCACACTCGGGTCACACCCAAAACAGCCATTGGGGCAACCAGCTGGCTGGTAAATTGTAAGTTTTCACTTTCACTTGCCTTCCTACAAGACCTTTTCATCATTTTTTAAAAATCTTTTTGTGGAAGTGTTAGTTGTAATATTATTGGGGGAATCCATAACTTCAAAAAATTTCTCCCAAGAGCACAATCACATCATTCCTTCCTTCCAGTATTTGTAATTTTGGAATGACTTTACCAGTTTATTGGCATTTAAGAAGTATAGGCCTACATATCTTTTAATCCTAAAGTTTTACATCAACCGCCAGACTTGACTGCATTATATATATCCCACCATTATACAATGTCACTCACACGCAAATGACAAAACAAGTCCATTATGCTTGATAATATGATAATGCCCAAGGACAAGACAGGGTCTGTCCAATGGTGGTATGCATTGGCCTATAGAGCTTGGAAGCAATAGAGTTTGGTAGTGAAGCAGGCTGTATTGCCATGGTATTGAACAGTAAAACAATACACCACATTGCTCTGTGAGTCAGGAAGCTGTATAATGTGCATGCTTGCTGTGAGTGCGACGGCACTTTTTGTATTCACAATGTGCACCCTCTCATTTCTCACAGCGTACATGCAGGCCTCACAAAGGGCGCTGCGTGCAATGTATGTGTTTGAACACAGTGCATTATTCATTCGCGCGGAATGCCGCCAGCTTTGATGTCGATGATGAATGCACTTTCTGTTATTACCTGCTTCTGACGTATGATCGATTCAAAATGTATGATGACAAAACGTACATTTGTTCCTCTCTGAATCATTCCTGATCCAGCCCAACAAGAATCTGTTATGATGCAAATGTCGCAATATTGTGCAACACCAGGCAGATTATCTATCTCTTCATAAAAATTTAACTTTTTTTATGGCAATCATGGCATCATTGCTACACCAAATGATATTCTTTTCTACAGGTGACCAAACGTCCATATTTTACTGCAAATGACCAAGAATCTGGGTTTACTAACCGTAGGAATGAGCAATCAGCTGTATCGTCATTGTTACCAGCAGAACACTGCCACTTTTAGCAAACTGCTGGCAAAATACACTCCTTTATATAGAATAAGTCATATTCTTCCATATTTAGATGGCATAACATAGACTTTACTTGTCATAAAAATAATATGATCTGTCGATGTGATATCTGACTCTGAGGGTCATAAACGTTGTACTTGCCATTAAAAAAAAGGGGGGAAAGAGAAAAAGATGTGGCATGGCAAGTTTGTCTTTCCTGTATCGTTGGGGTGAAAGATCAGTTCACGCAGTGACAATAGACAGTGAGTGGGTGAACATTGAGGCATCTCCCTGCCTGTTTCCAGGAGTGATGGTAGTGTGCATACCAGCCAGTGCTGATTAACATTTCTGTGACCAATGCCTGAATCATCATGCTGAGAAGACTCATCGTTTTCTCCAGGATCTGTTACAGGAAACAATAAATGACACACGCTAAGACTCTGATGAGCAGTGTAATCGCTATATATGACAGTGATCTTTGGGGTTGAGCTTGGGCTCTCCACAAAAATGACGTGTACAATCTTGCATGCTGCCGCCATGTACGCGGCGGAAGCCCTACTCCGCCTGCCCAGTGAACTTCAGAGAGTCGTATTCCAGGGTCACCTACCCTGAACGATGCCTTAATGCGAACAAAATGGGCTCAGCATGACAACAATATTGCAAAAACAACATAGGCTTAGCCTCTTTCAAGGCACTCTCCTAAAAGCAATAACCTTCAATGTACTGACAGATCAGATCTGACAATGTCGGTAATGTCAAAGCAAAAAACAGAAAAACTCAGAAGACAGAACTTTAATAAATATGCCAAAGTTATTTGAAAAAAAAAATGCATACTATCTGCAGTGTACATGGTATTGTAAAAGCTTGGAACAAATATAAGGTTCTATCTCCTTGGACTCAGACTATACACACATTAAAAACAGTAGGCCCAAGTATGGGATATATACGGGAGACCATCATGATATGAACCAGAGGTGACATGGGCTGACTTTTAATCACTGTGTGGAGACAAACTAACAAAACAAAACATTAGAATTGCCTTCATTTTGTCACAGACAGTGATGGAGCTTTGAGAGGAGCTACATTGCACAATAAAACTGCTGCTTATATAACTGTGCTTGCATCTAAATCCCCTTTGCTTTCAATCATACATCACTTGCAAAATCTTCATAAAATTCATCATATTTGAGCATAATCATAATAATTCATAAAATTTGTAAAGCACCATGTATGATTTCGCATGCTGATATTATTTTAACTTTGCATTATCCAGACTCTTCATCACATGTTTTATACTCACAAGATATGCACTTCAGGTGTAGACTATGGGGTTAGAAATGTGTTTCTGAAATGCTGCATTAAGTACGATCGCAAACGCGCTTGAGTCAGAAACGTGTTTCTATAGAAATGATAAACACAAAGTCGTTTTAAAATGCGTTTATAGCACGGACCTGCCCACGCCAACCGCTGCCAACTACACATCTCCACTCACTGGATCAAAGTACGCAATGACAAGGCCTCCTAATTGACTCACACAATAGAGATGATAAACACAACAACTTGGGAGGCCTTTGCAAGCACATTTTTGTTAGTTGGTATCAAAACATGTTTCAAACATTAAAAAGACAATAAATGCAGCCTCTATAAACAGATTTTAATTACTTATATTACACACAACTATGTTGCTGCTTTCTTTCTTCCTTATTCACTCTCTTTTACTCAACTCAAGGACAATTATCAGCCAATGCCTTTAGGGGAAATTTAAAGTATATTTGAATGTGAATATTTACAGATATCATATCATTTGTTTTTTCATCTTAAAAAAAAAATCTTGCCAAAAGATTTGTCAAGTATCATGTTGTATGTAATTAACTGGAACTTTTTGCAAATCCATGTTTTTGTGATATCAAACATACATTCCTCACACTCACCTTACGGCATCAGCTGTTCATCTCAACAACAAAAGTGCAAACATATATCTTAAAATGTGTACTTTTTTGAAGTTCACAAGTTTTACAGTTTGGTGGTCTATCCAGGGAGGTGAGATTGGTATAAATTTTTAGCAATGGCAAACAGGTGACACACAGTGCTGTTCATTATACTTCTCTCTTTTTTCTCTCCCTCTCTCTATCTCATTGCTCTCTTACCACTTTCACTTAGAGTAACCCACTCTCAATACACAATGGAATCTTGTCCAAACCTGCAGTCGATTCCCTCCAATTATCAAAAGTACACATTTCCCCAGCCAAAGTCAGTGGATTGCAATTCCTGCTACTCGTTAAAAAAAGAAACTACGTAGGAAAAGCGAAAATTGGGGGGGGGGGGTTAAAGAAAAAGAAAGTTCCCTGACAGATTCATGTTTGTCTAAAGCAATCTCCAGCATGCCAGAGAGGTTCCTGGGGTTATCACCCTGCTTAAAAAAACGCTTTGCTCCCGGTTCAGCTTAGGTCATTCGGCAATAACTTACCAATTTCCTACGTGGACTCGGGGAATTCGAAAGGAATTGTCGGTGATAGTATATCCACTTCAAAAGCCACGGGCCCATAGTGTGTGTGTTGGTTGTGATTGTGTGTTTGCAGCTAGACTTTGTAAATGATACAAATGTATATTCATGCATGAAAACTTCTTACCTATTTGATCGTGTAAGTAACTCTCCAGTGATGGGCCCACAGTGAGTCTGTTCATGACTAAACTTTGAGAGTAACACATTCTCATGCATGAAAATTCTCATATACTTTGGGACACGCCACGCGTCACTCTGATCCTGTTTGGTTAACTATATTGTATACTGCAGAAAAGTAGGCTGGAATTCTGATGCTCCTCATTTGGTAAGCAGCAAACATTGGCAGAGGAACAGTTTGTCCTCTGCTCTGGCTAAAAGATGCATGCATCAAAATCTGCCTGAATGAAAGATTACCCTGTCAGCCTTATACCGTACCACTCCCAAGCTACCACCAAAGCTATCTATCTTCATTTTTTTTTCTTCAAGCAATTCTACTATTAATAAGCCATCAAGACAAATGAAGTGATAGGCCTGAATAATATTTGTTTTTAGTATGAGAGAATGTTCCCTTATCCCCTCACCCAAAGGTGCATTACATGAGTAGTGTGTGATAATACAGAGACAAATGAAGGCATGGGTTCTAATACAGTAGTCCTTAAATTTGACACCTGTTCGTCTGTTTCAACTCTATATTTTTTTTTTAATCTCTCTCAACTTCATATTGTAACATCTGGTGACTGAAACACATGAATGGACCCACCACATTATGATGTTAGTATTCCAATTCCACTTCCCAAGAACCTCACGTATCTTTGCATTCTGAGCCATGATGCTGGTCAGAATTCCTCAGTAAGTGTCTAGTCATACACTGAGACATAGAAAAGCATACACTGCAAAAAATGCGGTGTTAAAAGTGTAACACCAACCGGGTGTCAAACTGTGGGTGTTAAATTTGGTGTTAAATTGACACAATTTGACACCCTTCGGTGTTAATTTAACACCAACATTCTCTCATTCATTGGGTGTTAGATTCTCGGTGTTAAAATGACACCCAAGTGGTGTTATAGTTTTGTCATGAAAAGGGGGTTTTCACTAATAACACCGTATCGGTGTTAGTTGTCCACCAGAGAAAGTCACGTGTTCGCAGTCCGATGATCTCATTGGTTACACATGCCAATGCCTGAAATTTGTTGCTGTGGCGCGGAGTCGTCAACGTCTGTCATCGCGATAGTCATGTTTTCGATGTCGTCTGGGGCTAAAAATGACATTGAATCTATGATGGTGACTTTGCTAAGTCTGTCAGCGGGGATAAGTATCTTTTAAGGTAATTATTTCCTGTACCTGTTATTTTCTATCATAAACGATGTGCATGATTTTCACGGATTTCATCGCATATTATAGACAACTTTTGCACGCACGTAATACTATAGTATACTATGTAACGCAGCATACTAAGTACATGTAGCCTATAGTGTTTGCCATACATAATAGGCCATAACACCAACGCGCTGTACAGCGGTGCATTGAGTCCGAATTTCGCTGAGGGTTCCTTTGTCCAATAATTGCATTCTAAAAATATCATCAAATTTTAAATATAAAAGGTTCCGTGGCATTTTGTATTGTTATTGATGTAGTTTTCTTACCTCTGAGGCTCTGGTGCGGATCTTTGTTAGCGCGCAAATCATTACCCGCTACTAACGTGCACGAAGACGAAGTTCGAACAATGTTTGTGTGTACGTGTTCGTAGGTTTGTACATGTTCGTAGGTATACTGGTAGGCCCCTAGGCCTACTATATTTTTTGTAGGGCCTACTGTAACTGTTCTAGGTCCAAACTGTTAGGTTTAAATTAGTACTATGTAGGTACTAGTAGCAAATATCGCTCTAAAAAGAGCATAAATACCCGATTAAAGGGGCTGGGTGGGGGGTTCTCCCGACCCGATTTTTGTTTATCACAACAGGTTACGTGATGTTTTCAGTAGCTACAGTGTACACGTAGGAACGTAGGGGCCTATATAGGACGCTAGTGTTTGCGCGTGGATCTTACGTTAGAATCTACTAACTAGTTTCTAATATGAGTACTACTATTTATGAGTTTGCTAACCGCTTACAAATTTACATTATATAAGAATATGCTCTTATAAAGTTGATGACGTCACATGCATGTAAAACCGGTATTTCCACCGAGTCCATGTTAAGACTCTAGACTCTAGATCTAATTGTAAGGTGCGAGTTCAAGGGTAGCGAGAAACAGAATCACAGCCCATATTAATAACTGGCAGTTGTTCTCTGTCTGAGAACTGATCCTAAATTTTACAAATGAGTCAAAATGGAATACATGTATCATCGCTTTTTTCATGATTCAGGTGAGGGAATATACGTCTACTTTGATGGTAGTATTTGTTGAAATAATCTCTTGAAAAAAAAAATCCCTTCTGGAATATGCCTCTTCCCCATACTTATATTATTGTCACACTTAATGATATTGGCAATAGTTCACTTGAGAATCTTGAAAATGACAGAATTGCAAAAAGACCTTTTATTATCTATCTAAAAAACCTTGAAAATGAGAGTAGATCAATTGCAAAATGGCATTTGATTTTTCCATTTCTCCTCAAATAATATTTGCATAAATGTACACTGCATAAAGATGATGAATACCTGGAAGCAGGATATTATTGCCTCCCCCCCCCCCCCCCCCTGGTGGCTAATTAAAACGAACTTGAAATTATGAGCATATCTCAAGTAGGTATATATAATAGAATCACCGACTGAATTAATCTGAAGCCACCTGAACAAAACCCTTTGTTTTCTGCAGTTCTGATCAAATCTTTCATGCACACAAGATAAATCTGTTTCATGCACTTGTATACAGTAAATACTAAGTACACTAGTGCAGTTATGTGGATGTTCAGTACTTTGAATCCTAAGCCAGTGCATCACACCTTGCGCACCAGTTTGACAATTTGTGGACTTGTAGCCACTTGATAATTACGTATGTTCATGGTCCTTACACTTGCAGGTTGAACAGTATTTCTCACTCCTTCTCCCAGGCAACGATGCCAAGCTTTTTTGAGCAGTGGCCAGTTTTTGGTGGAAGGTCTTGTCAAGCTAGCAAGAGGAAAGCCTTCAGAAACCACAGTCAAGCTGTTGAGATTGCTGGGAGAACACATGCGGAAAACTGATGTGGATTCATGAGACTTGGAGCAATCATCAAATAGTGTACCACCAGACCTGGTAGCAGTCAGGGTATGCACAATACTATAGGTTTTGAAAGCCCCTTTTTTATTTTCTAGATGTCTATCCATCCAATATCGTTTCTTGTGTATCATGCCGCAAGTTGAAAACAATCATCTGTGAATGAAACTTGGTAAGGCTATGTAAATCCAGGGGGCGTTCCACAAAACTTGTCATTGGTGACAACTGTTGTAAGTGGCTGAAATCTTTGCATCTGACAATACATTTTATCAAACGTTTCCCTGGAGTCGATAAGGGTCATGAGGTCAATAATCAAGGGTCAGGAGCCCTTCATTATGAAAAAAAAATGCAGGAAATATCTTGTGACTTTGATTTTTCAAAGGCAGATGAATGGATTTCACCAAACTCAATTGTAATATAAAAGTTCACAGTCACAAATCAATATGTAATGTAATTTTTTTATTTTGGAGATGCTGATGAAATAAAGAAGAGTTTTTTTTTTTTTTTTTTTTTTTAAAGAAGTCACACAACAACCCATGGGTTCATCCTACATGAAGGATCATATGTTTTACTTAATGCTCCCTGATTATGCAGTGCAATTCACTGATAATTTCTGATGATACCTGGATACTTTGTTAATGAGTCGTAGAATATATTGTATATAACATGCATTTCTTACAACACAGCATAGAATGTAAGTAACCTGCAAATCCTTCTTGTACTCTATCTGCTTCCACCTGTGAACCAGGGCGCAAGGATTGTGTAAGATTGCTGTGGCTTTGGCTATAGACTACCTTATCCGATTTCAAAAGGTAAGTCTACATGACTATAAGGTTTGTTCAAATATGATGCGACAAACCCCCTGACATTTTTAGTGTTCAGATATGGTGCGCCGAACCACGCCACTTTCATTATGTTAATGAATGCACATGACTCAAAAAAAAAAAAATAAGATAAAGATAAACTCATGACATTGTATCTTCACTTACTTTTGAGCTTGATTGCACCATAACTTCTTGCCACTGTGTGGCAAAATATATTCCTCTTGCCTCAGTGTTTTTGTTTTGTTTTGTTGCATTTTGATCTGTTTATTTGTTTGTTTTTTACCATCTCATATCGCATTGATTTGTGCACTAAAATGTTGCCGGAGTTTGACTCATCATATCTGAACAAGCCTTTATGAGTCATTTTGGACAGGCAATTAGAACTCACAGTACTTTGGTATTCTGAAAATGAAATTGATTTTTACGAGTTTAATTGATTTTGCATTTTCTACTTTCTATGATCTGTTTTTGTATTAGAAAAGAAATTAGAGGTCAAGCGAAATTTTCTGTTTTTTTTTTGTGTTGTTGGACTATGTAATTTATTAAGATCACTTGCTTTTAATGTTTCACAGGTTAACTTTTTTTTTGGATGTTGTGAATATTTTTGCGCACTTGCCTTCGTCAGGGTTATGTCCTGATGTCGACGAGAACTTTACTCGTGAATGCTTCAAAGTCGATCCTTGAACTTTAAAGATTGTCTTCCCCATTTGTAGGCTGAAATTTTGAAGTTGCTTTTTGATCAGTCACGAATAAGAGAAAAGTGATAAATTTCAAAGCTTCTTTAAGAAAAAATAGGTGTAAGTGAGTTTTAATTGTGAAATTATAGTGATCTTTAAGTAAAATGGAATAAGATCCATTTATTATCCTCTGCCAAGAAGTGGTGCCTGAATTGTTATGGTTTTGAGTAGTCCATCCCTCCGTGTGTGTGATAGCTTGAAATCTGTTAAAATAATCATAAATGTGAATAAAATGTGTTAAGCCTATGTATGACTGAGTCTATCAAATTGCATTATGGAATTGAAATAAAGGTCACAGTCAAATTTGTCTAGTTTTTATTTGTAATAGATTCATACAATGTCTGTTTGTTTTTCACTGTTTCCTTACATTTTCAGCCTGATGCTAGTTTTGATCACCACTTGAAGAGGGAAAGCAGAAGAAGATGCAGCTCTTGATGCAGCTTGCTTGCTTGAAGATCAGAAGATGCAGCTTGCTTGACAGAGGACGTCAGAAGGATAACATACATGTGTACCAATATTACTTCATTGTTGACCACTTGGTACTACCCTGCCCTGGTGATATCATTCAGAGTGCCTTCGACACATTGTTCAAAGCACATAAATATGTGTTTTGTCTACGGTATGCAAAACCTCTCATCAACCTTTGGACATTTGGAATTACCCCGAGTTCGTGAACCGAGATCTAAACTTTCAAATAGATAATGAAGTGATGCATTCTTTAGGAGTTCCCACTGAAACTGCTTTTTTTTCACTGTTTGCCATACGAAGATGGACTGAGTGATGGACAAACAATAAATTGCGCCCAGGGGGCCTGTGTACGGACATAATTTGATTCGTTCAATGGTTTTAGAAGACACTTGAAGAATCATCATTGTGACAATGAAACTGTGAAGATACTCCAAGTCCAGTTCTATGGAGGAACCGAGATAGAGACTGATGATACAAGTTGTATACAGTTGATGAAGCAGTACTCTCCATTAGTCGATGACAGTTTTTGATGAGGAGGTGATTACCTTTAGTCCAGAGGACATTGAACAACGACCTTGTAATTTTTACATGACCTAGTTTACATGTGTCAGTATGGAGTAATGCATTACCATGGTAACATCAAATTTTCATAAAGATTACAAATACAAAATGTGGATCAAGCTACTCAGTTTTAAATCAATTCTGTTGAAATTCGATTGTCCAGAAATCTGTTGCCATGGCAATTGCAGTTTTTAAACAAATCATACAAAATTGTGTGGATCACGCTGCTCTCTTAGTTTTTTTTTTTTTTTAGCATTTAAATTTGAATTTGATACATATGGTCACTATGATAATATGTTATCATGCAAGACACTTTTTGTGGGGGTCATAAATCTGTTTCCATGGCAACAGCATCTTCATACAAATCATCCACAAGTACGATGTGGATTCAGCTAACTTCCTCAGATTTTGAGCATTTGACTTTAAATTTGGCACATGTGACCACTGTATTATGTACCTGTGCAAATTTTATTTTTCGTCATTGTCAAATAGTATGTTGTCAAGTTAATGGTATTTTGTAATGAGAATCGTATAAACTACAAGTGGATTGAGCTTACTCTCTCAATTTTTGGCGATAACCTTGAGATATGACACCTATATATTGTGACAAGATAAATTCTAGATGTGCAAAACACTTTTCTCGTCAATGTTAAACAATGCGTTGCCATGCTAACTTATTTATTTTTTTAATACAAAGCAATCGAAGATATTGTGATTGACTCATAACTCCCTCATGTTTTAGGCATTTGACTTGAAATTTGGCACGTGACCACTGTAGTGCGCTAATGTGCAAATGTCATCTTTTGTATCGGTCAAAGAAAGTGTTATCATGGCAGTGACATTTTCAAATTAAAAACTTACACAACAGTTGATTATGCAATCTCCCTCAGTTTCTGAGCATCTGGCCTGAAATATTGAACAGAGTGCTAATGTAATGGCAACCATCTTTTAAAATGACAATCAAACAAAAAATACTGTGAATTGGGTGAGCTCCCTCAGTTTTCTAGCATTTGACTTGAGGTTTCGCTCATGTAACCAGTGTAATCTTAAAATGAGTCGCACACTGATCTAACTGTTGAGTAATCTTGCTATGGTAACAACTTTTGTTACATTGTACTTTTTTTTTCTACAAAAGGCATACAAGAATATCATGAATTGAGCTAACTCTCTAAGTTTTAGGTGGGGTATCAATTACATCCAGTTCGAGTTGAAAATATTGGCCCAAGAAGGCCTTATGTGTATCATTTGAATATTTGAATGATCCGAATTTCACATGCTTGTATCATCACTTGCAATAGCATTGATCAAAAGAAAGAGTATAATTTTTTTTTATGTTAACATTTTACAACCAGACTGGATGATCTATGTTGAATATTTGAATTATACAGCTGAGTAGGCAATTCAATTTGAACATTTGAATGATAGAGCCAAGAAGATATAATACTAGTATCAATTTCATTTGAAATTTCAACTTGATAGTGCCAAGAAGGCCAAAGGTATTCAGAGTGAGTATTTAAATTTGATATTTTAGCCTACAATAGCCATAATGTATCTCATTTGCATAGATAATCAAAGAACCAACTGACAGGGTCAAAGGTACAATATTCCATTTTGATACTTATATTGTAGAGATGAGGCTTTCATTACATGTAATAGAATTATTGTGTTTTGTTGTGACAGACAGAATTTATTAAATATTTTGATCAACCTAGTAGCACGTGACTGTCTTTCACCTACTTACATTACTGTGTTATTTTGTGCGATTGAATGTGGAGAGTGTGAAATGATGTCGAGGTATCGACACTTCAAATTGTTAATAAGTTGGCATCACTTGGAATTTATTTCTCACTCTGAAGCATTGAATCAACACTTCTGTGGTGTCAAATAAACACCAAATAATGCAAACTTATAACACCTTGAAGTGTTAGAATAACACCATGACAGGTGTTGGGGTATAGATTCTAACAACAAATAGTGTTGAAGTTACACCGTCATTGGTGTTAAAGGGTGTCAAAAGAACACCAAAGTGGTGTCAACTTATCAATAATCTAAGCAACACCAAAGCTGGTGTTGGTATATTTTAACACCACAGGTGTTGAACTTACACCATAACTGGTGTTGGGATGTCAAATGAACACCATTATGGTGTCAACTTCTTAACACTCTCTTAAGTGTTGAAAAAACACTGAGGCTGGTGTTGGTATATTTTTACACCCTTTAACACCCATGGGTGTTGGATATTTTAACACCAGAGACGGTGTTACTTCAACACCAGATGGTGTGGTCCTTTATTGAAGTTCGGCCGGTGTTAGATTCAACACCAGTGGTGTTAAATCTAACACCACTGTTTTTGCAGTGTAGTGGATGAAAAAGCTCACCGCATGACATTCAAATACATATAGGGTGGGGAGTTGGGACAGATAACCAGCCATTACCTGTGAACACATAGGCTACAAACCATAAGTCCATTACAGAGATCTCTGCATCTGCCTGGTCAGTATCTACGTGACATCCTCTCTTGGATTTTGGAGTTGGTTTATTTTATCATGAAATCTAATTGACTGTAAATTTCAAATCCATTACTATCCCTCATCTCCTTTTCTTTTCACTTGCACATCCCTTATTTGGTAAAGAAAACCCAAACTGCATCTACTGGGTGCTAACAGGATCATATGCAAGTGGACAGATAAGGATAGATTGAGAGACAGAGAAATAATAAAGAAGAAGAATCAGAGAGAGGATGCAGTAGATGATGAGAAGACAGCTGGTGGTGATGGGAGTGAAGAAAAAATGAGGATGATAAGAAGAAAGGGAGAAATAATGATTGGATATAATAACAAATCATGAGCTCCGGACACAGCAGATCATCTACTGTAATAGACAGTTGGCTGGAAGCTTTAGACCAGTAAACTTTCCAAACTAAAAAGAGTGACAGGTGACTATAGTCTGGAGGGTAATAGGCCTACTACTACTAAAGAGGACAAGAAACACCATACACAACAGAGGAGTGACTTGTCTTTCTCAATAAGGATCTGAAATTGAGACTAAAGCAGCGTTCATGATGAGGAGGCCTTTCACACACAAGACTTGACGGACAGGAGCGTTCCCACCCTGAACTTTGAAGCAGTCAACTGCTGCAGCCGGGCACAAGAGGCTCCCTCTGTCTCACTGAGTTGTATGTAATACATGCAACAAGTGCTTTGTGGACCACCAAGGAATCACTACCTACAGGAACATATCCCTCAGTCTCATCTTTCTGGTGTGAAAGGGGGTGTCGTCCCGAACAATGCAAGTGCAAGTATCTGTCACCACCAGAAAAGGCCACTTCCGTGACACAGTAACATGGAAGACAGACCCCATCACTTGACAGTGTGGGCCGATGCCAGGAGAACAGAAAACAAGAGGGTAAACCCCGGTGCAATGATGTAATGACCTCAGAGGCCCGAGAGGAAATTGCTCCAGAGCAGGGGCAGATGTGCTCGCATGTTCCTGCCAAAGAACATCAAAACTAAACACATGCATGTCGCTACACAAGGTAAGGCCCTGCTCTCTATAGGCCTAGATCTTTCCATCTCAAGCAGAAACAAAGTATCAGCCACAACTCCTACTGTACATCTTGCTGGGTGGTTCGTTGATATCAAAGTTATAAATGGGATTTTGTGTTTGTACAGTACTATCAACACAACTCTACAAACACCACAATGATGAGAATCATTCATATCACAGTACTATTGACTATGCCCTGCCACAAGTGCACCATGTCAATACCAACAACTTTGCATGTTATACGCAGACACTGGTTACTGCCATCCGCAACGCATCCTAGAGATCCAGGCCAGCGGCAGTACACTGTTACAAAAGTTGTCATGATGATGCTTGGGAATCTGTCCTTGAACTTCTGACCCAGACTGACCTGTGCCAGTGAGCTCCCATCCCTCCCCCCCCCCCCCCCCAGCTATAATTGTGTCATCAACTCCCAGTGGAATTAGTGGTTTGACAGAAATAGGCTACAGGGTGGGGACAGGCAAAGATCAAGCCAAACCCACAAGTTTGACAGAACCAACAGCCAAAAATAGTCCTGCATCACTTGCTGACAGACAAATCAAAGAAGTTAAAACCACTGCTTCTTCTCCTTCATTCCTCTTCAATCTTTTTTTCTCTAATCTACTCTTCTTCTTCTGTTTTTTTTTCTTTAGGGAAGGGGGTGCATAAGTGATTGGCAAATAATGATGGGGAAAGCCAACTTGTACAAACATGCATTGTGCAGTCTTTACATTTCTCTTTAACTTCTGAAGTGCATGGCTGTCCATTTCCATATTGTATCATCAGTCATCCTCTTTTCCACTCTCTTCAAAACCCAAAAGAACTAGTTTTTTAAAGGATAGACACTGCCCCCACACACCCTCAGCCCAGCCCTTGCCCTGTCTGTGTCTATTGACCAACTGTTTTTGAATACACACACATACACACAAGACAATGGAAGGAGGATACCAAATCAAGAAGAACCTCTTCGGGTCATGGACTCTGTACAGGTCGCTTTCAAAATCCACGTAAATGTAACTGTCCTTCCAAACAAGGTTTGTTGGCCCTGACACCCCCCCCCCCCCCCCCCCCCCCGTGAGAGTAAGAAATCCTACAACATATCCAAACCAATATCAAACAATGGCAACCAACATCGAATACTGTGAATGGGACAGTAGATTCCCCTTATAGCAAATCAAACTTTCTCTTGCTAACTGTCAGTTAGAGAAGTATGTCAATTTAGAGCTACAAAGTAAAAACAATGGTAACCTGACTGTTCTCAGATATCACAATGTTCCTCATCATATTGTACCTCTGTCAAGTTCTCTGTGTGCTTGAAAACTACTGTGATTATACACATTATTTAGACCACAGTTTTTAATTTGAATGTGATATACCCCGTACAGTAGATTAAAGCCGTGAAATACACAAATATAATCAGGACAAAAAGAGCTTCCGAAATCAGATGCACAAAGTCAAGCCGTGCGCCCCGCATTGCACCGACGCTTGGAAGAGCCGGGGTAAACCACCGCCTGCTCGCCTTACTCGTTCCTCACGAAACATTCCTGGGACATTATCTGACTTCTCATCTTCAAACTGTTTACCATCTGGTGAGTGATCCTATCCTCATTCGCTCGCACTTCATTAGGCCACTTCCCCCCTGTTGAGGTATCCGGAGGAGCTTGACGTATACCAAAATGGAAAATGAAATATGAATACTTCTTTTTTTCCCCTATGCCAACAACGCTACAAGTTTCCTTTTACTGTAACTGCAGACTGGTCTCACATAACGCACCATGCTGGGCATCTCAACAAATGACTGCAGGACTAAACATCGTAAATATCGGTAATGAAAAGTGAAATGTATCGTTAAGTTTATTACGTAAATATAAAAGAGAACTTCATACCATGAATTCCACATATGAAGTTGAAAGCATGCATCGTCAGAAGCAGTTTATGCAGATTTGATTCAACTCTTCCTTTTTTTTCCCCTTCTTTTTTGGGGGGTGGTGCTACATCTACTCATTCCCTACTGTACTGGGTTTTGCATTTGCCATGGGTCTACTTCTAAATGATATCTCTTAAAATACATTTGCACCAATGAACATCATCAGAAAGGCTTGAACAAGGCAGTATAAAGCACTACAGGTATGGATAAATCCCATCAGAGAGCAAATTGAGATGTTCACTCGGCTGTCACTATGCATTTAATATTCAGATTGCACCATGTTGCATTCTAAAATATTTTCAAAATACCAGCACCTGCATCTAGTGCAGAAGGCTCATCAGCATGGAGCCCTTTCACATCGGTAAAGAACTTGTTAGTTAAACACACTGGTCTGAAAACATACAAGAGTGTACATGTACTTGTGTTACGTTTATTCCCCTACAGCATTTTTCTGAGCTTTATCATATTTTACCAATTTAGTCCAGAGGTGTTTCGATGAAGTATTTCTGAATTCTTGCAGTATGAACAGCTTGACCTCTAGAGAAAGAGAGAAAATAAAATAAGTTTTTGATCAAACTGTTTTATGGAATCTAATCTGCACTTAGCAGGCAGGGAAGAGAGCCATTTCCGTGTGTGCAGAAATGTCATTACAAACAGCTTTTTCTAGCAGTGTGAAACCTCTCCTGAACTTCAGCAAACTGAGAAAACCAGACACTCCCAGGCATTACCTTTTGTTCATATTCCATATGGTGCATTAAACATACAAGCGCCTGGTTGTATTCTGTCTGTGCAGACCAGCTGCTCCGTGCCACACTATGATGTATGATACACATTAGTATCAAACCAAGCAGAAAATGCTTACAAGAAGCATTTACTTTTGAATTCAAAATAAGGAGGAAAAAGAAAATAAAAAGGACCTCAATAACAAATACAACAAAGTGCAGTTTACACAGGCAACAGTTCATGCTACATTTCATCATGAGCTTAGAAATGACTATGATAAACCACAAGACTAGAATACATACACCACACCCACAACTGCATCCATATGAGGCATTATATTATGAGAAGATATGACATTCATAGCCCAGTTTGAAAGTCTCGAAGGGATTGAGGGGAATGAGACGGCTCGCCTGAAACTGCAAACAAGGAGCAACTTCATTTCCTTTTTCATCTCTTGCAGCAATCTACTCCATCAGTTCACTCTGGTGGGACAGACTTGTGAGCACTGATCACACAACCTTCCCTTTGGGATGATATCCCCAAGGAGCTACCTCACACTGCCACCAGACATTCACACCAATGACAGCCCAGTGTTTGACTGGTACAAGGTAAAGTACACAGGACAGGAAGCTAATTTGCATTCAGCATGAGCAAATAGGCCTTGATACTGACATCATTTCTACACGGCGACGACGTACACACGGCAGGTGTGGTAGAGACCAGACGTCCTGGCTGTAGCCCACCTCATCAGAGACATCAAGGGCCTACATTAATGCCTTATCGTTATTCCCATGTTTGCAAAATAGGGTAGAAATGAAAAACACATGAGGATCCATGCATGGCTAGGTCTGCAGCTGACATCTCTTGTACCGATCATTGTATATGGGCAGGGAAATCGCTGCCCTCAAAAGGCACCGGCTCATTGAGAATCCCCCATTCACTCTTTGAGGCTCGCTTTATCTCGTCTCGAGATGACCCTTCACCATCGGTCAGGGCACTGAAGCCACCCAATTCAGGGCTGTGAATAAAGTCAATGGCGTGATAATATCTAGACGGGGAAATAGCTGCACAGCGGCCACACAGAGTCACTGACCTTCTAATCTCATTACCAAGAACAGTAATCCTTTTTTCTTCGCGTTTTTTTAACGCCACCCCTTCGAATGTCCATTATCATTATGAGTATGACTGGAATGCCTCCAAGGTCAGATGTAGGTCAACTACACAATATACAAACACATACAAGACACAGACAAGACAGTTAAAGAGGAAACGATCAGATAATATACACACACATCACACACATAGGCCTAGATTGTACATGTACACACGCACACATACCTGTGGTAAGGATCTGACAGGATTACGGCTTTGTCCACTGAACATTTTTAGTCAGAATGCTGTAGACCCGAATGACAGACGTCTTTCTTCATGCTTTGAAGCTCATGCACCAATTAATAGTACTTATGACATGACCTTACACACCACTGCAGCAGATTACCTTTTTTGTGTTTATCATTACGTCCCTAAACTTCATTATGAAGGGTGTAGGACTGCCATATGTCATCACAGGAATGGGGGGGGGGTGGGGGTAGGGGTCATCATTCATTAAAAAAAATGAACTTTTGAACCTGCTGCCCCCAGTGTGTGGACCCATCACTATTTGGCTGCTCTTCTTGAATAAACTCTCTTTGTTGTCTAACTGTACCACACATGGCCCCAACCCAAGAACACAACCCAGCCTTATATTATTGCCACCAAGTGTTATGCTTTTAATCATAAGGTCAGCTGAGGCTAATAGAGTATTTGGCAGGTAGTAGCATATTTCATGGTTCAGTGTACAGCATATGCACCTTGACCACACCACACTGGCTACTCCGATGGTCACCTGTTTTGTTTTTATTCTGCCAAAATTAATGAATGTCTAGTCAAATAATGTTTTGGCATTGCAGCATCTTAAACATGAACAGCAGAAGTATTAGCAGATATTGTACTACTTGATTGTCCAAATAACAAGAGATGCTTTAATATAAGCAGTATGTTACACATTGTGAAAAGCAGGAGTATGAGCAGACAAGCTATAGGCCTACCTAAATGACAATAAAGTGTATGTTTCACCGGCAAAATAACAAGTGACGTTTCTACTGCATTCTCTCACATTGTGAAAATGTGATGAATATAAATACAGGCATGACTTTTATCTGTCATACCGCAGTTGGAATGAAGCCATGTATACATTCGATCTCTAATCAATAGAAGACATACAGAATATTTTCTTTCTGTCTAATACTTCTTTGGGCAATTAAACTGTGTAATGAGCTCTTAATGTTGCTTTCTCCTCTCTTTCTTCTGCCCCCCCCCCCCTCCTTTGTTGTTCTTTACTGTAAAGCATTTATCTCTGTCATCCCAGTATTTGTTTGGCCTTGTCGGCACATGCACAGGAAAGAGACCTGGGTCCCTGGCTTTCCTTGTCTGAATTGCAAAACAAATACAATTGTAGCTCCTTTGTCTTTGCACAAACCATCATCGCTAATGTTCCCGAAGCCCACGTACAATTGTATGTAGCTCTCCTTTTTTGGGGGGAGGGGGGGGGGGGGGCATTCACTTCATTGACAACGAAGGATTTGATAAGTTTTGGACAATGAAGTGTGATGCAGAGCAACCTATAAGGCCAGAATTCAGTCAGTTTCATCATTAGCATTTTACTCTTTGGATAATTTTATGTTGAATTTTTTATATGTGTACAATTTCATTTCAGGAAGAAATCGCCAAGTCTCAGGGGAGAATATAAGTTGAAATATTCTGGGATGGGTAGATTGTTTCTCTGAAAGAGAGAGTTACGATAAATTATTTGCAGTTTCTGCACAGAATGCATTATGTTCCACATTCTTCCAAACAGAAGAAAACAAAATGTTCCATTGTTTTTGTATGAGACATGATTATAGTCATTGCACTTTTGAACACTTTGAAGGAGAAAACAATGATTTTCATCAATTACTTTTGTCAATCAGTTTTGTTTTAAATATCAAAACTCTCTTTAACACATACAAGGAAAAATACTTTCCATGAAGTCCTTTTGACCTGGTTACACCAGAGTTCGACTTTTTATCATAAGAAGAAAATGAAAAAGAAAAAACCTTTTGTCATTATTAGTTTGTTGTCTTTATCCTTGGCATGAACATCTGCACGTAGCTGTATAAAACATGGTAATAACTTTGAGAGCTTACGCTAATGTGTGATTCTCTGATTCTCGCATATCTGCGAAAGCTAATCCATCCCGCAGTCGGTCACGTATGCCCGACATGACCCTCACCCAACTTGTTACCCCCATACCCCCCCCCCTTTCTCTTTCAAAATGTTCACACATGAGAGGTGTCATGGTAATAATGCCAAATCAAGGCAAATTACCCCCAGACACACAGGTGTACGCATGTCATTTCTTGCACCTCTGCGGGTAGTCTTGAAAACTAGGTCTGGTGCTTGCAATTTATCTCATGCAGAGGTTCTATAAATTTGCTATTCCTCATGGTGACATTTTAGATAATTCACCCAAGCAGCAAGATGAAATGATAAATACAGTTCAAGAATTACTTCAACAGTCAAGCAAAAGATAAATCTAATGTAGAGTAACAACATGGGAGCTCAAACCTTCTTTCATGTATAATATGTCGGGGGGGGTGGGGGAAGCAATTATTTGGGAGGCTTAAAGGACAAGTCCACCTTCATATACATAAGGATTGAGAGAATGCAGCAATATCAGTAGAACACATCAGTGAAAGTTTGAGGAAAATCGGACAATCCGTTCAAAAGTTACAAATATTTTAAGTATCTGCGCAGTCACTGCTGGAAGAGAAGACTACTACAGTGTATGATGTCACATGCGTACAACTATATAAGGAAAATAAAAAGAGAATTTCACAAAACTTTACTTTTTGAATATAGTGCACATTTCTTCGACTTGCTACTGATGTATGTTGAGGGTAATATTATTCCCCCTGCCTTCTGAAAGAGAGAAGTCGAGTGTTCTTTTGTTATGCAAGAAAAATGGAAATATGTTGAATTTTCTTTATTCTTTCTTCATATCGTTGTACTCATGTGACATCACAAGCTATAGTAGTCTTTTCATCCAGCCGTGACTGAGTAGAAACTTCAAAAATTCTTAACTTTTTAACGGATTGCCCGATTTTGCTCAAACTCTCACTGATGTGTTCTACTAATATTGCTGCATTCACTCAACCCACATGTCTATGAAGGTGAACTTGTCCTTTAAGATGAGAAATAAATACAGTTTGGACAGTCAGTTTATTAAACGTGACTATAAAATGTGTTTATTAAAACCAAACTGTCTCTGTCACCCCATCTGCCAAACTCATCAAGTCCTACAAACCACATTGCTGAGGTTTGGTGCTGTTATCTTTTTCACTATGATTTGTACTATTCTTTGTTGGTTTTTTCATGAAGTACATGCATGTTGTTGAGTAAACAACAACAACAAATATATATTTTTCATTTGAGTCCTTTATTGTTCATACTGTAAAAGTGTTTAATTTGTATAATTTGCAAAAAACTTCTTTGCAATTGCTAAATTAACTACTGATTCTTATAGTGGCAACACATTTCATACAAAATTCTGTTTTTTCCCCCTTGAAGTAGCATTTTTAAAAATTTTCTTAACAATTTCATATACACATTTAGGGCCTCTATGAATCTACAGTAAAACATTATATAGGTCCTATTCGCGGCAGGAAATTTTCGCGAATTTTATGGAGCTGACGGCCCTTTTCGCGGCATGAAATTTCGCGAATTGCCACTGGCATTCATTGCATAAATATATTGTAGACAAGAACTTTTGAGTGCATTTTAATGTCACGAATTTTGGCGCTCGTGTAATTCGCGAAATTTAAAAGCACGCGAACATTCCTCGTTTTACAGTAACTCCTTTCCGCATAATCTTTCTCCAATATAGAATACATGCAGCGAAATTCAGAGGTGACAATTCATGATGAAAAGACCATAATTTCCACAGCAAAATTCTCCTGGGACACACAGGGCTTTAGATAGCCTCATGGAGATAAAAGTATTCTCAAGTCACTGTGCATCACCTTCACAGTATACACAAGTCACTTCCTTGGAGTGAAGCGATCTCTCTCCCCAAAATTCATGGATCACCCTCCCCAAAATTCATGGATCACCACGGCTCTGAGGGCAGCACACGCGGATTTTGCCCACATCTCAGGGCTCGGCTCAGAAATGAGTAAATCCAGTTACACAGCGTCACAAGTTTGAGTCACTGACTTGCTCGGAATGCTCTCTTGAGTACGCTTGCAGAGACGGGTAAGAGTTGTAAACCAAAATCCCACCAGAGTCCCAACACCAAAATTCGATAAGAAAAAAAAGGATGTTACTTGTTGTTAACATGACAGATGACATTCCACTTCCATCTCATTACATTGTCACCAATTTCCTGTCTCACGTAGGAGATTATCAAAACACAGCTGCTGAAGCGGTAAAGCACTCTACTAGCTCACACCGTAGCACAGATTATATAAATGTACACAGGCATGAAAAGTCGATGTTACATTTCTGTGAATCTCTACAAAAGCACAACACACTGTCTAAAGTCAAGACTATGATAGTAAAGGCACAAGTGTACAACATTGCTACAAGATGAAGAAATACCTGGTTTTCCTTTCAACAAAATCAACCAATCTATCAAGCTGGAAACCAAATCAGCAAATCATTGCTCCCTTAGAAAACCAAAACTTATAAAGGAGAACTACAACGATATATTTTAATGCAGTACCAGTAGTATTTTCAACAACAATATGAAAATGACATCTTAGTTTTAGGAGTGCTGTAAAAATGGAAAGCGCAGACTTGATATAAATGTGGAAGGAGAAACTGTGTGAAAAGTGATTTCTTGTCAGACAAAGATGCTGGCTAGCAATTTGTGGGGACTTTCATTTGATCATAGGAAATATAACACATGGATGGCGGAAATTGTGTCTGACCACCGGGAACGTCTCCAAGAGGACAGTGGCATCATAACTGAGGAGGACGAACATCTGCGTCGCCGTGCTGTCGTTGTGTTCTGCTGTTTGACAACCTCAGCAGCCGAGGAGAGGGATCTATAATACACATGCACTTCTTGCTAGACAGCATCGCGCCGACAAGGGTTGAATGAATCAAAACAACTTTTTAGCACTATTGATTTGTTGATTAAGAGGGAGACCCACTAACACCGGACTGTCTCCCGCGCAAATATTGACCTTGACTGCCATCGCAAATCGCGACGACGGCAGAGGGGACCTTTGCCTCCCCTACAAACCGACTCTGCATGCACTCGCCCGACGCAGATTTCATATTGACCCATGATCTTCAATTGTATTAAATGTAAATTGCTGCTGTAAAACTTGCTCTTACAATGCTCTGACAATTTTATTGCACATTGCAAACCTACACATGTCATAAATACATGTTACACTGTCTATCTTATTGCATGGGGATAGGTGGGGATGACAAGGCTTGTTAGCCTACTAGCAATGGAGAAATACGATATATTGATTGATTGATATACTGTAAGACTTGCTTTATCATCATAGCAATTACGATGACGACATGAATGTGTGGTGCCCTATTGTCTATTTTTGTTTGTGCACGCCTGTTTTTGAGTGTGAAAGTTTGTAATTACTGAGGGCAAGATATGCCAAAAGTACCTTTGGCTACTATCAGACCTTCGACAAATAAGATGTTTCCACATAGTACCAGTGAATGCCACACCGTCAATGACTGTTTCTGAAATATGTTCCCTTGTGCCTCACAAGGAGTTCGTAAAGTGAAACTACAAAATTCAAAAAAGTTCTACAGTTCCACGACTTCAGAGTATGAACATCTATTGAGACAGGAAAGGGATAAAAAAAGACTCACACACTTCTAAAGGGCAGGCAAATGGCAGCTTTGCAGCAGTATCAAATTCAACAACCAAGCATTTGATATGTTCAGACCCCATCTCCTTCAAAATCACCCACGCTAGATGTATCAGCGGCAGCTGAATTGCACGCCGCCTTCACTTAAAAGAAAAGAAAACAGAATCCCTTTCACTGCCCATTATTCCTTCACTTCCCAGAAACAGCACTTCCCCGCCCTGGCCGCAGTCTGCATTCGATCCAGATCCGCCCCATCAAGTTTCTCCGGCAGTCCTTGAATTGTCTATCGAAATTGCCCCACAAGCTGAAGTCGGACGCTGAAATTGATGACAGCGGTGGAATCGTGAGAGCTGCCCTAGCGGTTGCGGTTCTCGCCCACCCTTTAAAGGACCATCTCATCACAGTCATGGCAGAAAACGAAAAAAGAAAAATACAGAATGTTGCAATGCAAGTTTGTTCCTCTTTCTGAATACAAGAAATGAAAACAAAAGAAAGATGCAATATCACATGATAGGCCTACATTGTATGTGTGGCATGCAAGCAATGTAAAGCAACAATATTGTCTGAGAACAGATAGGCCCTATTGGTGAATAGTTCTGCCTCAACTGATTCATGATTTTTAACAGGACATACATTTTATATGGATAAACAGCTTTACTTGTAATCTCTTATCGATACATTCATTATTATGAGCTGCCTTGTGGAGACACGCCGTTAGCATAAGTTACTTGACTTGATCTCAGTATTTCCTGGGGCGAATTATTTTCAAAACCCCCCAATTTATTTTCATCTTCCTCTATAACAACAACACTAACAACAAAAAGCCTTGCGATATTATTTTGTAAAATGTTTCCACGAAATTTACATTAAACTATATCTCAGTAAATGTGCCGACAAAAATTATACCCAAAGATTAATCTAGCATTGGGTCTATTTCCTTCCAAAAATTATGAAAAAAATTTCCACATTAGTATGATTGCATTTGTTCTAATTTTGGATTTTCTTGTTTATGGTAGTTTGTGTTCCATGTTTGTTTGCATGACAATTCTGATCTAATTTTCCATTCCAAAAACACAAACAAACACAGACACCTGCCACTGGGGTGAAGGGCTATCGTGTGTACTTGCAATCACAGATGAAAACTGCTGTCTCAATATCCCATCGCCACTGCACCCAATCCATACAGTAAGGCAGCATCATCATTATCATACCCAGTGGGTAGCAGCATCACACACAGTGGGAAGAGTCCCCACTTTGCAGAAAAACAAAGTCCAGATTCCCACCATCCAGCCCAATTTACGCCCACTTGGATGGGAGGCGGGGTCAGGGAGAGTGGGCGACCTTTGCCCTCATCCCAGATGACATCATGAAGTCAGTCACAGCCTTGGAATTCACCTCAGACTCCCATCCCACCCCCAAAGACTCCTCCAAGCTAGCCTTGCTTCCAGTATGCTCATGGGTACTTGTCTGACTGGACAATGTTGACCTGAGCTATTAAAAGCATATTTTCACCAGGTGCCTACCACAAAACCTCTCCCACCCCCTCTCCCAAAGACTACAATGTTCATATACTTATAGGCCATGTACAAGCAAATCAAAACGCAGAGCATCTTTCCCTGAGATGATATGATACGATGCAAGACGCATACGATTACCTGGAGACAGGATACAAATGACCAATAACAGCCTACTGCCTGGAAATAAAGCAAATCCTTCCTTTCATTTTCCCCTGCTACCCCTCTCCCCACCCCCCATCAGCCCATCCGCAATATACAATGTCCATGATGGGTTACAGCTGTCTTTCCGCTCTGAACGGATTTCTTGGAACACTCCACCATTTTCCGAATTCCCCTCCCCCCATCCAAGCTGTCAGCAAAACAAAACCAAACCAAGCAAAATGTCATAAGGAAGAGGGATTCATGATACTAAAGGCATCCTCTTCAAATTGATGCAGTATGTGCCATTGCAGCGCAGCTCAGCATGTCTCTCAAACATGAGCAACGATGTTGATGCATGCTCCCTCTGCCCAGCAAGGAATGAGGCTGGGTCAAAATGTTGCCTACTGGAGTCAACAATAGCCCTCAGAATTGATTGATAATCGGTAAATAAGTTGCCTTCTCCCCCTATCTGATGGCAAATATGCAAATCGGAATGCATTTTCCCTTACAAATTTGCTTTCAATTTTCTCATTACCAGGCCACATCTAAGTCAGTTAAGAATTCATCATACCATACCAACTTTTCTTCAGCTGTCTAAATATAACCACTGTCCCAACATTCGCTTCTGTTGACTAGCCACACACTGTCTCTAATCTTCTTTTAGCTGCATAGAATGGACCCTAACACAACAATCTGATCCGCAACTTGCAGTTTTACACAAAATGTACAAGTCCCTACGATTCTATAGCCATAAGCCCCCTATTCCAGCAAAGTAAGCTAATTAAAACCATCTTCTTCTTCCCACTTTTTTCTTTGATTGACGTCACCGATTCTGCAAAGGGTTTGCCTAGCCTGGACCATAATTGATCCCAGGGATTTTCGTGAGCCCTCCTCTTGATCACTGGCCCAATCTTGGGCCCCCTCCCATGACACTGATGCAGATAAACTTTCTCTAAGTAGTAATCCAGTCGTTTTCCTCCCCCTTGTCACCTTCTTCCTGTCCCAAATAACGTGAGCGAGCGAGTGAGCGAGCGAGTGGCGGGTTGAGCTTCGGAGGCGGATTGAGTGGGAGATTCTAGGGCTGGGTCATTTTCTAGCTCATGTATTTAATGTTGGAAGAGCATTCAGAGTTGGCTAGCAGCCTAGCATTCTGCCATTACGAATGCAGACCCCTCAGCTATACATCAGCTTGGATCAGTCTTTAGCCAGGCCTCACCAGACTGTCACACTCCGCAGACACTCCCAATATACTGTAAAACGAGGAATGTTCACATGCATTTTAATTTCGCGAATTTCGCGAGCGCCAAGATTCGCGAAATTAAAATGCACGCGAAAGTTCTTGTCTACACTACGTGCATTGAATGCTGGTGGCAGTTCGCAAAAATGTCACACCGCAAAAAAGGCCATCGGCACCAATTAGCGAAAAATTCATGCCACGAATATATCATGTTTTACAGTAATCTTCTTTTCTTTTCTTTTCCTTTTTATCAAGGTTTCAGGTTCCCTGACATAAATCACACATTCAAGAGAATATATAGGCCTACCACAAGATATCCACTTCATAACAGCTTTAACCCCTTAGCAATAGGCCTACATTTGTTCCGTTTATGATACATGCTGATTTTCTGGTTTTTCCTCTCCATACCAACATATGAAAATCGGATGATTTGTCACGACAAGACAGCAACAGCACAGTGTGCAATGTTGGAACTGCTCTGTATTATATGCCTCAAAATTCATCCAGTTTGTGGGGTCGAAGTTTGCTTCCGCCTCTGAAATTCTCTTGGGAGTTTGAGGGTGGCCAAATTCACTGATTTTTCCCTTGCTAAAATTTGGCAGAGCGTTTCATGGGAACGAAGCTGCCTCCAATAGCTGCTCCTGTACAGAATACTACTGCATCCAAGTTCTCTTAAAATCACATTACTAACTGCAATACTAATCACACCATAAGGGTATCAAAGTGACAAAAGACAGAAAGATGCATGTACCTCAACTTTTGCAAACACTGTAGCATAAGGATATGTGTAGACCTAAATTTAAAAAAAAAAAAAAAAATGATGAGGTGTGCACTTGAGTGTATGTGTGTGTAGAGGGGTATGCTTGTAGTTTTTACTTCTACTGTGGTGGTGCATGCACTCTGTATGTTTTGTCCCTATGTGTGTGTGTGTGAGTGTGTGAGGGTATGTGTGTTTGTGTGTATGTGTAAGTTGGAATCCATCCACACACAAAAAAGAATAGAACTGCACGAGATTTTTTTTTTCAATGCAACTGTATTATGCTGCAGAAATCCTGAGCAAATACCAAAATTCTGGTATTAGAAAGGACTAGTATGCCATAGACTACTTTGTAGTTCTTTGACCATGAATCTAGCCATTGACCTCTGACCCCATGGTTTCTTATACAGTCTCCAGCGACAGAGATTTCTGCCAAGAGTTTGTGTCCTCAGGTCTTCACTGTCCCACATGCTGCTTAGTACCCACACAGACTACATCATCACTTCAGCATCTGTGTGTCTGGAGGTACCTTGGTGTACACAGTCTGGAAAACGGGGGAGAGAGATACACGTCTGGAAGAGAGAGTAGATTGCTCTAATTGTGACTGTAGGGAGAAAAAAAAAGGATGAAGGGAAAAAAAAGAAAAACAAGAGAGGCTGAGGAATTCCAACTCTGTGAGTCAACAATGTGTTGCCAGGGGCAACCGCCTCTTGTTACAGCTGGAGACTTTTGGAGCACATAATATGATTCATATGGGGCCTCCTGAAATAGACTGGTATTGCTTCACATAATATATACTAATTCTGCACAATAATTATTGGCTGTCTTGCTTCCTTTTAAAGGGAGACAAACATATTTTTAAAGAAGAGAGATGGTGAATATTCATTCTATAGAGTGGTGAGAATTCATAAAAGTTCTTAGGTTCTTGACTCTTGTCATAGGACAACAGTTGGTGAGAACATCGATGATGCACAGGAGCAACCCAACGTAAAACTGCATCAATTTCTGATGTCGAAGGCAGACTCTATCTGAAAGCAACCTTTCAAACCTCACAACCAAAGTGAACCAAAAGATGAATGGCATTATGCATCAACCATGATAATGAAATGAATATTGTTTATTTAACATTGGTACCAAATGAATTACTTGAACTATGCAGAACCTACTCTGAAGACCTCCGCCCAAATATAAAACAAAAGATATCGTCCCACGTTTTTAGAGCGAAGATTCCTGCACTAATAAGAAACAGGAAATTGACAGTTTGTGTACATTGTCATAAATTCAATGATACATTTGATAACAGCCCACTGGATATTTTTTTTCCAAATGTACAGTTTCCTACACCTACAAATACTTATACAACGTAATGCACAGGCTATGCCCACTGCACTTGTTTCACGGATGATTAATGATTTTTACCCAGGTGGCTGAGATTTTTGCAGCCCTATTCATCAGTGCGAAAAAAACGCCTGTTCACCTCTCCACACAAACAAGCACCTTGACATTTTTTTGTTGTTATTGTTGTTTGCCTCTGTCACTGTTGTAGTTGTCATACTGAGTGCTACAGCATTCAAATCTTTTTTTATATAAGAAAAAAAAAATTTGTATTTGCCCTGCCATACCTGAGGCATTTTCCTCAATTACACATATATGGGTCTTCCTTCTTTCAATGGTTCAACTTCAGGTCAGGGTGATAATGTGAAATAAACTTGAGTACATGTGTTGGGGGGGGGGGAGCAGGGGAGCTCAGGGGAAAAAAAAGATAAATGGGGAGGGGGGAATGTTGCAAATTGACATGACCCTAGCAAGTGAACTACTGATGAAAAGCACAACCTATTCATTGGCCCTGTCTAAATAGCGCACAGAAAACTGACTCTACACCTGACCTTTCAGATGCATTTCATGTGTGTTTTTATTGGACATGGACATGGACAGACCCAAGAACCTAATCTTTATTATTCTAACATTATCATTAACCAGTATTTAGCAGGGGGGGGGGGGGGAGGTAATTGCCCTCGGGGTGTTAAATTGCCCCGATACACTTTTATTCATCTATCTCTTTCTATCTCTGTTTCCATTTTTGTCTCAGTCTATCTAAATCTAGATAAAGAATCTATAGGCCCTATCTCTATTCATCTATCCTACCTGTAAAATTCACCAAACTATCTAACTATCTACACACCATTTCTATTTGATCTATCTATATATTCATCTACCAATTGGTGAGAGATAGAGAACTACTATTCCAACCACCCGCTATATTTATCACACACCTGTCCCTGTACCTGTTCAATACATTTGAACACCTCTTATACACTCATCTGAGAGCGGTGCAATCCATATTTATCTCCCACACGGGCAGAGTATAAATTTCTCCTTTCCGAGCCGCTTGTTGCTAATTTGGGGGGAATTTTCACACCATAAATAGGCACTGCAATAGACTGTGCTGCACTATTACTGTTCTGGGTCCAGAAATATCCTATATCCTGGAAGTCACTTTCCCCCGCGCACAGGTCTGTGTCTGGTGACATTTCCAAATTGGAAGGTGGTCATCCTTTCTGGTTTGTATGCCAGGAATATACATGTAGGGCCTATGGAGGATGTGGGCCCTTCATGGCATTGGCAAACCCACACAATTCCTGCATAGTAAGTGGCATCATAAAGAGTAGGCCTAGATATCAAATGTTGCAAACCAACCATTGCATTCTAATTTGGGTGCATAACATTGAAGTCATTATTTACCATTTGCACATGAAATAAAGACCCAGCTTTAGTGCTTCAAAATAATTCTAAAATGTGAGTTAGGTAGGACCTATAGAAACAACCAATGTAATAATTTCAATCAGTATGATCAATGTTAGGTATTGTTAACATGTGAACAATAGTTTTAATAGAATTGTTTGTAGACTAAAGCATTATACAGTTATGGTATATTGAGAAAGATAGTGATATCTCCTTATATTTTAGGCTTTATTGCAAAATCTTCAATATGGAAAGATGGTTTGTGATACAACTGATGTACACACATGCATCAAATATATGATAACTCGAACATTTTTAACATCACTGCTCCCAATGGTAAACAATACCTTTACAATATTCCTGACCAGTATGAATGCACAGTATACTGAGTAGGCCTACACTATATTATACACATATATGTGTACAGTGCACGCATGAACATACACACTGTAAGGCATCCCTATGCTAAAGTATGATTCTCTTCTAATAAGTTGAGGGGGGGGGAGGAAAAAAAAACATTGGAATATAATTTAATATGCTACAGTACAGCTTCTTCCAATACCAAAATACAAGATCAACACCATAGATTTGGATGCTGATCATAAGTCACACAGCATCACACACATCATTTCACCCTTACTGTCTAGTACCCATATGCCCCTTAGGCTACCAACTTCTGAAACCAATATCTGACATCGATGAATTCCTGGTAAAGTTCATAAGATGCATCTCCCTTATTGATCTTTTCTCTTCTTCTTCTTGTGTTAGTGTATTTTGTCCTGCACTTGCTTGCAAGCTTGCTTGCTCCCTCACTACAGTCACTGCCTTCACGTCTCGTTTTGAGCCGTGACTCACTCGCTCGCTGGCCGCAATTAAATCCCTGGTGAACTGGGAATGAGGAATTCTCGAGCAGTGCACTGTGGGTAATATCTGATGGGGATTTCTGTGATGGTATTATCACTACTACCACCACATCACATAGCAATATTATAAACAGTCACCCTTGCACTGCAGCTCACACAGATTGGGGAGACAAAAGACAATGTGTTGGAGAAAGGGATAATCGCAAACATCGGACCCCGTCTTATTCTCTCTTGGACTGATAGAGAGAAAAGTGATGGAGAAATTACAACATTAATAACTGTGAAAAAAATACTGGAAGTAGGGCCTATGCTTTTGGTCAACCAAAAATTGATAGCGAAAACTTCATCCAAGCATACAGCATGCCCAACATACTGTATGAGCTGTTATTTTCGCGAGGGTTTGATTTTCGCGAATTTCGCGAATCATATTTGGATCACGAATTTAACAACACGCGAAATTGTCTCCATGCGCTTTGTTATTAGAGCATTAACGTAAGCGTCGGCGTCGATTTGCAAAAACAACATCTCGCGAAAATGTCCATGACCTCGTCATTCGCGAAAATATCTGTACGCGTATACAGTACAGTACTGTACCAGAATCAACAAAATCTTATCATGTTCAGTGGACATAATTTTCAGAAAACTTCAGGAATTTATTATTCAGATGTTGGACTGCAACAAATTGACAAGACAGGGGGGCGTTTCATCAACGAGTTCGTCGGAGTTTTCACCGACGAATTTGCTATCAGCCAATCAGACCAAGAATTTCATTAGCTTTTAACAGTTGTCAGTGTAAATCCTTGCGTCTGATTGGCTGATAGCAAATTCGTCGGTGAAAACCCCCGACGAACTCGTTGATGAAACGCCCCCCAGGAAGGTTACGATGCCCAATGGACATCTGTTAAAATTATAGGAAGACTCATATTTACTCCATTATCCCGTTAAATTCCAGAATTGAAACAATTGCACAAGATGCTTTCTGAATTGTCCACCTGAGGGAATCTTTTGATAGAGACCAACCATAACTTTCCACATTACACCTTGCCTGACAGCTTTTGACTGACAGAAAACTTGTTCACAGTTGACCTCTCATTTTCAAAATCTGGGCTGTCCAGTTGTCGCTGGAGGAAAAAAAAATGGGGCAATCCTGGTGACCTATATATCTATTCATCTCATCATGAAATCCATCACTGGTAATGGAATGTGTGATATTCTGTCAAAAACGTGCTCATCTGTAGATATTCCTGACTTGTTCAATGAAAGCCACTTCTGCCGGGTTTTCTCTTGATATCACGGTCGCCGTCCCCCGGCGATCTTTTCATGTTTTGTGTAGCAAGAGAGATACATCAGCATCAGCTGTCAAAAGCCGTCATAATTACTGACAGGCCTTTTGAGTCGGGGATATCAAGAAAGTTCTTCCAATCCTTTACCACTGCCAAGTAGTTCTATTCGTTTTTGCGCGGGCAGAGCATAAACACCAAACTTTGCAATAATGCCAGGAAAGAGCTTTGACAAATAAGGCCAAGTTCATGACTTTACAACAAATATAGAAGAAGCAATTTCCATACAGGTAATTCTTACTGTTTCTGTTTAAACTCCAATTTAAAGGACAAGTTCACCTTCATAGACATGTGGGTTGAGTGAATGCAGCAATATTAGTAGAACACATCAGTGAGAGTTTGAGCAAAATCGGACAATCCGTTCAAAAGTTATGAATTTTTGAAGTTTCTGCTCAGTCACGGCTGGATGAAAAGATTAAGTAAGCTTGTGATGTCACATGAGTACAACGATATAAAGAAAGAATAAAGAAAATTCAACATATTTCCATTTTTCTTGCATAACAAAAGAACACTCGACTTCTCTCTTTCAGAAGGCAGGGGGAATAATATTACCCTTAACATACGTCAGTAGCAAGTCGAAGAAATGTGCACTTTATTCAAAAAGTAAAGTTTTGTGAAATTCTCCTTTTATTTTCCTTATATAGTTGTACGCATGTGACATCATACACTGTAGTAGTCTTCTCATCCAGCAGTGACTGCGCAGATACTTAAGACATTCATAACTTTTGAACGGATTGTCCGATTTTCCTCAAACTTTCACTGATGTGTTCTACTAATACTGCTGCATTCTCTCAATCCTAATGTATATGAAGGTGGACTTGTCCTTTAACTCCAATTTCTAACATCTTCCAATCTCCTCCCCCCCCCCCCCCCCCAATACAATGTACAGGAATAGATTTTGACCAATTAAATCATGCATGTACACACTAGTAACTGCCATTCTTTGATTAATACCCCATATGTAACATCTCAAATGATATTCCTTGTAAACACTGGAATATATATTCAAAGGTTTCAAACTTTTCGTGCAGGCATGTACAAGACTGTTGTATCTCCATCTAGATATCAAATAAAGCAAATATATACAGATGACGAATACAGCAAGACACATACATTACATTGTAGACCATTAAATAATCCAAATACAAGTATATGTGATGTCAATCTTTTTTAGATGCCGATTCTGATGGTCTACAGTAACAGCAGAGAGCAGATCAAAATCCATTGATTACAGGTACACACACACAAATGCAGAAAGAGAAAATAATTGGAGACTACTCCTTAACATTTTTGTGGTTTCAAGGAATAATGTTCTTTGTACCGCCCAGCTATTTCCTACTCTACGTGGGCTATTCGGCGAAGAACCGCACGGACTGTGTCAAAGAAGCCAGCGGATGCAATCGTACCAAGAGAATTGCTGTTGATCGCCGGGAGGGGATCCGCTCTGATAAGAAACCACAATGGCCTGGCAAAGACGCCTTTATTAAACCATGATGGCTGCATTGTGTTCCATTCAACAGTGACAACAACTCCAGCTACAATCTGTGCGATCAACACCAGGAATGTGTAAGATTTCTGAATCACTTTCCAATGCAATGATTTTGGGGGCATATTCCCCTTGCACAAGTACAGGGACTTGATCACCGCAATCCTTGCTTGATATGCTTTGTAGGCCTACACTATGTACATGTGTACATGATACCATTATCAGCTACACACACATCGGCCATGAACTTGCATCTGTACACAAATCAATGGGCTCACATGAAATGAGCGCATAATTCATGAGAAGATGAAACATCACTTCTTTAGTAATTGACTTTGGGTACTAAGAAAATCTCTACAATACTGTTAACGCCATATGAACTAGCGAGTCTAATTTTTTCACGAATCGGGACTTCCCAACAATTTCACAAGTGGTTAAATTTACGATCGTGGAGTACAGTACTGAATGGAGAAATGTATGCGTGCACATCACACTCATGTCAGGATCACAGTCAATATTTTTGTGTATCTTTAAATTGGGGAATAACATCTGACTCGCGAAATTCACAAAAATAAAAACCTCACAAAATATTTGCAAATCAAAGATACAAAGGAATAAAAGGGAGAACATAGCTTCAGATTTTAAGTACCGTTAAGATTTATAGTGTATCAAAGATCGCTGTCATGTGATTAATAGGAAACAAATGTAGGTGCCTATGTACAATTTGACATGTGATTAATAGAAAACACATGTACATGTATGAACAATGCACATGTTTGTTCAATGCTATGATAGTCATTAAATACAAGCAACACTTGGCACTTGTTTTGATCACAAGTAATCTCTAACTACAATATGTTTGGCTGGCAACCAATGTAATATCCAAAAATGACAACATTTAAACAATAAATGAATGAATACAGGTACAATATGTCATGTCCTACTTGGCATTTGAGTAACTGCTGTTCATGTGCATATTAAGAATTTGGGTTTTTTTAGTCTAGGACACCCTACATTCTAAAGTGACTATTAAATTTTCCATGCACAGAGATTACAAAATGTCCTGCATACATGTTTCTGCTAGCATGTATTTTGTCGCCGTTCAATTTTGCGGATCGATGGAACCTGCAAATGGGGTTCTTGTACTGAAATGGGGCCAAAAATGTCAATTTGTGTGATCATTCCCAGCCACAATGGGATTTCGCTAAGTTAAACATGGATGCCATGCTACTGTATGACTCATCACTGTAGCAGAGCACATTGGGGCCCAATATCACATGCTGTGCTATCAATAAACGTCCCATGCTAACGAAAACATTCGAAAGGCAGTCACACAACACGTCAAAAAACTTGCTGGCACGGTTAAAAGTATTTACAAATATTAAAAAAGGGGCGGAATCAAAGTGTCATGGGATCAATATCAAAGAAGCCAACAACACTCTGGCCCACCCTGAATATCATTACTACATTTGCAGAATTGGCAAAAACTCTGCAATTTTGTGAGTGTCCTACACAACACATGTACTTTCAAACACTCCATGTACCTGTAAATGACAACCCATACAGCCCACTAAGGGGTAGGGCCTACACTGTATTTGAGGTGTATAACAAATTTCTCTGTACACAGACCAGTACGAGTGACATGGTCTCTAATATTTGGCATTTCACTTTAGACTAGTCCAATGATATTGGGGGTACTACCTTCCACTTTCATGAGATACAAAATAAGGAGAGGTGTGAATAATCCTCTGGAAAACAAAGACATCAAATTTGATTTCCAGCACATAACATGAGAATTATGCGTCATCTTACGGCTGAGTTCCTGTTTTGGGCTGGATACCCACAGCTTTGTTTTATAGCTTCATTTGCCTTGAAATTGTTGGCTGTATGAGCAATTGAATCCCTTGATTTTTTTTTTTTTTTTTGATGGTGCTGTGATATAATTGAAACAGATTTGAGTGGCAAAGGTTACCCACTGTGTAATGGAGAGATATCTACTTTTGAGCATCAAAGATTAGGTTTGTCATCCTTCTGAGCCAGCAATTGGGCAATGAGGCATTAACAAGTCAATTTCTATCAATCTGTATTCCACATCAAAATTGACACAGTGGGTATGTAGTTTGTGTAATGTACATACCCCTATGCATACTGCGATCTCCCACCCCTCTCTCGCTCTTTTTTCTCTCATTTTCGTTCACTCTCTCTTTATACTTCATAATAAAAAAAAACACTTTAATCATTTGCTACATAGCCGACATACACAAGGTGTAATACAAACTGTAGGCCTACTTTTTGTCACTAGAAGCTTTGATACATGGAGACACAGAGAAGCGCTATACTTCATCTAAACACTATCATTATCTCACTCATGGTCTTGTGAAGAAATTATGAAACATCCCATGCAGTGTACAAGGTATGTTACACTGTAGTAAAATTTCCTTGAACCGAGCTTTGTCTGAACTGAGAAGTCAGTAGGGAAGATTAATGCATATTAGCTCTTTGGTTGCATGACAAAATATTATCACCTTGCATACATGTATACACCAACCCCCCCCCCCCCCCCCCCCACCCGATAACAAAATTCATTCAACTACAAACTATGTGCTATGTGGGCCTATTTATGCTATAGCAGCATCATGTCAGGGCAGTGTAATCTCTGTCTTCACACAGATGAAATTGTCTTGGCTTTGGGTGTCTGACACCATCCCCCAGTGCCCACCCCCCCCCCCTCCTTTTTTTCATCTATCCCTCTTCTAAATACCCACTCTCCTCCTTCTTTCACTCCAACCCCCCAAAAATATACACAACAGCCAGCAACAATAGACCAGGATCTTTGCACAGACCCTGGCTCTGTTTACGACACTTCTGAGCCTGAGGGAGGTTACAATGGCAGGGAGGGTACATAACAACCAGCCAAGCATTCCAAGGAAGCTTAGCCCCTGATTAGCCCTGCCCCTTATTTGCATAAATACACACAGTTGTGTTTTTTCATCAGCCTTTCTTTCTTGCATTCTTTATTTCTTTTCTCTTATTTCTTTTCCTTCTCTCCCCACCCACCTCCCCCCCCCCCCCCACATTCTCCCTTTTCATCAGTTCCTTTCTCTGAGATGAAACCTATGTATAGCATCCATACAATCACAGGTGCAATGTACTAAACCATTGTGTATTTACAATGTCATCACAGAACTTTTAGACAGTAAACTTTCTCTTCATTTCTCATCAATTACAATGCAAGCTGGGATTTACCATGTAGAATCTCTTTGCTGACTAAACTTATAGTTCATGACTTCACAATGACAAAAAAAAATCACTTTAATTCTATAAATATTTGTCTCCTATTTGGGAATGGATACCTACAAAAAATATTGGAAATACATGAAATCAAATATTCAACAAACAATGATTTTTAAAGAGAAAGGAGAATTTCAGAGAAACAATTTTTCTTCTACCCAATCCACTGCTGGTTTGGTCAAGCCATTCTTCCTGGCTGTCCAGCCTGGTTGGACAACTATTGCACATGCACATGTGCTTGTGACAAAACAAAGCATGCCTTTTAATACTCTGTGGTCATAATCTGTGGTCAACTAATAATTGACAACTGTACCACTCCACTCTCCAGCAAATGCTAAAGGGAGATATACACTGTAGGAGAATGATATGTCCAGTGTGGGACATCTCTTCCTCTGGTTGATCAGAATCTCATAACCACTACCAAGAGAGCCCAGACAGACGGATCAATTAAAGCAGGGAAAGAGATTAAACTCTAATCCGTTGCCCTGTGACAAAGCTGTCATTATAATATAATCCCCCTAACACCCTATCAAGGTGCACTACCTGCACAAGCAAGGTTCCACAGGTAACCCCCCATTAGACAAAGGTTGTGTTCAGTCTATTAAGAGAATGTTTTGTGACTGTAGTATGTAAGGGCAACTGGAGGCTCTGGTAAACCGCTGGCCAACTCTTGGCACAAACCGAGATTCTACTCTAAGACGTAATGTCTCCTCGAGGCTTAGGCCAGCATCTGGTACCCCTATTGTGCAACCTTTTATACTCTAGCAGTAGCACTGAAATCATGCATGAAGGATTTTGCGTCTTCTCTACCCCCAACTCATGGGATCACTGCAAGACCCATGAAATCATGTGACAAACCGTCAGAACACGGACAAGAATCTCAAAGTAGGTATCACTATCAGAAACATCAGGTCTTCTGCATCACATACAAGCACAAGCACAAACACACACACAACAAACAGATGTTGACTGGTGCTCTACAGCGACAGGGAACTTTTTACTCAACGCACATTTTAGATTAAAGGGAAAGTAAACCCAAAGAGCAATGTGGATTGAGAGAAAGCAGTAATATTAGTAGATCACATCAGTGAAAATTTGAGGAAAATCGGGCAATCGATGCAAAAGTTATGAATTTTTAAAGTTTTGGTGTTGCAACTGCTGGGTAAGGAGACTACTAGAGGTTATGACGTATGAGTGGACTACAATATAAAGAAAATAAAAAGTGAATTCAATAAAAATTCATTTTTCATGAAAATTACAAATTCCATCAACTTGATACTGACATATGTTAGGGGTAGCACTTATTCCCCCTGTTTTCTGAAAGCGGTTAGGCAAGTACTGTTTCATTTTGCTAGAAAAGTTAATTTTTGTGGAATTCCTTTTATATTTTCTTTATATTGTGGTCCTCTCATACGTCATAACCTCTAGTAGTCTCCTCATCCAGCGGTTCCAACACCAAAACTTTAAAAATTCATAACTTTTGCATCGATTGTCCGATTTTCCTCAAACTTTCACTGATGTGTTCTACTAATGTTACTGCTTTTACTCAATCCACATTGCTCTTTGGGTTTGTGTTCCCTTTAAGCGTGCTGTATATTCAATGGATGACACTACTCATATCAATCCACTTTATTTTAAAGTCTCTTCTAACAATCATCAGGGAGTTGCTTTTTTTTTTCTGTCTCGTGTAAACAAACTGTGCTACTGCAGTCCCTGAATTTTACTATCTAAAGAATCTTCATATTCATTTTATATTTAAATTTTGTTTAAATATCAGAGCCATACACATACATGTATCTTACAAGCCTGCATACAAACCATCACAGATATCAGTCCAGTCAAAACAAGACAACCAAGCCATTGCTGCAACCATTATTCCTTACAACATTTAATATGTGATCCTACATAACTGTATTTTGTATGTGTTGCACAGCCCTGCAGCAGAGGAGTTTCTAGCTACATTGCAGCTAATCCTAGCAGGAGGGCTAATCTGCTAAACTAAAAACACAATGAATAAAAGACAAAAATATTTGGCAGAAACCTGATCATCTTCAAATATCCATGTTAGCACAGATGCCCTTTATATGAGGACAAATGCCACTAATTAACACCAGGCAGATACATGTTGTATGCAGTTTTACGTTTAAAAAATAGCAATATTCAATACATGCAAACCCTTTTGCACTGTCTGTGTAAAACATTCCAGTACAATCGTGAACTACTATGTGAAATCACAACCCGCACAAAGACCACTGTACTATATCAATCTTGTCAACATAACCTCCTCAAACATGTAAGGTGATACTCAAAGCTGTGTCTCTCACAGCCATGATGCCCAGATGAATTACACCATTCCACTTTGACAACTTGATTTGCACCACATTCAGCTCATAGTTGCTGGTAGTGTTACTCCATGATAGAAATTCAACCCTACAATTAAATCATATCGTCTCCCGCGGGGACACATGTATCGGCATGTGCACAAAGAAACTTTACATTGTATGTATGTTAAATAGGTCGTACAAATTTTGTAGGGCCTGCATCATTACCTTGTACTGGCAAACTGTTAATAGGAAATCATGGTTGATGCATACAAAACATATTTTGTACGTATAGGATGTTTAGCATTTGCCACCACATTTCATTTCATGCACAATAATGACAACTCTGCAGAACATTCTATGACTGAACTACAACACACAAAGTAAGTGTGTAAGTTCCAATTGAGGTAAATCCGGTCGACTCGATTTCCAATTGACTGCACTATTAAAATGAGTAAGCTCAAAAAAAGGTACTATAAGTTACTTTGTATAAATTATGTGGATGACCATAGTATAAGAAAGTGACAGAATCTCAGACTGTAAAATATTTGAACACAAAATAAGAATATTGCTCATAACCACACTTTACACAAATTGATATATGATATACGAAAGAGATGATGTTATTGCCTCACAACCAATAAACGATTTCATGAACAAATGCCAGATAACATCAAAGCTGCAGCATGCCACAAATAAGCAAACTTAACAATTACTTCTCTGCACTTTAATATAAGCTTATTGTTGTGTCTGATGTAATGTTTACACACAGAAATATTACATTTCAGAGCTATACAGTTAGAGATGTACATGTACATGTACATCTTGTACATTTGTACTGCAATGCAATGGACAATAGTGATGCTTGTTTACATGTAGCGACGGTCTCCTACAGGCCTACCCAAAAAAAAAAAAATCTATTAAAATGCAGGACAATGCATTATAAACACACTCAGCTTTTAATAGTTTCAAGAAAATGACAGCTGGTTTTAGATAAAATGCTGAATAGCGAAATTAGAATAAGAATCACTCGACCTGTAAAAGTTCAGGTAAACATTGTTGTTTGAAGTATAGCGTACCCTGAGTAAATAAATAAAGACCATTTTGTTGCTGAATATGGTCACTTCCTAAGTACTAGGGTACAAAAGTCATCTGCACTTTGATTTAAAATTCATGACAGTTGATCACAGATTTCTATCATCAAAAGAGGCAAACTCAATCAACGGTACATTTATGTAAAGCTGAGTAATTACAGTTCGATAAAAATGCACATTGTAATTTTTCTCATTTTAAATTGAAATCTCTACAAGTGTACATTTAGTAATTCTGTTTACGGTGAAGTAAAGAGGATGAGACAAATATCACATCAATCACACGGCCCAACATTCAGATCTGTACATTCCTGAAAAAGATTTTGATCATAGAGTCACATATACAATGTATTCCAACACACCGTTAAAGACAGATCATCACTACGGCACATACAAAGCTGTACATTGTAAAGAAGCCTTGTATTTTACTATCACCAGTTGTACAATGTACACTGGCACACTGGTATCACTCAAAGTTGAATCTCCTCTCTACTACACTGTATGTACATAGTTCCTCTGCCTTATTATTTCCTTGCTACAATATAAGATTATTTTTTGTAGTGTAGAACTTACAACACAGTAAGAAATCTACCCTTGCGGCTCAAGGTTACAGCACTGTATGTATCATTATCTGCATAATACTACCTGTAGGCCCTAAACACTTAAAAGAAAGGGAATGGAAATGAGAGGAAGGTGGATTTCGCCCAGGGCAATACTGCGCCTTTAAAGTTGGAGGGAACTCAGAGGCAGCCATAACGCCTGTCCAGGAAGTCGTAGAAAGGCAGGCATTTCCTGGACGATTCCTGCCAAGCTTTAATGCTGGCTATCATAACACTTCCAGAGTTTTGACAACATGCATCCTCCTCCTCAGGCCTGATTTACTTTGCAATGCCGACTACTGAATGATGAGCACACATGGAAAGTGAAATGGCTCCTTTAAAATCAAACAAGGTGAAAGGCTACCACAAACATTTTAAAAACAATGCTGCTCATTGTCTTGGCACAACAGAAACTATGTTAAGTACCCAGGGGCCCATTTGTCTACCTACATGTACTAGTACCCTGTAAAACACAAAACCAACAAGTGGAATTACTATACAACTGTAGTCTGCAATGTGCAATGGTAGAAAGCATGTTGTTAAGTATCTAATCAGAACATTGTAAATACACTTTAAGGCAAGATTGCAATATGGGCAATGGGCTCATTACAGACCTACATTTGTACACACATACACTGTAAGTCGCCAAACCAAGCAGAGTGTAAAGATCAATTTGATATAAAATACCAAGTTGTGGTATAAGAACCAGGCCTATATAAACTTGTATTGGCTGTCAAAATTACCATTCCACAAGAAAGATACCATTTTAGAAAATGAGAAAAGGCAATTTGAGAAGATACTGTATGGTACACAATGTACAAGTACTGTACATACATTCATATGTAAAATGTACCTTGCTACACAAAGATGCAGAGGATTTACTACAGACATTAACCATCAGATCAGGGTTCGAAATTGGCGATGGTCCGCTGGCCATTGGCCACCCAAAATCACGTCGGACTAGCTAAAAATCATAAAATTCTGAAGTTACTAGTCCGTCTGGCTAGCCAAAATATTGCTTCAGTGTCAAAATTGATTCTAAGTAGTCCGCCTGGCTAGTTTAAAAAAAAGTTAAGTGCGACCCCTGCCTGAGATGAAAACTCCCCTTACCACTACCCCTTCTGTAGAAACAACCTGCAACTGGACACATTATCATATATAGTACCCATGTGCAAAGAAACTAACAGGATACATGAAACTGATCTGTAGTGCACATCACTTTAATACAGCAACGTTTGCAGTGCCACGGTTGTACAAAGCTCACGGGGTCCATGCCAAACAGTACAAAAGTGCTAAACAATATATTCGCAACAAAATATTACTCCGATCAACGCAATATTGGTTTACTACATGTACATGTGCACATACATACTATGTATGTATGCAGCACAACATTCATAGCGCGAGCAAGCGAACGCTATCTACCATTTGCAGGGTTGCACTTTTGACCTCTACTTCATCGGCATACACCATCCTATGCATGTGTGATGTTAAGAGTTCAACCACTAAAGGAAGGGGGGTCACTTAAATTTTGTAGAGCCGTGTGGTGAATCTGTTCCGTAATCAGGGCATACAACTGAATCAATACTCTGCCATATGGCTGGGAAAGGGGTTCCATTATGCTCAGCTCCCTGATATACTGATATTGATCAATCACAACTGAAAAAAAAAAGATAGGCATCTATGAATATTGCTGTAGCACACTCTATACTACCAGTTGTATAACCAGGAATCTGTCAACATCATGTTACATACAGGTAATTGTATACTTCTACATTTGTACCACACTTTCTCAATGACTTTTTTTCAGACAGAGTATTGCAAAAGTCATAAGAACTTGACTAATTACACTGTAGGCCTATAGGCCTATACTTAAATAGTCCTTTAAAACCTGCTTGACACATTGATGGGCCTGTACATTGTAGTCATTTCAACAGCACAAGGATTGTGTCTCTTTTAAGTCATATTGCTCATTAATGTTGATTTAACGTGAGGCAAGGAAAGAGAGAGAGACTTGAAAGAACAGCGTTTGAATCGCCAGAATTAAAATTCAATAGGGCTTTATCAGTGAGTACTAGATATGTACAATGTACAATAGGCCTACGTTGTAGGACCTGATATCTTAATACATTTCACCAGAAACTAATATATGCAACACTCTTGTTCTTCAAGTTGTTGTCATAGCTTTTGCAACAAGAGGTATAAATTTAAACTGTATGCCATAATGATACAGTGTACGACTGTATGTAATTCCTTTAACAGCTCCCTATATGACTACAGAGGAGTCTATAGGGTGTGACATCCAGAAAAGCAAGCCATACAAGGTAGAACACATAATTTCTGTTCCACTGAAAAAGAGCCTTTATTATTATAGAGGTACGGTACACGTAGACACAACAGCGTGGCTGAAGGCTGATTCCAACAACATAATGAATAGGGCACCACCCAGAGTCATCAAGGGTACATATAACCCCGTCGCGGGGCGCTGTAACACAGTAACAGCGCCCCGAAGCATCCCATGCGATTTTTAGGAAGTACTGCGACGCGTACAATTCTGTCACAAACTCACCGTTCAAAACGACACATGGATTCGCAACAAAAAGCCACATGTTGTAATACCATAATGTTGAATATTTTAGCCGACTATGTATTACTCACCATTACCTCCGAAAACAAGAGAAATCGCCATCATCTTTGCTGGAACCCCACTCGACACTATCGACACTGCCGCTCGCCATTTTGAAAATATCACGTAAGTAAATTGATCTGGGCATGCGCAAATGAATATTCATGTTTACGTCATCTGCCATATATGTACATATGTACAATGTTGCTCGTAGTTCTCGGACCATTCATAGCTATCAGTATCATCATCATGGAGTTCAAAGATGCTATCAAGGAATTAGAGGAGGAGGCTGGAATTAAGTTTAAAGAGGAGCAGGTAGAAATAATGGAAAGCACAGTGAAACAGAAGGACACCTTAATGATATTGCCAACTGGGTTTGGCAAGAGCGTTTGTTTTGGTTTCCATCACCAAATCTTGGATAAAGTGAGTATGCAATGGCATCAATAAGTACAGTGAAAGTAGCAAACTGAAGCCATACAGGGTACTAGTTATGATTAGATATTTCAAATCATGATAATGATAATCATTATATCACTATCATAATCTTATATAATTTATCAAGCAAGGCAGGTTCTGATGACATATTAATAATATTAAAATATCGATCAATTAAAGCAAGCATGGTTATGAGATAAGGAAAAATGATTATTGATTGAACACGAATAGAAAGGCTTGCATTATTGTCACCTTCCCTCCCCAGGTATATAGTATCACGATCATGAGAATGAGTACTAGGGACATGACATAATAATTTAGTGCTTATTTTATTCCTAATGCGAATGAGAAGGAAGAGAATAAGTGTATGAATATGCTTGTACATTACCATCACCAATACATAAAAGGTGTATCACACACTCGTATGTATAAATAACAATATCAATATGAAGCTATAATTGAGTGTATAGTGTTATTAGATATAGTGTCGATAATAGTGCAAAAAAAAAGACACTAAATGTTTTGAAAATGACATAGGGAGCAGTGGAATACAATCCCCATGACCATATGGATGGATCTGAAAGGGTTACTTTCTAGTTTTTCATTAACCAATCCATCATACCTTTAAGATGAAAGCCAGTCTAAAACTTTATCTATATTTCATGAGAATGAAAAAAAAAATCCAGGAGAACACTGCAAAAATGATAAAATCAGATTTAAAAAAAAAGGAAATAATGACATTCTGATATAAAAATTTCGGAAGACACTTCTTGTCCCATTGCTATGAATGAATGAATGAATGAATGAAGAAAATGAAGGACTACTCAGAGTCAACTTTATTGATCTGTATATCACAGTACATAGAAATTTAGCTTCCAGTTCATCCAACTTGTTACACACAAATAATCATTAAACACACATGCGTGCAGACACACACACACAATCAAACAGCAAGTGACATGCCCGAAAGAAAAAGACAGGAAAGGATTCCCATACGGTGGAATTCTTTGAAAAAAGAAAGGTCTCTTTAATAAATAATCAAACAATCCTGAAACATTGAAAATAGACAAGACATGTATGTAACAGAAGTGTATTCAAATCAAATCACAGCAGATAATAAACATGAAGCAAAAATGAATATGAGTCCCCAAGAAGCAGAGCTTGTGAGTGGAGCCCATTGTGAATGTACAACATTTTACAGTGTGAAAGGAAACTTGATTTATAGATGAGACATCTGGGACATTGCCCCTGCAGACTGTTAAAAAACAAACAAATAAAGAAACAAACAAAGAAACAAACATACCCTCTATCATGAAAATCACCTGTTATTTTCTTAATCCGTCATATCTCCAGATGTTCATTATGTGTGCACTTCCTTTATTGCAAATAAATAATGAACCACACATTCAAAATGTGCTTTAAAAACGAAATTAATAAGTGCCGGTAGGCCCGATAGTAAATCAGCGCCCAGCATGCGTTCTTTTTTGTTACATCTCATGAATATTCATTTCAGATCTCAGCGAGCCGTCCGGGTTATTTTCCACACGCATACATTGCGTATTATAGTATGTGCTACGTTTTATCCATATTCGCGCATGCGCTGTGTAAGTCGTACCACAATACGAAATGCGGTAGGACTTTAAAACCCTCGGATAAACTCTTTCACAGGGCTCTCAAAACAGATCATATTGTAAATCGACTTCGCCTGCTGTGATTGTAAGTATCTTATCTAAGAGTAAGGCTACTAATTTCAGTATAAAACCCTGTATTTTGGTCTCTGGTCACGTAAATGCTAAGCCATATCAGGTGCTTCCGTGACAGGATAGGCCTTGCTGTGCGACCCCTTTACGGTACGTATTTGTCCGTATGGGGTCGCTGCTGCGGTTAGGGTACATACAGCATGTATCACATTGTCATCAAGGTGGGATTAAATACAACCATACACGCAAGCTCCAACAATGACTGCACACACACACACACACACACACACACACACACACACACACACAGTCATACCAATTTCATATGATGGAAAGAAGCTGTTGACAATCACCTAAAGAACATCTGCCAAGGCTGCTAAAATACTGTGCACACACATTCAAAATGTACAGTACAATGTGCACATTTACTCATGTAATACCAGGTAGTTGTATAATGTATCGCATAGGGCCTTTTGTTCAGGAGGGAAAAGTTGACTGGATTTACTGCCCAGCAGCTGGTTTAATATGCACTAAGAGCCGATTCTTGGAAAAGCAATTTTATATTCCAAGGTCGCAACGCACATAATTGTACTTGTAGTATGTATTTTTCAGGTTATTCTCTACCTGTGTGTGCAGGTATGGGTTTTGCACTCTAGAACTTCAGATTAGAAAGAAATCTGAAAGAAAGTTACTGTAAAAAGGGCATTTGTATTACAGTCAGTAACAGTATACAAACAAAAATGCTAATTACAAACATCACAAAGTGACCATAAATGCTGTTTAATATCCAGGATGTACAACATACACTACATACATGTATGGTAACTGCAGACCATTTCATTAGCATGTACACGTACAATGTACAACGTTCATAGTGATATATCGGTACACTTTGTATGTAACATTTGTGTGTCTGTATCCACTCAAGTCAAGAGGTCAAATGAAACATTACGTTAATTTTTTTTTTTAATGTTCTCAGGTCACAGTGTGTTTCATTGGTGTGGTATGCAGGCTCTTAGAACATGGCTAATCATTTGTGCATACAGCAGGGGTACACTTAGTAAATACAATGTAGGCCTACAATGTTTACTTGTATACATTGTATAGTACTAATGCTAAAATGGCCTCACATACAGGTTGTAGTGTAGAACTTACAAACTGTACATATAACATTGTGTTGTATACCTTGTTGGGCAATCTCTTTAATGCGTAGTGTCATCTTTATACTCACGTACATATACTCATGTCATCATAATAGTTAATGCAGTGTAGGCCTATCTCTTTAACAGTACATACTGGGCAATGTTTTGTTTGTTGACACACAGAAAGGGTTGGTAATCCACACACCCCACGCATAGGAGGTACCAAAAAAGCATTTCTTGTTGATTATATGAGTGTGTGTACAAAGCTTTTGCATCAAGAATGACCTTGTAGTAGGTCCTTTGAACAAGAAGGAAAAAAAATTAAGTGCATGCTACTTTCAATTAAGTTTCCGTGAAAGAGTACAATAACTGCAATGAAATCAAAACAGTCAAGATTTATTCAGTTGGCCCACGCACACATTGTGGATTGTTGTGTACACAGTGACTGGTCTTTACGTAATGTGTAAGCATGCGGGGAGTGCTACATACATTGCTTGTACACATAAATGTGGGTAGTGCGAGGAGAGTGTTGTCTTCTAATGACCTCATTCGTGTTTTATCCGGAGCAAGGTCAAGCGACAGTGCTCTGAACGTCCCACAGAAAGGATCAATACCCGGTGACAATAAACAAAACCTATGACATCAAGCGAGAGATCTGGAGGGAAAGGAGAGGTAGCAGGGTCGGAAAAGGGAAAAGAGACAGGGAGAAGACTTTTAAGATGATTCCAGGGTCTCGCGGGGCCCCGCGGCAATAAAAAGGTATAGATTAGACACCGCACATCGCTCATCTGATGCAAAAACTTATCCCAGCTTTCAATGTAGATCAGAATCAAACTCAATTCAGATACTATACGTGAACTATCTTCCAAAAAGTAAAACCTCATGTGAAATGAAGCACTAACAAATGAGATCAAAAAGGAGAATGACAGAATTCACTTTTTGCCAAATGCATGACCATAATCACACCCCTGCAACACCAGGACATTTCACATTTTGATAGGCTCATTACATAAAACTGTTGAGGGATATAGACGGAGAATGGTTTTAAACTATAAATGATGCCAAACTAGTTAAAAACATACAAAGTATTCTGAAAAAATATATATATATTTCCTTCTAAATTTGACAATAACACTGCTCAGTATTATTTAGCACCCAATCTAGACATCTGTGTGGCCTGAATTTGTGAATAGTTGGCCACTAAAATGATGAGAAGAAAAACACATGCACAAATTCAGGTTGGGGGCTACGTCTATTGGCACTTGGCTCCCCATGCATACATCAAGCTAACCAGGCAAAGGGGAAGATCCAACCACAGCTTTTGACAAACAGTCATTCCTGTGCCAAGAGGTCGAGCACTGTTGCTCTATGATACAAACAGTATTCCAAAACCAAAACAGACTCTTTTGCCAAGCATAATGCAGTTAGAGTGGAGTCACACAAGTACTTTTGTATAAGAGCCCATTTTTGGCTTTTGATCAGGCGTGAAACATGCAATATGTCATAGCTCATAAAGTTAACAGCATGTAATGTGGCAACACTTCTAACCTCCGTCATCCTGCGCGAGGCTTGCCACTTTAGCTTGTACACCTGTCTTTCTTCTTCACTCAATTAGGGATTATTGGTCATTGCTTGTTGAGCCAATACCACAGACTTTTAGTAATTTAAGAAACTCCAAGAAAGATATATTACTACACGTACAAGCAATTGAAAAGCTACATGTATATTAATGAATACATTTATAGAAGAATTCCACTTGAAGGTTGGGGGTTTCTGTTTGTTTATTTTTGTTTGTTTGTTTCTCATTGGGGGCAAATGAATACTTGAGAGATTGGTATTGCAAATGTAACCTTTAAAATCGTAGTCCAACCAATTACAGTTTGCTGCGATGATTGAAATATGTCCCGTCATTCACACGATAAGGGTTAAACATGTGTTTGTTTTGAGGGAGATTTGGAACTGACAATACATGAAAACATCAAAAAAAAATGTCAGCCAGTCGACGACTGGATAACAAGAATCCAGATAATCGATGGCCGGATAATCAAGATCCTACTGTACATGTACATGTACAAATTTGTACATTGATCTGCATGGGAAGCTACAAAATGTAATAAGGCTAGGGTAGTGGAGTGGTACTGTAAAATGAGTGTGGGGGGGGGGGGGACATGTATAGGAAGTGCTTCCTCGATTTCATACTGAATTAATTTTTAACTCATTCGTTATATCTATCAAGAAATCTGACCTGCCATGAGCTTACAGTGTACATGTTGCACGACTATATTTTCACGATATTACTATTACACTGTACATGTGCTACTGTATCCTCAACTGAGCAAAACAGAGATTTTCATAGTGAAGTGTCAGTGCACTATAAAACAAAACTTGATCCTCTGTTATAAATTCTTGAATCCATACCTGGAATTCACAAATCCCCCTTTAGGCGGTTTGTTTATTTTCCTACAAGGTACCTGCAATAAAAAGGCTTCACTAACAAACAGAATCACTTTTTTTTTTCTCTCTCTGCGAGCTCATGTAAAAAGTTCACGGAATCAATGCACAATATACAGCATTAGCATGTGACCAATACATTTTTTTTTTCTTTCTAGTGGTACTTTCTAGCTATGCACTTTTTAATGTACAAAATGTAAATGACACTTTAATAGATCTGCACACAATTTAGCATATATCATGTTAAAATATATCTCTTTGTAGATGTACATTTGCACCTTGTATCAACTCAAGTTTTAAAGGTAGTCTACAACTGCAAGCCAAATAAATATGCAAAGATGTAATAATCATGATAGCATCAACATAATTTCTACAGCGTTTAATTAAACTCACAGCCTGTACGGGCAGACAGATACCATTAAACCAGATGATGGCTTTAAAGGAGCTTGAACCAGGACATACTCAAGTGCTAAAATCTAGAGCATTAATCTGGATACTAGAGTACCCAATTGCCAAGACACTTATCTACCTGTCAAACTTGATATCAGTTTCCATGATCAGCGGTGTCATATTTCCTTTCTATTCTCCGTTAGCGAGCTGAACGCAAAGTGATATGTTGCCCCTAGTAACAGGTTATGAAAGTGTCTAGCTACATACAGCAGTGTACCGGTACGTCTCAATAGTCAAAACATTATCACATCACCTCATGCTCAATAATCACACATTAGCTTAGCATAATTATGAATTCAATAATCACACATCAGCTTAGCATAATTATGAATTCTCAAATATCAACCAGCTTTTTATCCATTTTCTTTTTTCTTTTCTTGATGATTTGCAAACCGTAAAGTTAGTTGTAGTACCAGGGTACAACACAAAATAAGGACATTAGTGATTAGATGCTCTGTAGCCAGCAGGGCAATTGTTGCAAGTATTTGTACAACATGTTGACTATTTCATTTCTACAGTTTATAGGAGTTGGAGCCTATACGCCTACGTTTAAACGAAGAACTGAAAGAACCCTCGTATAGCATTGACTTACGTTACTGCCATCATCATCACCGAGGTCGTGTGCCTCCCGAGTTCGGAAACAGTTTTGGCACTTGGTCTTGGTGAACATGTTTGGCTGGAAGTTCTTGCATCGCGACGTCTGCCGCATCAGGTTTTCCTCTCCTCGATCTGGGAAACCCATGGTGACTATCTGGGACCGTCGGTTACTCATAGACAGGAGGGCCAGGATGACCGGTGAGCCAGTACACAGTTTGTGTACAGGTACCTACACACACCAAAAGTGACAACGGCCGACGCCCCGGCGACTGAAATGCACGCTACCACTGGCTTCACCACTGGTAGTAGTACAGTCTTGCGGGTGTTCACTTGTGGAGGAGGAGGTTTCAACGCGAGGAATCAACAGCTGAAATCAACACATTCTTTTCGATCTCTGGCGATCCAGTCCCGGCTAAATGAATAAGTTTCCACCCATTAGGACTTTCATGCTCCTTGCGAGTATCCATGTAAAGTTATTCCACGACATTGCTCCTCGTCATATGCGTGATTTTATGGGCATCGAACTTGACGCAGCGAATGAGGCGTATGGACTAAACACATTTCGTACGTAAAATTGACGCGATTGCACATGCAGCCAGCTAGCTAGTATAGCTATGGCGCACAGCACCACCAATACGTCCACCACTTGATAAACTCGCTTACGCACAAAACGCGATCGCATTGTGGGTGCTTGAAGGGTACAACATCGCACCCATTGCGAGCGCCAGCTACGAGATGGATGCTTTTTCTATTTTCTTCACGCACTGACAGTGGGCATCAACCTACAAACTGTAGAGAATGCAGAAATTCAGTGAAGGCTCGTAAAACTGCAACAGGCGCGTACGCATTATACAATGTATACGTCAATGGCCGTGTAAGCCTTGCAAAGCACTACAGCACCTCTATCTCCTCACTATAAAGTAAACCGTATGTTTTGTTTGTTTATCTGTTTGTTTGTTTGTTTTTATGGATACTGTAGTTGAGAACTTCAGCATCACCTTTCGGGTAATCTTGAAGGCGACTTAATTTTTACAATTCAAATAATTTACTTAATAGTATATCTAGATAATCATAATGCATTGTTTTCAGTAGTATGTAGTTATTGCTATCATCAAAAATCGTAAATATCATTTGTATACGGATTTTTTTTTTCTACGTCTCTCGCTTTTCGTCACATGTCCTTTTTTATATTCGTATTCTGGAAACTTGGGTAGGCCTAATCTCGCTAATATTCGAATGTAGCAGTTGTATTGATTGTACCCTTTCTTTTCGTTTGTCAAACGTGCTGGTCGTGATGATCATCGTGTCATACCACACATCATCAGCACATAATGAATTTGTATTATATTCAGGTGAAAATACTTTTTTTTTTCCGCAGTCGCACGCGCACGCAACGCTCACTGTCACATGACCTTTCTATGGCTATCCCTTGAGGTCCCCACTGTGACCCTTGTAGAGAAAGTAACAATAGTGTCATTTACTTTTGCTCATTTATCATTTTGGTAGATCTTTTGGTTTGAGTCCAACGTTTTCATTAATGACTTTCAACAGGAGGCACATTCCATACAAAGAGAACATTTTTACTGTAGGTCTCTATTTCATATTGGCAACCGTTGCATATTTCCCCTATACATAATATGGTATATTTAGCTTGCTGTTAATTAGTTGTATCGTAATGTTAATCTTTATCAGAGATAAGAGTCTTCTAATTTTCAACTCGGGAGAATCATCAGAAGTTACCGTCAGGAAGGCGCCTGTTGCCTGCCGGGGACATCACGGGCCTGTCCGCTGGACGCCACGCCGCTATAGCCCCTCGAATATTCTTTTGCATGATATGGCACGGTGGGCTAACACACTTTTAGCTGCGCCAGACGTGAAATAGACACTCTTCGGATGACAGCCTAACAGCTGTGACATGTTCAAGAGTGTCATCACTTTAGCACCCCTGCCCCCCCCCCTTTCAAATCCCTCCCTTTCCCTCATCACCCTTGATGACCACCCCAAGCCTTCGCTGTCCGTGAGACAATGATCACATCTTGCATCAAAGTGTTCTGATTATGTGAGTCAAACAAAGGTAGTTCAAACCATCATGAATGAAGTTACAATTTTCATTAATTTTATCTGAGTATCATCGGTATTATAATGTGTATTGTATTTGACATGAATAATCTATTCACGAGAGAATGTTAAGCTATACTATTTCTTTTGTCAACCTCGTATTGACTTGCGCTTGTGCAACTGCCTATCGGCCGGGGGCGGGGTTGTCTTCCGCTTTTTCTATATCTCCCTATCAATCCATCCATCTACCTTTCTATACATAATATCAATCTGTTTATCTATCTACATATTTCTGCCATTCTACAGCTTTATTCTTATAGCTTAACAGGTTATATCTAATTCGTTCATTATTATACATAAACTTAATGAAACTGAGCTTTATTTTGTTGTTTGGCTGCAGCAACAACAGAAAATTTGAAGGAAAAGCTCGCTCAACAAAAAAAAAAAGGTTTCTACTGAGAATTACAGCTGCTTTGTTGCATATGTTTAACGACAGTTTAAAGACGAAGTTTTAAAGTCATGGGATTTCAGGCAGGACCTCTCCTTATGATTGTTTGGAATAAGGGGGCCAATCATAATATATTGACCGATCGATATCGTTTCCTTTATCTCGACCGTTCTCGATCAACTTTTAGCAGGAAGGGATTTGTTGTCCGATGTCACAATTTTCTTTGATTTCAACTAACAATCCATAGATAGGCCTATTTTACTCTTTTAATTGGCGGGAGCACACACGAGTCCCTGTTCCGCTATCAGACGTCTGTTGTGATCAGTTCTGTTTTCTTCTTCTTCTTCTTCTTCTTCTTCTTCTTCTTCTGCTGCTGCTGCTGCTGCTGCTGCTGCTGCTGTTTGCTTCTTCCTTTTCGGTCGACACCATCAATTGTCACTATCGACAGGCTCGTTCACACCTTGTCACGAACCCGTCCCATAATTCAATTAGGCTAAGGGATGAGATTATTCATCTTCCGGTTCGAGGGCTCTCGAGAGCCACAGATGATCTTGTCACGAACGATTGTCATTAGGCCCAATTCATCCCATACCTGCCCTCCCAAAGTCTTCTCACATTTTCTAGCACAACGTCTGTCGTCGCACAAAATTTGAGCTTCAGATTGCGACGCGAACGTTAAGACGACGCTAAGAACCAAAAATGGTGTTCTGCACATGCGCGAGACAGCTTTCTCCGCTGTCCAACCCGGGAGGGTGCGTTGTCTTAGCTTTCGCGTCGCAGAGCAACACACACAAGCACACTTACACTCGACATAACCAGGGGGGCATTTCATGAAGCATTTTGTCCGACAACTTGTCGGACAAAATTAATTTTGTCGCAGATCTACAGAAAAGACATAATGTTGTATAAAATATATCAAAGGAAGGATGCAGAATACGAAATGAATAACACGATGATATTTGTCTTATAATTATAATCACCACATCGATTTATCTCGCAGAGACATTAGATCCAGTAGCTACACCTCCCTGCATAATGATCGACTTATTATACAAGATGCAAAAAAAAAAAAAAAAAAAAATCAGTTTGTAACGTCGGATATGAAAGGGCTATCTTGTTGATAATCCCAAGTCACTGTGAAAAGTTTTCGTCTCTAAGTGTTGTTTGATTCATGGCAGCATGCATGAAGACATCTATTCTGTAAAAGCAACAGTTTAAAGATTTCAAGTGTGAAATAAATGATTAATATTTAAAACATACACTGTGTGCCGGGATTAAATTCCCGGCATATTCTTCATGCAAATTAGAAATGTGCGCTTTTTAACAGCTCGACCAAAGTTCTTTCTGCAAATCCACAGTAAAGCGTCAAAAACGCGCCAGAAAAGGGATGGACGTAACACAATAGTATACATTCATCAAAATGTTTTGCAAATTGAAACGAAAGTATTATTTTTACCCCTTTCATGTGCTCTATTAAGAAATAAAAGAAGTATAAGGAGGAGAGAAAGCGAAAAAAAAAAGGAGAGGGAGTATCGTTACATGTCCTTTTCAATTTATATTGAAATAGAAATGGCTCTTGTTTGAGGGTTGAAAAGAGAATACCGTCGTCAACCGTAAACATAACAGCTATTAGCTCTGGGTACAGAGATGCGTCTTGAATCAAAAAAAAAAAAAAAAAAAAAATCAACGTTGACCTCATGTTTGCCCTGTTATCAATAGAGGGCGCTCCATCACTTCCCGTACAGAGCCTTATGTCTGCTGTTCTCCTTGCCGCCAGTTGAGGACAAAAGCTTACTTTTGTTGCGCCATCTCTCTGGAGGTGCGATAAGAAACTTTTGTAATGCCACTTTGTTCGAATTGTTGCCACATATTAACAAGATAAACATATATTATTATGTTCATGGAAGAAAGAACACAATGATGATTTTGTATAATTGCATGAATTGTAAAGGAACATGGTTGTTTCATTTCTCTTTCCTTACGTTTGAGGGAGCTATGATTCGCAATGTATCTTTAACGATGCTATAGTGGAAATCATTTCATCATTTTGATATTCAGTTTTACTCACTAAACTTTAGGATCCATTTCTATACCGTGTACAATATCTCATTTTTTCTGTGTCCTTTTACTTTTTAAGTACAAGTTAAATTTATGTTTCTTACACCTAGCAGTGACTGTCCCACATTAATTTGTGTTGTGTAACTGTGAGGAGCCCCGCACGGTTAGTAAATCTACTGATTTCAGACAATATTGTCATAAAATTAATACTGACATGTTATTGACAACCTCTTCGCAGATTGTCAGTATTAACGTGCACGGATCACAACCGTCATATACCTTCTCGCACCTATGCTGTAAAACACGATATTTTCGCGGCATGACAATATAATTTTCGCAAATTGGAGACGACGGCCTTTTTCGCGGCATGAAATTTTCGCGAGTTTCCTTTAACATTCAGTGCGTATAAAATAGACAAGAACTTTCACCTGCATTTTGATTTCGCGAATCTTGGTTCTGGTGAAATTCGCGAAATAAAAATGTACGAGAACATTCCTCGTTTTACAGAGTATCCCACAGAGTACGTGATGTCATGAGGGAATAAAAAACAACAACAACAAAGACGACAGTCACAACAACAACAACAATAACAAAAACAAGCAAAAAAAAAAACCCAACAACAACACTCCAACTGGTGTAATGTATAGGGCATTCAACCGGTCGAGTGGAGAAAAAAAAAATCCAATGTTGACACGAAAAAAAAAAAAAACACTCTAGATGTTTATTGTATTGACATCTTAGTTTTTACCCTTTTCATTCTTCCCTTTTTAAGCTTTGTATCATTGGCCATTCGATAGAAAACTTAATGCAGACTGATGAAAAGACACTGGCCTCAAATGTTTATGTCGTCTTTACATTCGGTAATCGTTGACAATTATTCATTTCTTGAGAGATAAAAAGAGATAAAGAATGAGAAGAAGGGCTAGAGACAAGAAAAAAATAAGAAACAGAGAGAGAGAGACAGAGAGAGAGAGAGAGAGAGAGAGAGAAGAGAGATAAAGAGAGAGGGGGAGAGGGAGAGAGAAAGTGGGGGGAGAGAGCTAGGTCAAGAGGAACTGACCATAATGAACTTATCTGAATTTCATCTTTTGATTAATACACAGACAATTAAATTGTGACATTTTACGTCTGATTACTAATGTTTTATGGCAGTGAAGTTGATGGGGGCCTCTATTCTCATTCTAAATTAAAATATTTATATGGAATAGAAGGAAATAAAATCGATTACAGTACTAATGTAAGACAGTAATTTATGACGAAGCAGGTCAGTTAGAGGTTCACGGATGTAACGAAGAGAGTGAACTTTTGGAAACCAGGTGGTAGAGAGAATATCATTTTGACAAGGGTCCCTCGAAACTTAATCATTGTCTTAAAAAAAGAGGTAAAGTGCTATATGTTATCACTGACGGATATTCTGACAACTGACAGCTGCTTTCCAGCTGACGCCTCGTATAAACGGTTACACAATATGTTCAATAACAAGAAGAAAAGTCATGATAGTGCATGATAATGGTGATAATGACGATGATAACAGTAGTGTGATATCATGGCTCGACACTAACTTTTTTGTTTGGTGGCCCGATGAGGCCACCAAAATCCTAAATTTCAAATTTTTGGTGGCCCGAGAGAAAAATTTGGTGTCCCGAAAAAACAATAAAAAACATTAACAGTCCTTTTGTTTTTAATGAGTCAAATATTTAAGTTTTATGATAGTAAGAATTAGAAGTTGGACATAATTATCTACTCATAAATAAACTTCAACAAACTTGCAACACTCACTCTCAGGCACTCATTCAGTCCTTTTTATCCATCCTTTAAACAAATTTAACTGCTAATTTCCGTCGCAAAAAGTTACGAATTTATTGACATACTTTTCAAAAAATTTTGGTGGCCCGAGGCGGGCCACCAAATTTGCCCTTTTGGGAAATTTGGTGGCCCGACTTTCATTTTTGGTGGCCCCGGGCCACCGGGCCGCCGTTAGTGTCGAGCCCTGGATATGATGGTGATGATGACATTAGATTCTCATTATGATTATTATTGATATTGTTATCATATCATTATGACGTGAATATATTATCATCTTTATTATTGTCATTATCATTATCATTAATTGTTATTATTACCAGTCATAGTAGCAGCAGCAGTAAAGCAGGAATGTAAGTGTTTTATTATTATCATTATTATTATTATTATCATTATTATTGCCATCATCATCATCATCGTCATTATTATCATTTGTTTTATTTCTATTATTTTGTTATCATATTTATTTCTTATCTATATCTATCACTGATTTTTCATTATATCTATCATTATTATCCCGCGAATGCAAGAATCATAATACTATTATTATCATCATCAACATCATCATTGCAATCATTATGAAGATCATGATTATTACCAGCATTTTCGTCATCACAACAATAATCTATTACGATTTTTTTTTTCATTGGTTAAATAATCGGTCTGTGGGTACAGTCATCATATTATCATTATATGCTAACATTTCGCCGTTAATTTCTAGCAAATAAGACTAGATAGGAACGATTGGAACAAAAAGAACTTTGCTTTATTTTAAAAAAGAATAAATAAAAACGAAATGGCCGTGCGGTCGTCGTTGTTGTTAGGAATGAACAAAAAAATATCAAGCATCGAGTGATCTCGAGCCTGCGGCATCATTATTGTACTGCAAGAGTTTGAAGAGGGCGCTATTTGTTTTGGTAGCCTCCGGAACATTCCACTAGGGAATTTTAACTGGAGGTGTGGCTTTGAGTGGTCATTACTTTCGGTTAACTGGGTTTGTGGTTAGTTGGTTGAATAGTTTGCACTTAAAAGCATCAATTGTGTTTGCAGAGACTACAGTAGAGGGGAGATCGTTCCATTCTTTTACAGTTCTTGGAAAAAATGAATTTGCGTAAACATCAGTTCTTGTATGATTCAACTGAAATTGCCTGTCGTGTCCTCTTGTTATTGTGTGGTTCTTTGGGTTTATGTATTTACGATGGTCAATATCCAGGGTCCCATTCAGCATTTTGTAGAAGCAGGTTAGTCTATTTGCCCGTCGTCTCTCTTGTAGTGGCGACCAACCAAGTGAGTCTTTAAGCGATGAGACACTTGTATCCTTGCCATAAGTTGATGTGGTGAACCTGGCTGCAGCATTTTGGACTCGTTCAAGCTCTTTGATGTTTTTAGAGGTGAAAGGGTCCCATGCTGACGTTTATTCAGGCACTGTATTCCGGAGTAAAGTACCAAATCCTCTTCAGGACTTGTTATGGTCTGTAGTAGCTCCTTGGTCATGGTAATTAATGACGTCTTACAGACTTCTGTTTCCTCTATCTCATGACCATTGATAACAATGATCACTGTAGAGTACAATAACAATACCTTTTCAATAGTGTGGGACTTATAGAGATAGTGTATTCGAATAAGAAATAGAATGCAGGAATTCTTAGCGATCCCAAATCCTATTACCTACATGTTTATAACCAGACACGTAACAGGCTCATAGGCTCACACTCAATAGCAATTTTATTAAATTTACCCTTATCCGATTAATTATAAATATGGCTATCACTATGATTGCTTTTTTTTTTTTGGTCATAATTTATATATTGCCACATATATTGCTACAATCCTTTTACCACCATCATTTTTTTTTTTTTTTAATATTGCCATTACACTGAGCAAATAATAAACGCTCATGAGATCAGGCACATATGGTTCAGGGGCCATCAAGGAATCTACATCAGAGAGTTCTATTAAGACGCCACTTTGCTCAGATAGACACCTGTTTGAATCCTCTGAAGAACTGTTCAACAGTCAGATGTCCAGATGGGATACATCTTATGAGAAATCCTGCCATATTAATCCCTCACCAGCCAGAGTACTTTTAGGTGCGTCTCCAAAATTCATTCAATAAACTAACATATCCCCCGGGGAAAACTAAACCATTCTGTATACATGTACAAACGAATGTTTTCCAGCAAGAATCCAGGTCAAAAACAATAATCTTGGTTTCCAATGAAAAATTTTCTACACAGGTGAGTTACATACAAGGATACAAAGATTTTTTTTTATTCTCAAACTTCTTGATTCACGAGCCTTCCGCATATTTTCAGATATCTCCTCCTCCTCCTCTTCCTCCTCCTCCTCCTCCTCCTCCTCCTCCTCCTCCTCCTCCTCCTCCTCCTCCTCCTCCTCCTCTAGCTCCTCCTCCTCCTCCTAGCTCCTCCTCCTCCTCCTCCTAGCTCCTCCTCCTCCTCCTGTTCACCAAGACACGTGAGCTTATAATTATGTCTTTTATTTTTGTTTTTATTTACCCAAGCCACCTAACCTCACATTTTCCTGCATTCAAACTTTCTTTGTTGAGCATAGACCATTGTTTGTTTACCTTTTGCTTAGGACTACAATGTACCGCTAGCAAGCTTTTGTAAAAGTTTCAATCGATATTCATATGAAACAAGTGCGATTACAATCGATCGATTTCAACTGTTATCGTTTACACATACGCGGGGGGTGAACCGGATGTGGAGACGCTGTCTGCAGCGGATTTGAGCTGAAACCACATATATTTGGGGCCAAATTGTGACCTAAAGTGAATGCCATGTGTTGGAGTCATATAAGGTAATCAAACTGATCAACAAAAACTGTGATCATGTGTACTGTTACTGGTTGGAGCTTGTTAAATAGCGCAGAGCTCTAGGAAGTGGTGTTAGTCCCACCCGCAGCTACTTGTGTTATGTAAACTAAAGCTAATTAATACGTTGAACCGAGCGAGCCGTGCTGGAGCTCATGGAGATCGGGGTTCCACTTTTAAACGTGCTAGATTCAGAGTCAGAGGGTGCGTTCGAGCGCTCTAGAGCGAACCAAAGCGAACTGAACTAAAGCGTACCGTACCGTACTGTGCCAGTTTGGGAGCGTTCGAAAGCTCTGTGGAGAAAGCGTACCTCTCGAGTTATTTTTAGAAAGGTCACGCTTGTTTGTAGCAAGAATGTCATTCACCCCTGGCGCTTGAACTACTTACAGCTGTCCAGAACAAAGAGAATGATTTTTTTGCATTGTGACGTATGCACATGATACGCGCATGCTTCACAACGAACTTATGGTACGCTTTGGTACGCTTTTGGAGCACATCGGGAAGTGATCCACTTTTGGCTCGGTACAGTACGGTACGGTACACTTTAGGAGCGTTCGAACGCTCCTCTGGCGCGGTACGGTACGGTACAGTTCACTTTAGGAGAGCGCTCGAACGCGCCCAGAGAGTTCAGACCTAACGAAACAATGCTGTCGTCGTCCGGGTAAATTACAGAATACCGGCAACCAATCACGGAGAGCGCAAATCGCTCTGAAAAGAGCGTAATTACGCTTGCCGATAGCAACCGTCTGAAATATTAATCCGATCTGCGATACGGTCCGTGATTCGGCTGTCGACGATTGCATTTGTTTACGTGTGTTTTCTTTGATCTGTGCGGTGAGAAGTGTGGTATCTTACGTTGTTCTCGGGGGTTTCGGGGGTGTCCCCCGAATAATGTAGTTCTAGATCCTGACGATGCTAGTCTAGACTAGCCGTTAAAATTTACCCGAATTTACGATGTATACTCACGTTTTCAGGAGTTGAGGATAGTCCATATCCTAGAAATCGATAGCAATTTAGGTGAGACTAGAAAACAATCACTTATCTAATTGCTGGTGCTAGCTTACGCACTGTGTGGGTGCTCTTGACAGCCCACCATGTTGACTCTATGCAGTTGTACAACAACAGTACCTACACACAACAGCTTATGATGCGTACGTGTGCAGTGGTGGCGCGTATTGAGTCTGCAGAACGCGCGCATGTTTACTAGTACAGTGTACAATACGTATAGCAGTTGAGTGCGCACTTGTCTCTTGACAATACGCGTATACGCGCTGCCTTGCCAAACTACAGTAGTGTGTAGTGTGATTGATCGTGAATGACTTGTGTCGAAAAGAGTGAAAGGAAGAAGAGCTGCTAGCTGTGATGACGTCATCACCTTTAAAATAGTTCCGTCAAAATCGGCTCGATTTTCTTTATCGACGATTTACTCGAGTTATCTTGATTTAGAGCAGTTTTCCTCTGAAACCACTCAATTTTCATAAAAATTGTGTGGTCAACCTACTTTTTGACGTTCGTTCCGTTCCCGGGCTTTTTGGGGGCCCCAGACGACGGGAAAGACGAATTTCAGCCCTTCGGGCTGAAATTCATCTCTAAGGGAGAGCCGCCGGAGGCGGGGCCTTCGGCCCCGCCTCCGGCGGCTCTTATACGCACCAATATGCTAATTTATATGACGCAAAACCGGTATTCTGTAATTTCCCCCGTCGTCCTCCAAAGTTATTCTTTGTAGCGTACCACTCGACAGTCTAGGTATCTTTTGCAAGTGATGACATGCATCCCTGGTCAGATGCAATTGAATGCTTTAGGCTCTGCGTGTGAATTGAAATTTTTATTATGAAAGTTAAATTTAACTTGCTTGGCAGAGTGCAAGGCAAGCAAGGTCTGGTTAATGTAAATTTTAGCAATTAGCAGTAAATTGTAAATTTTAGAGCTAAGTTTATGGCACCCGCACCAAGGTTCGACCTCCTGTGCCAAGGTTCTACCGTGCACAAAAGCATAGACGGTCTCTTTATTATAGGTTTCTACATGTAGCATGCAGGCGGTTGAATTTTGGATGGCGTTATTTGCCGTTGGGCATGATTGTGGTCTTCAGTGGTGTGTATCGTACCAGGTAATTACTAGTGATCTACTTATATATCTGTGTATCCACTGAATTCACATACTTTTTCTTGCCATATGTTCTTTTATTTTGTGTTCTCTTTCTGTCTGCCTTTCTTGAAATAGGTGGAAGAACAACCCAGCCAAGCCCAATGAAGCTTATGTCCCAACAAACATAGAACACATGGCAAATTGCCTAACGCATGGAGTGAGTTTCTATAAAACTAAAAAGTGCACTACCTCTATGCAGTTGCAAACTTCATTTGCACAGCATTTTGTGGATTGATCTTTCTTCTATGCCTTTTGCTCTACTCTGATATCATCATACAGTTTCTTGATAGAAACATTCACTTCACAATTTTGCTCAAGAAATAGAATAGAGTGTATAAATATGAATAAATTGTATAAATTGTATAAACATATATCACTGAAGACAAGAGAACTGTAATATCCTTGTGCAAAGTGAGAGTGTGTGGATGTGAATGTGAGAGAGATAGTAAGCAAGACAAATCTTTATCTAAACAGTAGTAGAGACTAATCAGTAATAAAATGTAAAGAAATTTGTAACATCTGTTTTAACCATGCATGGCCTATTGATATACCCAAGATGTTCAAGGAAAGAATTCAAAAATTGAAAGCCATTACCTCAAAGAAAGAAAGAACAGTGATTAAACTATGTTGTAGATTTTAAGAAGTATTGGTTTCACAGAACCCTATTTTTACTCAGTTTTACTCTGTGGAATTTTTCATCACTGGCTTTGTTATCTGCATTGTTGAAGAATACCAGTTACAAACTTTTGTTCTTCCTTAACCCGTTGAGGATGGACTGATTTTGCTGCAACACGCATTTCCCATAGACACTTGCCTGAGTATACTCGGGATTTGTCCTCAACGGGTTAACCATGATTTACAGCATTTTGTTTTCCTGTGCTTTCTTTCCCTGACAAATTGGATAGATATGCATTGTTCCTTGCGTCTATGCCACACGAGACCTGGTCCAGGAGGCCATCAACATGCCCCAGGAAATCAGCGCCAAGACCTTTGGACTGGCCCTCTTCCTGCTCTTCAGCGTCTCCACTGTTTTTCATCTTGTCTCCTGGTCAGGTCATGCGAGGTGAGTTCAGAGCCTCCACCTACCTGTGTTTTTCCACGTTCAATTCCCTCACCAAAAATACATAGATAAATGAAGAGACAAATTGATCAGTAAATGAATGAGTGAATAATTCAGTGAATAAATGAATCTAGATAAATACATAAGATAATAAATGACTGACTGATTGATTGAATGAATAAATGAATGATTAAATAAATGAATAGATAGATAAATATATAAATAACAAAATACATACATGTATATAAACTGCTGATGATAAGTTAACAAGAAGTGGCCATCAGTACTTTACACTTGAAGAAATTGTATACAATTTGATACAATATAGAGTACATCACAACAGTTTTTCAGTCGTTTGTTTTGTCACAATTTGAATAAAACTTGACTCCTGTTATAAAGCATTACTGCAAAATGCCTGATTTGCGGATGATAACTGAATTTTGCAGTCTGTTTGAATCTTATAAACTGCAGTGTTGTCATCAGACTTAAATGGTATTCTCTTATTTTTCTCTGTTTGCCCAGCACACCGAGGACAAATCAAAATAACTTTCAGTTTCCTAATTTGGAAGTTTATTCGAGTGAAACTCCCTTAATGTACTTTTAGTAGAGTCATTGATGGCGAAAAGAAATCTCTTTCGTAAAGGTAAATGAGGGATGTTTGATGTGAAAGAAAGTGAAGCAGTACTCTAATGATCACTGCCCTGTACATTCTGTGATCATATGGATATGGAATATCTCACAAATCTCCATTATGTCAACATCAGATAATGTTCACTTTCCATTTCACTCCTACAGAACCTTGAGGTTTTACCTCCACATCAGTGACAGAGCCATTATCTATCTCTTCATTGCTGCTTCCTACACTCCTTGGTAAGATCTCATCATCATCACCCCTTTCTACCCCTACTTTTGATGTTTGCCATCACAATATGCTCAGTTTGTGTGTATGTGTGTGTGAGTATTTTTTCAAAATATTATTTGGGTTCAGACGTAGGACTATAATCTTTAGGCCATGATAGACTTGAAGCTATCTTGGCCACAATAGCCAAACTTAATGCTGTTTGAACGGAGGTGGTTACAAGATAGAACCAAGATAGCCACAAGTGAGAAAACATAAGTTTGGCAATGACAAAACTTATGGTCTTGCTCCATGGCAGCAAGATTTCGCACACAGTGTGGTTGACCACCCACCATGCTTGTGGCCAGCTGCCGTGTGAACAGACTTGTGACTATTATCGCCATAAGTCTTTCTCATTATATAGCCCTTTTTACACGCAGTCCATAGCAGCGAGTAAGCAAGAATAACCACAAGTAAGAGCAGTGACGTTAAAATTGGCATGTGAACCTGATCTGAGATAATCTTAACCAGTTGAGGATGAGTCCCGAGTATACTGAGTATACTCGCGCAAGTCTATTGGAAATGCGTGTTATAGCAAAATCAGCCCGTCCTCGACAAGTTAAGGCTATCATAGCATCAAGGTTATCTTAGCGTTGAGGATATGTACTGCATGTACACATGGCTAATGTTTACTTGACCACTTGATAGTGCTTACTTCAAGGTGTTTTAAAGAACATACATTGAAGCTTTCACCATAGTAGAAGGTACATGGTAGATGGTAGAATGAACTGAGAGACAAAATTAATGACAATCAATTCTCGACCTACTCCATAACCTGTCTTTCTCTCTTGGTACAGTAGAATCCCGTTATAACGAAGTCCTTGGGACTGACAGTTTTCTTTCGTTATATCACAATTTTGCCACAACCGAACGAATGATAAAAATACAGCGTGGATAATGTTGGGGCCTGAATTTTTACTCTTTTGTAACTGGAATTTTTTTATAACCATGTTCGTTACAACGGGAGTGCACTAAACATCGGACGTCACTTGTGATACCACCCAGTCAGTTCATTTGACTGTGTGTTTTCCTGCCCATATATTGATTTATGCACTACTTGATTAAGCTTGCAACTTTTGGATTCCCCTCTGAAGCTGCTAATGCTTAGTACTACTTAATTTTTCTGTCCATCCATACCCAAGGGTGCTTCTCCTCTTGCAGCAGTTTTTCACACTTTCTCATTTTCTTTGCATCATTTTTGGTGAAAAAGGCTGACTTTGTGTGATGTGGGATTCTTTGGCTCACATTTACGTTGGTGCATGTGGTTCCTTGCAACGCTTGGCATCATCTACTCCTACTGTTTTTATGAAAAGTAAGTATGCATAGATTCTCATTTGTTTGTTATCTGGTTTATTCATGTGGTAGTGCATAAATTTATATTATTCATTTCTGACCATTGTAAATGAACTCATCATGTACTGTACATGCCATGCATTTTGCAAACCTGGACTTGAAAGAAAATTAAGTGAGTGGTTGAATTTGCAAGCGAGAGCCAATCAAGAGATCCTTATTCAAGAGAAGAGCTAGCAAGTATCATCCTTAGAGGCATTGTGCTTTGCATTTCTTTCACAGGGGTTAAAAATTTTTGTGAGTTTTTAATTTTGCAAATATCAGTTGACTTGCTACATGTTGTGAAAGTGAAAATGCAGAGTATATGGTGTGTTCACATTGTACTCTGATGTCCAACTAAGTTAAGTATCATTAAATTGTACTCTTGATTCATCTTGTATCACATTTATATTAGCGCTGATAGAACCATAATCCCCTAAAAGTCTCTCCATTGCTGATATAATGTAAAAGATGATTAAATTTCAGAAGCAGTGTTTGTTGCTCTTTGTATAAGTGACAAATCTGCATTCAACGGACTTCATAATCTTCACAATATTGCCATTCCTGTCAAAGTCACTGTAGTAATAATTGATTCTCTTTGTGTTGCTCCCCACCCTCCCCTGCTCTCATCTCCCATCTAGGTACAAGAGACTGGAAACCATATTTTATGTTATCCTCGGCACAGCTCCTGCCTTGGTAGTCATGGAATCGGTAAGATCACTATCCCATGTAGCGTTGATGTGCAATATTCCTTTGTGCACCAAATCTGCCTCCAGTCACACATTTTGTGGATTCTTCTGGATGAATGATGCCAGAGGCACTCTTTTGTTCTCAGCATCCACCTCTGTGTCATTAATAACATTTAGATAGTGACCCTTAACTTTAAGTTAAAAGCTAACTTTGAGGATAAGCTCGTTCTTAAGTATTGTGCAGACACACTTGAAGTTAAGCTAACTAAAAGTTAACTCGAAGATAGGTACTACAAGATTTCTCAGGTTTAATGCTCTATCCACAAGCCGCGAGGACCCCCACTCGATGTTAAGCATTGTGTGGGCTCGAAAATCAACCAACTTGAAGGTAAGCTTGACCTCTTTGTGAACCCACATTCCCTTTCACTTCCAGGTCAATTTCCCAAATATGAATACAGTGTCCCCTCTTACTGGGGTAATCGCGAACTTCCAGTTCTGTGGTTTTATCATCAAGAGGGACTCGCTTGTAGGTAAAGGGGCAGGAGCTTATCATTGATGATAGCTACCTTCGATTGTAAGCTTCGTCGAGTGAATGCGTGATGAAGTTTAAGGGACAAGAGCTTATCCTTGAAGGCAGCTTAACTTGAAGTTAAGGATCACCGTCTGAATGTAGCTTATGCCAATGATGGGTGGTTAAACCTAGCAAGTAGTTTAAAGTAAACGTACTGATATGCTAAGTATTTAGTTCCTAGTTTTATGATGAGAGGATAATGCATGTGGCCCTATGGTTTGAGAGCCTGAGTTGAAGTGGTGTGAAGAGACACATGAGCAAGTTGATTTAGCATTAACATTGAAATTGTTGCTTTGGTTTATTAAGACACTTTGAAGTATGGCTCAGGAGATACAGTGCATTGTTTCACAAAAGCAGAAATGCAATGTTCAGATATTTGTACGTGCATACATGTATGAATTATTATGAATATCATTTTTAAAAGAGATGCTGGCTATATCAAGATGCTACATATTTCAGCAATGTATTGGTTTTTTTTTTCTGTCTTCTCTTTGGATACATATGGAGTGAAAATTTTAAATATGCGTTATTCATATGCTTGATAAAGTCACATACTGGAAATTTACTGGAGAAAATGCATGTCGACATTGATTTGACCATAATTGCAGTGAGAAGAGTTTATGAGTTTCATCATTTTCCTGTTCAGTACTAGTGTCCTGCTAACTTTCAAAATCAAGGTTGCGTAGGGTTAGCACTCCTCGTTCTTATTCAAGGTTTGTTTACATATCAGGCAGTGCAAGGGAGTTAGTGGGCAACTATTGTCATAAAAGTTGTATATTCATGCAGTCCTCCATTCCTTATTCTACAGCCCCTGAAAAATGGAACATATGAACTTGCCCTGGGCGGGGCCCTCTACATATTTGGTGTCCTCTTCTTCAAGTGTGACGGTGTCATTCCATGCGCCCATGCCATCTGGCACCTCTTCGTTGTTCTGGGTGCGTGGACGCACCTCGCTGCCATCCAGAAGTACCTCATTGGATGCCGCATACCGGGGATGGACGCTGAGCCCAGTCACCTACCAGACTGCATCACAGAGCTGTCATGATCATGAGCAGAGGCGAGGGAGGTGATATCCTTCTTTTTTTTTTATTCCTTCTTATTTTTTTTTTAAAGAAATTATATATCCCCACCTTCTCTATCTATTTGAAATCCGTTGCTCTTGTTTTTGATGAAGCAAATGTGATCATGAGAGTAGTAATTGGACTTTGATGAGAAAAGACTAGATGTGTGATGCTGCAGTCTGTGTTTCCTACTCAAGTCAATAGAATGTTGCATGGTTACGATGAAAACTGGGATTGATTCGATTTTTGTCTGTTTATGCAGTTTGTTTTGTTTTGTTTTGTTTTGCTTCATGGGCAATATTCTCTACAGTCATCCATTGTTCTTGGCAATTTTTGAAATATATTGGGATGTTTGCAGTTCTGTCTCCATCCAGGATTTTCCTCAACTTGTTTTACACAGAAACTTTGAACAGGTCTTAAACAGTTGTCGTCCTTTTCAAAAATTAGTCCATTTGTCAATGTGAGAAGGTGGAATTTTTCGCACAGTGAAATTGTGAGAAAATTGTGTTTTGTTGACTGAAAGACATTTCTTTCTTTTTTTTCTCTCTCTCTTTCTTTATTTATTTGTCCTGTAAACAAGCCCCTTCTTTCATCCATAGAATAGATTATTTGTGTCTGTTGACAAGTTCATGTCACCCACAGGTGGGCACATATGTATGCCAGTACATATGCAGAAATGTCAAAAAACTCAAACAACACCTTTCAGGGTATTTGTTTATCTATTTTTGTTTTTGTTTATGTTCAGTGTTTCTGTCACCTATTTCACAGCTCATTGAAATATCACAACTATACTACAATTCATGTAAGCTTGAATTAGCAGCTGGAAAATGCTTGTCTTCTACTCACATTAGCAGTCATTTTTTCCCCCATATTTTTTTCAACCATCTGAAATAACCACTAAAGACCTTGTTGCATTGATAAAAAGAACTTAGTGCAACTGTCTGTAAAAAGAGCCCATGAAGTGTATTCTCACTGTTATATACTGGGTATATTATGTCGTGTCGCAAAATCTATTAAGGACCAATTGGCAAAAATGGCAGAGACACATTCATCCAAAAGGTATGTGATGAAATCTGTCTTGGTACACTTATGTAAGACCAACTTGCAGTAATTTGATAGATACAAGTTATATGAAACCTGCTAGTTTGTCTATTTTAAAGTGAAAGTATGAGTGTGCTGAATTTGCAACACAATGTAATTATCCTTGGCCTTGTAAGAATTGTTGGAAGGAAAAAGGAATGCAATGAATGTAATATGTAAGGAGGAGAATGCCCTTGTCCATATCATATTGCAGGTATGGATGAAGTCCATGCTTGAAATAAGAATAGAAGTCTGCCTTGGAATAAATGTGCAGTTTACATGAAAATAGCAAGATATATTGCTTTAACATAGCATTCTGACTATAGAATGAATGTGCAAAATTCTAATGTGCTATGTAACTTGGATCTTCATTGCCCAAGGATGTGCTATTATTCGATCCAAAGTATTAAGATATGTGTATAATGATATGTATATTTTTCTAGCAAATAGCATTATGTAGCATTCCACAAGCCTCCTTTGAATGTTCATATCAGAGGAACCCATGTATGTTCTCATCTTGCCACATCAAAGTGAATTAAAGGGACATGTTACATGTGCATGGTAGGAAAGAGAAGCAGTAGGAATTGTGTAGGTTTTTAGGAAGCCCTGCTTACATGACTGGTGCTTGAAGTCAGGACGAGGGTATCACTGTCTTGAACAAAAACTACTATTCCCAGGGCAGCTCTTATTGAATCATCAGTATTTGCTTGTTGTATTGTTATGATGGCAATGGCAGTGATAATGATAGCAAAGAATCATTGCTTGATACATATTCTTCCCATTCAAAGTAATCAATATTAGAACACAAAGCATATGCTGAGTTCATGAATGTTCACATTATGTAAAAATTCCATTGCTAAAGATATTTGGTATTCATTTTTTTTTCTAAACAAAGTATACTTAACCCACTATGCAAGTTCAGACTAGATACAATTCTATTTTATCATATGACACTAAAGACAATGTTGATTAAAGTCTGTGTAGTTGGCTGTGCCAAGATACCTCCTCTAGGCTCTGTCCAAGGCTCACTGATATATTTCCTGCAGTGTATCTGAGACCAGGGCCCTGAATCTACCTGAGATACATTGTATCTTCTGATATCCCTTAAAATCTGATATACCTCATATCTGCTGAATTGTGACATGAAGTGATGGCAAATGTGCTGTCCAGATTTTTAGAATTATTTGGTTCCATGCAGCGGATAACAAACCACCAATTCAGCCGTGGCAGTATGTGAATACATTTATCATATCAGGGTTTTTTTCCCCCCATCGTTTGTTTGCTTGAATCAAATTTCATGATACAGGTCTGAATTTAAGTAATTGTTATGTCTGTGGCTGTTATCTGCTTCAGCACCTATTGAAATGAAGTTTGATATGTGTAGAAAGTATGATGTATTACTTTCTAGAATATATTATTTATTACCAGTACCTCAAAAACCTTTGGAGACACTTTGATATGAAAGTGTGTGTAGTTGACTACATTTTAGCTTGTAAATAGAACTGACAGAGTGATCATGTCAATTGAAATATCTATATATTTTGCTTTAGAGACTAACTTTATCATTTACATGTAAACATTGCAAGAAAAAAAAAATAGTTGTTTTTTGTTTGTTTTTATAGACCTTGACAGGTTGGTACCTTTTTAGCCTTTTTATTTTTAAATACTGCAGTCCAATTTTCATAAATGATGGCTTTTGGTGTCTGGATAGTTGTGACAATTTTTCTGCAAAATCATCAATATCATTGTTTGGTGATGAATTGAAGAATTTCATACATTTCCTTTGAGTTGGGAAAACATCTTCCAAATTCTGAAGGATGAGGGAGTCTTACCAAACTTAGAAGCATGAGCTACTTTTGCACACATTATGTGTGAAGACCGGGTACTGAAATGCCATCTCATACCAAATCAGCTGTCATCTATTAGGTAGACTGCAATGAGTGTGTGTTTGTCCAAAATCTATGAAGTATGCTGCAATTTAGGGTCTGTATCATCAGTGTGTTATGCCAGATAAATTAATTGTCAAGGCATGGCTGCTACATCTGTACAGTTATGAGTGGGGAAAGAATGTACATTGATGTTTTACAGGGTAAACTATAGAGATTTGTTTGTATAGATCAATGAATTTACCTATAGATTTTGATTTATCAGGCAAGTCATATCTACAGTGTTGGATAATTATGTGTGTGACCAAAATACCAAAACGAACATTTAAAGAATATGTATAATATATACACACATTTTGTGAAATGTAGAGTTTGTTTGCATATACAAGTATGTGTGTGTCTGCTATGCTTACATGAGATCATGCAGTCGCCAAATTGGTACAATTGCTAGGATATATATGTTTCTCCTTTTTTCAGAATTGTGAACTCTTTGATATCAGTCCATCACTTAATTGTGCTGAAAACTCAGTTTTATGAAGTTGTTCCAACTTTTTGCTTGCTTTATAAATTATATCATCTCATTTTTGTTTTGTTTTGATTAATGAATCAAGACATTGATTGAAAGTATCTAGATACACCATCGTTAATAAAAGACAGGTGTAGGGAGTCTGTATGTTTGTGTTGTAGTAACACCATCATTCTGTTCTTAAGATATATAGTGACTATCTGCATATATTTTGATCAGCACACTTGGTTGTACATTTTCTATCCAATTTTTCCTGGTGTCAATGAAACCATCAGGTAAAAACCTTACTCCTCAAGGTCCACACTGATGTATGAATCATTATTAAGTATTCTGAAATGTAGATTTATTGGTAATCTTGATGTTCATTCATCTGAATGATCACTTCTTCCTTAAAGGACAAGTCTTCATATATACATGTGGATTGAGTGAATGCAGTGCTCAATATTAGTAGAACACTTCAGTGAAAGTTAGGGGGAAATCGGACAATCCGTTCAAAAGTTATGAATTTTTAAAGTATCTGCACAGTCATTGCTGGATGAGAAGACTACTACAGTGTATGATGTCACATGCTTAGAACACTATAAGGAAAACATAAAGAGAATTTCAAAAAATTCTACTTTCTGAAAAAAAGTGTACATTTCCTCTACTCGTCACTGATGTATATTCAATGTGAAGGCTAATATTATTCCCCCTTGCCTTCTGAAAGAGGGAAGTCCAGTGTTCTTTTATTATGCAAGAAAAGTGAAAATATGTTGAATTTTCTTTATATTTTCTTTATATCGTTGAACACATATGACATCACAAGCTATAGTAGTCTCCTCATCCAGCAGTGACTGAGCAGAAATTTCAAAAATTTATAACTTTTAAACGGATTGTCCGACTTTCCTCAAACTCTTGCTGAAGTGTTCTATTAATACTGCTGCATTCATTCAACCCACATGGTCTATGAATGTGAACTTGTCCTTTAAAAAAAAAATGGCAGCTACATCATAAATCAGTGTTTACCCGTCAATGTTTTAATGCCTTGTTGTATATCGCACCTTTTCTGTTACCTCACATGTCGAACAATTTACAGCAATCACAGTGTATGAAACAGTGTGCAATTAACCTTCGTACGCCGGTGGACAGTTAGTTATGTGTACATGCATTATAGCATTTTTAAGTTTTAGCACTTCTGGCATTGTAGGCAGTTTTTCAAGCCTACTCTGTTGCTGCACCCCACAACATAAACCAAACCAGTGTGTGGAAGAAGCTGCAGAGCAGGGGTGCAGCAGTTTTTTTATTGTTGTGTTGGTGTGTGTGCTCAATAACAAGCAGTATCAATGCTTACAAATGCAGTTATGATGGTAGGTTTCTATGTGAGAGATTTTAAACTGCCACAGTATTGAAATGGCACGCTCATCATTATGATTGTTCACATTATGATTGATTTATGAAATCGTTCTTTAAGCTGTAATGTTGCATTAGGAAAATCGGGTGATGATAACAGATTTGTGGGAAGATAGTTCTGTCCAATTAAATTGCCTTAAAATACATTGATATCCATGTATGTATCGATATGTACTGAAAGGGTTGTTCAGAAAACATGTGACCAATATGTTAATCAAAGAGAGTTGCCAGTTCAATGAAATATTTGGAGTGATCATAACGTAAAACCATAGCAGAGGTATAGATAATAACTTTAGAAAGGGACCCTCATACAATAATTACAGAGGGAGAAAATGAATGCATGTGAAATGAGAAGACAATTGTATGTGTCATTCTGTCTTGAATGGGTTGTACAGAAGTCATGATGGAGTTGTTAGATTTAGTTTAAGCATCAAATAGATGCACATCACTTCTCAACTTGCCATTCAGAATCCTTAATATCTGATATTCCTCTTATTACTTCCCCGAATATGTTTATATTTTTGTCTACATTTGTACTTTATCACCTTCTTTTTACATGTGACTTGACGAGACATGAGTTGGCTTGTTTCAGCAGTTTTAATCAATGTCTGATGTTTCTCTAAAACATGTATTCCTTCCCTGAATAAGTAACTATTTTTGTCCTACTTTATCACCTTCTATTGATAGGATGTGAATTGCTGAAACATGATTGACTCTTTCCAGCAATTCTAATCAGTAGACCTTGTACCACTTACCATACTTCAAAATTGATTGCTCATTCATTGGTGTGAATGTCAATCAATTTCCTACTCAAAAACAAGCACATAGACAGTGTTCTCTGCACAATCAAAATGAGTCACAATTAAATTGGAACTATAAACATACTTCACCTCTTTTCCTTACAGTCATCCTATTTATGAATTGCCACAATTATGTGTCAGCTTGTGAATTCCCTTTGTTAGGGTAAAGTTTAAGAAGTGTTTTAATAATAATAATTCATAATAATTGTTTTGGATATAAACTCCAAATTTTATTGTCCAAGAATGGAAATTTGGGTTATTTCCAGATTTTCTCAAATAATGTGATACAAACTATTTGTTTAGAAATAAAAGAAAAAAGAAGAGGAGAAACAGACAACATGGCATTTAAACCTCTCAGAGTATTGTGTATCATATCATAAATCTGCAATAGAAAGATGTTTTGAGAGAAAACTGCAATGTCATTCATATGATCATGTAACAATGTGATTTCCCGTGAAGTGTGGGATGTTGTAGAGTAGACCAAGCAATAGCAAGCAAAACTAGGAAAATATCTCCAGTCAGAAAGAGCACTGTGAATGAGATCATGTTCTTTTGTTGTTGTTGTCTTTGGTATGGCAGATGATATCTTTAAAAAAGTTACTTTTGATGAAAGAGTTGTCATATGAAAACTGGGGTCATAAAACACATGTGTATCATTGCAGCTTTCATTAAAATTATGTGCTTATTTAAATGCAAACAGGTTTTTCTGTTCTCATAGACTTGTATGTGGCCTACTCAGGTTCCTTGGAGCAGTGAAATACTGTATGTAATGCCATCAGGCAAGCTTAAAGCTGAATCAGGACTTCCTGGCAATTTTGTGGGTGGTTAAATTAGCATGCGTGAAGTATACAATCATCATGAATGCATCTACTCTGTATAACATGCAGCAGTACATGTATGCTTGCATGTTACATTCATGTCAAGATCAGAGTTAATATTCTTGTGAATTAAAAGAACCAGACTCACAAAATTTGAGAACATAATACCCCTGCACGATATATGGCCTATAAAGTATACAGCCCGTATAACAAGGGAACTATTGTAATATGGATGAGGATAGTTTGTTTTCTAATCATATAGTTCTTTTTTTGCATCTTGACTCTCCACCTATCCATACTTGATCATGTGTATACAGTGTATGATAATAATTTTGCTACTTTACATGTTTTAACTAACTAGAATAAATTATGATAATGAGGCATATCCAAAATGCATCTGTATTTGCAGAAAAGTGTCTTTAATACAGGTGATTTGTCAGACTTTCCTTTTTATGTCACCGCTAAACGTATGTTGTGGGGAAATATGATTGTGTACCTTCTGCAGTCAAGTTCCACGTGATCTAATGTTGTTCAGTGACTGTACCCTGCTAGTGATTTACAGTGATCTAAATTAATATGATGCAAAACAATCATAACTTTCTGAAATGTAGTCAGCTCTCTGTGGCAAACATTTGGCAAATAAACCAAAACTCCGCTAAATGATCTACCTCAGGACAACTATAGAAATCAATCGTATTGCTCTGTACGTATTCGCTGTCGACTTGGGTATAGAAAAAGTGTTTTTGCTGTGTGATATCAGAGAAAACAAGGGAACCGAGATGATGTGCTTGCTTTGATTTACAGTAGTATTGGCATCAGAAATATATCTTACTGGTCTACTTGTACAATGTGAATGCATATTTATGCCATTTTTTGTTGTTTTGGAAAGGTAATAAGGCTCTTGGAAAATGTCTGTAAATGGACAAGAGATGTTTCAGCCCCCTAAAACCTGCTTTCAAGTAATGTGAAAATAATATGCTGTAAGTTTGATGACAGATTGAAAACACCAGCACATGGTACATAGTTAAGTGGAAATATGAAAAAAAAAAAAATCTTCCTTACCTAATGTGATATTTTCAACACTTGTAGTGTCACCAAGGTACATGTATCTGTCAAGAGTAGACAATGTCAATGTGTGTAGTGAATGTTGGTATATGTAGGGAATTTTATGTTCAGATAAATTATATCACTTTTGCTGTAATGGTTATGTACCCTCAAAATGATAAATTAAATAATTGAAATGCAAAGGATGATATATGTGCTGTGTTTTGTAATATTATTGTTTTTGACCAAAAAAAGAAAGAAAGCTGAGATGGTGTATCAGTATTGTTGACTGGACCTTGATTCATATTCTACAGTTATGAAATGATGATTGTGTATAACTATGGATTCAGATTGAGGGAGACATTATTATACAAATAGGGCATGCTTTATGGTGCACTATACTGGATTGTAGAATGACAAATACTAAATTATCCCAAGTGCTGTTTTGTTTCACCAAGGCCGCAGGCTGAGGTGAATACAACTGCAAGAGGGATAATTTAGTATTAGGAGTTCTACAGTCCAGTACTGGTGCATCAATAGAACATGCCCTAATTGTTATAGTAAATAGGTCTCTCGATCTACATGTACAGGTATTTTCCGTAGGTCTAGGCCCTAGATCTAACATTAGACTCACTGTACCGGTACTGATTTCTTGCACGCGTACGCAGAGTTAACCGCAACCTTGTTTTATATGTACGTACAGCGCGACGCTGGTACAGCCGGCTGCGTACTGTATGCAGATTGCACAGAGCAGACTCGCATATAATAAACTGCTACATTCTGTGTCCAGTGCTCCACACGCGCATACGTTGAAATGCTTGGCCTTGTCTTACTACGTCCCTCGCTCTGCGTACATAAAGCGTAGGTGCATTGAAAGCGTTCAGTATAGTGGCAGGTCCACAATCACGCGATGCAATTCAACCAATCACAGCACATAGTTTACTCTACCTATTTACTATATACACATATGACCTTAGGGAGACAATTTGTATCTCCTTGATTCATCTATATCATATCCCATTCAATCGAATGCTTAATTGCTAACAATACGTATCTACCAATGTCTTCCAAAAGCTGGATCCAGAGTTAGTATATGTATGGTATGTGTGTGTGTGTGTGTGTGTGTATATATCTATATCTATATCTCAGAGACTCCAACCCCAAGCACCTTCTGATCTGGAGATTCTCCCGCCTGAAACCCCTAGCAAACGGGACACTCCAACTTGATGTGCGCGAAACGCACATTACGATTGTGAAGCCCAGAGTTCCTTGCTGCCGGGGTCCTTAGGGCCCGCTTAGGGCCCTGGAAGCTCTAGGGTTCTAGATGCTCTCTCGTGCTATCCAAGGCTTATTTTTCAACATATACGATGATACTAAGTAAGAAATCATTTCAAGCAGGAGACACAGAGCCAGGGCGGGAGAAATTGAATCCCAAGCGGGAGAACGGGAGATTTTGCAAAAATGGGCTTTCGGCGGGAGATCTCCCGTCGAAAACGGGAGAGTTGGAGTCTCTGATATCTATATCTATCTATATATATATATATATATATATATATATATATATATATATATATACTGTATATATTGTATATTTGTGGTTTTTTTTCTGTACCATCACAATATAGATATGTTTGTCCTGTTCCTTCTCTAAGTACACTGTGTGAAATAGATCTAAGGAGACACCCATCAGTTACTGTACGATCTGAAATTTTCGCGGTGGTTTTATCTTCGCGAATTTCACGAATTGCCTTTGAACCGCGAAAATAACAACACGCGAAAATAACAACGCGCAAATAGTTACGTTCAGATAGACCGTCGCAACTGCGAAATTAACAACACACGCAAATGTCCTCCAAGTAGCAATTCGCGAAAATATCTGTACACAAAAATTTCAGCTCGTACAGTACTGCTTACATGCAGTTCTCTTGACCACACATTTCTGCATGCGATAGAATATTATCGAACATATCGTTGGCCTTATGCCAAAAGGGCCGTAAAGAACTTCCACTGTTATGTCAAAAGGGCACTAATAGTGTACAAAGTCTATGGCATTAAGGACCCTTTGGCATAACAGTGGAAGTGGTTTAAGGCCCTTTTGGCATAAGACCGACGATATACATTGTGTAGTATGTCTTTGTTGTTCTTTGCTGTTCTTTTTAAAGAGTAACATAACAGTGCCAACCAGGCACCACTTTTTTGTGAATTGCTTTGTTTGCCTGTTAATGAAAGCCATGATCTAATTAGTCCTGCTTCCTTTAAAGCTCAGAAACTTTGCAATAGAGGTCACTGCTGTCACTGTTGTAGGTGTACACAAACTTGCCACATGATTGCTCTATGTTTCTGAGTTTCTGAGCCAATTTCAACATATCTCCACCTGTGTCTTTTTAAGGTATGAACTTGACATGCTGTGTATTTTATTTGCATTCCTCTTTGTTTAATTCATTTGAGCAACTGGAAGTATGTGGAAATTCTTCCTGAGGTCTCTACGTCAAGAGCAGAAACTTCCTACCCATTATTTGTGTAACGCTTTGATGCTATGATTGCGTGCAAATGGACTTTCATTTGAGACTTTTTAAATCACTCCTTCCAGTTGTTTTTGAAAGTGGCAGATTCAGGAGGGGGCGCACTAGGCGCATGCCCCCCTTTATTCATTTTTAAAAAAATAAAAGAAATAAAAACAAAAAACAAAAGGGGGCGCATGCACATCCCTTTATTTATATATATATACATTTTTTTTTTTTGTGACCCCTTTTCTGGAATTCTTGGACCTGCCCCTGTTTGTAGTCTTGAGTAACACATAAATCAGATCATTTATCTGAAAATTTAAATCATACTGTGTGAGCTATTTTACGCAGTGGAGAAAGGAAAAAATGTTACGATCAGTCAGTTCCATCACTCTTTTGTGCCTACCAACTTCATTTTGCTTGTATTTTGTTTTTATGAATGACATTTTCAGCAGTGTAACAATCCTGCATACAGACTACTGTATGATAGGCTTGATAAAGGATATCTTTGTATTCATACTTCCGTGCAATGCTGACAAGCAAGTTCTCGTCCAAAATATTATATCCTGAAACTCTCTAAGGATGTAATTCATGGTAAGAAGTAGAATGACTTGCAATGATCCCCCCACCCCCACCCCCAAGAACTGCAACTGAAACTAGCCACAAATCAGGCAGTCATAGTCAACATTGAAAGTGTGCGTGGGGGAAGTTTGTGCATACACGTAGTGCTGCCAGAGTAAAAAGCCTCGGCCCCATCTTAGTCTGACTGGATAAGGAAGCTTTGACAGTGAATTTTTTGTGAATGCTGTTTTCAATTTGCGTTGTAGATAGAGAGAGATTAAGGAATCCTCCCCCCCCCCCCCACCAACCTCCACCCACCCATTCCCCTCTCTTATATCTAAAGCTTGTTCGCTTTCACTGAGGAAGATATACTGATCTGTTGGAACCTGTTCGGTCTTTCAGTCAACATTACCTCGTCTGCTCGCATGGAAAATTCTGCTTGCCCCCTCTTTCCCTTGTTTTCGTAACTTTTTTTTTTTTTTTGCACTGATTTCGTTCGGGATCATTCGCCACCTAAATCTGGCTTCTGCTGGCAAGTGAGTCGCTACGTGCCCCACCACCTGTGGGCTGATATTCGGCGGACAAATTTGTAATCACGGACATCCACTTCCTGTCTCTCTGACTTGCCTGTGTGCGTGTGCATGAGGGAGCTCTACTGGTAAGTTGACAGATTTCATTGTTTGATTTCTTTTCTTTTTCCTATGTTCATCATCATTCTATACATTTCATTTTCTTTTCCGCTTCTTGACATATTACTTATTGTATAGAGAGTTCCTGTCAGCTGATTTTACTGTGTGGAGTCTGGGCTGCATGGACGTCGTGATGGTGTATAGAGTGGTTAAATTGTCGCAAGGGTGAGGTATAGGCCATATGGTGAAAATCCAGTACAGACTCGTGACTCTACCTGTTCTTGCGATGTGCAGTATGGCCCATAGTCTGGCAAGAGTTCAACATCTGTTTGATTCACTCACCTAGGGATTGTGTGTGACCGTGTGATGGGAGAGGGGGAGCAGGAGGGGGATGGGGATGGGGGGGGGGGGGGGGGGAGGGGGCTGTGGAAGGAAGAGGTTCATAGGGTTCAAGTCAGAGTTTAGGTTTAGGCATGACAAGATGGTTGACTCCTGTAGTCATATAGAAGATCTCAACCATCAAAAAGTGAGTGTAAAAAGGTGTGAATGCATTTCTCTCTCCAGCGTCACCCGGGGTAAAAGCTCAGTGGGTAGATATCTAGTCTCCAAGCCTGAATCCAATGTCTGTAGAGAGTACAATTAACAGGCAGGTCACATGACCTTGGCCGCCCACATGACATGTTTGATAACCACAGAATGGCTGCATTTTGTTAGTGTCTCATTACTGCAAAGTTTCAGTTTCTCATGACTTCATATCTCAAACCTTATGAAATTGCCAAAAGTTGAGAAATCTCAGGGATTAAGGGTCCACACTAAGTAAGACTTCATGAGTCACTTGGCTTTCATTATTGCGGTATTCCAGCCAGTCTAAACCTTTCCATACCACAAGCAATCAATCTCTGAGATAAATATGACATCGCCTCCCATGCTTGCAAGGTATATTGACTTTGGTTACAAATGACTGAAACATTTCTTCTACATTTCTGTAACAGGAGGTAATGGCTGGAGATGGGAAGGAAGAGGAGATGCTGAGGGGGGAAAAAAGATCTTGATTGCAGCAGATTATCCTGTGCTCGTGAGTCCTTTGGATCTACTGCACTCGGGATGGGTAGCGAAGCAGAATCTGGATCAAGTTTCACGTACCTTCCAGCTTCAACACTGAGTGGTGCCAATATATCTTATGAAACAACCACATCACAAGATTCGATAGAAGAAGCACCATGGGACATCCTCCTGGTAGTTATCTGGTCCATTGTCACTCTGGGAGGTTTATTCAGCAACATCCTTCTTCTTTCCGCCTTTGCTGCATCCCGGATGTTGCAAACAGCGAGTGGTGTGCTGATCATCAATACCATGGTAACAGACTTTGTTCTATGTTGTGCCCTTCCTCTCCAAGCTGTTGCTCTCTTGAGCAGCTCCTTCGACAACCTTGGCCCATTGGTGCAGCCCATGTGTGCAGCGGTTGCAGTCATCTTGGTGGCATGCACGTGGAGCAGGTTGTTCACCATTGGTGTCTTGTCTCACCAGCGGCTCCTGCGCCATCAGGAGATGAGCTCCTGTTGGAACAGGATGTACACACCAGCAAACCTGATCAGCTTTTCAATCCTCACATGGATCTTCCCAGTCACAGCAGTCGTGGTTCCAGCAGTCGCGGTCCGAAAGTTGCAACTCAGATATGAACACGAGGCACAACTGTGCATCCTCAGTGGTCCCAGTGGTGATGTGCTGGTCTTACATGCCATCGCCTTGTTCCTGTGGACCATGGTCTCACTCATCACTGTGTGGAACTACATTAAATCCTTTGTCCTGGAGAGGAAGCGCAAGAGAGCTAAAATGTTTCGGAGAAAGAAGAGGAGACCGAACCCACGGAAGGACCCACAAGCCTTCCTGACTCCGGAGTCGCCATTTGAAGAGGTACAGCAGGCAACACTATTTATGGTCATGCAAGATCAGAAGAATCCTTTCAGGTGTAATGTGTGTGGACTAGATAAAAAGGAGCATACAAAACAGATTTTGCGATCACATGATCAGGTGCGTTCACAGAATCTTGCCAGAAGTAAGAAGTTACTGTCAGCAAATACAAGTAGTGTAGTGAGTGCAAGCAATCAAATTAAAAAGAGTCCTCCAGTTGTAGCTCCAAAGCCACAACTGGAAATTCACTTGCCCCCATCCTTCAAGAAAGGATCACAGGGTAGAAGAAATCATGGGGTAACCACTGGAGAAGATATGACAGCCTCTTCAGAGCTTGCCTCCAGATCCTTTGAAATGGATGTCTTCCAAAGGAAATTACCGGAAGCACCACAGTTTCGGACATCAGATGGTGGCCCCAGTAATCATTTCAGGAGCAACAATTCCATTGGTGGAGGCAACAGGGACTCGGAGCTTGGTGGTCATTCCAGTAGAGGATATCTCCATGTTGACAGTGATGATGACACAGAGAACGATGATGATAGCACGCAGTACAATGCAAACCAGAGCCACAAGAATGGAGGGCGCCACTGGAGTTACCGAGATCGCAACAAGAACTCTCTGGTGAAGACTATCTTTAGTGGATCCTTCAAGGCAGGAACTCGAACAAGGTCATCGAAGTCTTCAAAACAGGCATCCCCTGTGAATGCTGCTCCTGAAGACTTGCAAATTGGCATCACCCAATCCCTCTCCATTGTCTCCGTCATCTGCCTGGCCGGCATCGCCCCTGTCGTGTTCTGCTCTGAGGTAACGAAATGTCCCCTCGAGTTCCACAAGTTTGCCCTGACTGCCCATGCCGTTGCCAGCCTCGCCAGCCCCATCGTACTGGCTTTCAGGCATCCAAACTTGGCTGAGGTTGTAGGACATATTTTCCACCGGAGGTTTCGTCTTATTCCATCCCCAACGAAATGCGCCACCAGATGTCTTCAGCCATAGTATAGCACACAGAATGTGACTGGACTGCTGGTAATCATTAGCCATGTCGCTTTTTTTTTTTCTGGAGTAATAACCATCTTCTGCTCATGGAATCTGAAGATCATTGTGTGGATATATGTCAGAAGTGCTAGTTGTTATAATTTGTAGCAGTAGCTCAGAAATTTGAAGTTCCATTTTCATTTTTCTTGCAATAAATATATTTATACAGGGCTCAACACTTGCTCTTTTTTGTTGTTGTTGTTTGGTGGTCCGTTTGGGCCACTAAGATCTTTAAATCTGAAACTTTAGTGGCCCACAAGAGATATGTAGGCCTAGTGGCCTGAAATAAAACTAAAAGTTAAAATCCATTTTGAATCTTAGTTGCCCAAACTAGCCACCAAAAGAAAAATTGGGTGGCTTGAATTCAGTTTTTAGTGGCCGCAAGCCATTCGCTAACGTCGAGCCGTACATTAGAAAATCAGCACAAATGAAATACCTGACTTTGATCTAATCAGGAACATTTTTTTTTCTCCTAGTGAATTGTTTCTTTTTCTTGTTGTTTCATCATACTGGTAGGCCACTCAGATGGCAAGTCATATGTCCAATAAATTAAAAAAAAACCACCTTGGTTTATCAACCTTTAAACAAAATTTATTGGTTGATGAAACAAGTTTTTAGACTAATGGGACATTTAACTTGACATAGGAAAGCCAAATGTTCCATAAAAACGATAGAGTGATTATCTTAATATGTTTTTGATTGGTAAACTTTGTTTATTGCAACAAAAAAAAATCAACAAATTCTATCGGTTGATTAATGAAGTTTTTTTTTTTTATTTAAAGGACATTTGGCTTGACACAGGAAAGTCAAATGTCCCATAAAACCAACAAAGTGATAAACGTAAGTTTTTTTTTTAGTCAGAAAAACTTTGTTAATCACAACAAATCTAACTTTATTTGTTGATTAATCAATTTTTTTATTTTTTCATTTATGGGACATTTGTCTTGCCATATCATGCAAGTCAATTTTTTTTTGTTTCTTCACTTTCTTGGTTTAATTGTTGTTCCATGTACTGGACACTTTAATGTGTTTCTTCTGTACAGATATAGTTTAAAGATGAATATGATATCATAGAGAAAGTGAAACATTTACATACTGTTAGTACTCTCATCATATTTCTTCACTTATTAGATGGTTTGTCAAATACTGTACAAGTACTTCTGCCATGCAAGATATGTGTATATTTGCTGACTGTGAAATGTGTGAATCCTGTGTGCGTTTTATCAATATATGAGCTTAATTTTAAAACACAACTAATTATGTAAAATGGTTACTAGAAGAAACATAACCATATTTAGCCTTGTAAAGTCAAGTATTATCTTGTGTGTAAGGATGGCAGATATCATACAAGGGAAGTTACTTGCTAGGAAGACAATCAAAGCTTTCAGAGCTAGAGAGCTTTTCTAGAAGTAGAGATGTTTCTGTCTTTATAATTTGAGAGTTATAATTCTAACAAATAATAATAATAATAATAATAATTGCATTTATATGGCGCTTCATACTGACGTTTCTAAGCGCACAAAGATTGTGACAATTTTGTGGAAAGTCTTTCCTATGCAGCTATTCATCATGGACTTCCAAAAGAATTATAGTTTCAGTAACACTGACTTTGAGGGTGATGTGTTGAAGGAAAACTCTGACAGTCTCCTTTCCCTTACAAACCATGTTTAGTGGCTACTAGTGTTCCAGTTCACTTTGTTTTATTTGTATATCTTTAGAATAAAGTTGTTCCTCAATGAAAGTGTAGAGATTGACAGTAATCTTGAGCCTGTTTTCATTCATTTTGATGTAAGTGTTTATTTAATTTGGCTGTCATAGCCAAACTGACTGACCCTCAAAGAGATCAAAAATCTGCACCTTTGTTTTAAAGTGAACAGTTACGAAGCAATAGTAAAATGCATATGATATCTTGCTCATAATAGTGCAGTTATTGGAGGTACTTCACTTGTGTACATGGAATTTTGCCACATTGTAATGTTGCTTTTCTTTCATTGCTTGTCTTTTATGAGCCCTGTGTCTATCACAATGATATTTTTTGGTAAAATATCATGCAAACATACTTAATGTGACTTCACTAATTCAGGGAGCTATGTATGTTTTCCTCCTCAAGATGGCAATCATTATCACATCATCAGGAAGTAGGACGCTTCACAAAAACCAACAAACAAACAAACAAACAAACAAACAAATCCACCCATATGAAAGCGGCCAATAGATGCTAATGTCAAACTGATCCTAGACAAGCAGAATGGTTGTCCCTATGGGTTTCATGAAAATAAATTCTAGAATTGAGACATTTGTGGAATTTTGAAAGTTTCTCATGTTTTCATAATGTAGTGACATAAGTGGCAACCATGCATGCAAATTAAATGAGGCAATATTAATTTTGAGTTGGCAAGTCTCCCACTGCAATGGACACAAATGTTCACTCAATTCATTTCTCGATTTGAAATCAGAAAAGGAGAAGTTGAATCCTCTGCATCAAGTTTTTGTTTTGTTCCAATAACATAGCACTGATGACTTTAGTTGTAGTTAATAAATCTATGATGTAAAAATGTGGTTTATACTATTTGTGTGTGTGTGTGTGTGTGTGTGTGTGTGTGTGTGTGTGCATGTGCATAAATCAGTGGGAAAATTTTGTGATATTATCATAGTTAATTAACATAATTTTGTTGCAACTAACAGAAATAATATGTGAAACTTCAAGATTCAATAATTCTCTAGCTGTAGATTGCATTTTATTGAAACTGCTACCATTTTGGTTCTCTGACATATTTACGAAAATCACCTCTGGATCTAAGATAGCCGTACACGTAGTGTATTTCAATGTGTTTTAATTTGTGCAAATTTGTGAGACGACCAATACTTGCAAAATTTGTGGTACCATATTAAAAAAATATTTATATATATTTTTGTTGCCTCCTGTGTGTGTAATGTACCCAATGTGGGGAAAAAGCTAACTTTTCTTTAAAAAAAAAAAAAATAATTCTTTCTCATTCCATCAATGTGATTGTCGATTTAAGGCCATACTGCAAAAATATCAGGGTCACTTGAGGAATTTGCAGTTAATGGCCACTTCCTCTAAGTAATTTAGACACATTCAAATGAATAAATGTGAGATGATACTTTCGATGTCATTCCAGCACTTTCACTTGTATATGGTTTCTTTGACGATATCATTCTACGACTCGACTCGCATCCTGGCCAGCTTAATGCTTTTATCTCGTGTCAGTTAAGACTTCTGATGGAAGTTTTCTGCTTCCAGTTGATATGATAGCATTGCCATTAAAGCATGTAATGTGAGCCATTGTGGGTAGGTGGAGAATGCAAGGACAGGAAGTGGCCAGGTTTTTAGTGTCGAAGAGGGGGCCCACGTGCTGCGTTGTGTGGTGTCTTTTCTTTGATTAGATGGGATTCCCACTTTCATATCAAGTGTAATTATATACACTGCGTTCTTGTTGACCTTCATGGAATTGAGTAAAATTAACCTGTTGAAGACTGCTCCCAAGTATACTTGGACAGGTGTCTATGGGAAATGCATATTATAGCAAAATCAGCCCATCCTCAATGGGTTAAACAAACCGAAGAAAAGGAATTTCAGCAAGATGGGACGTAGGCTTACATTGAAAGGCTATGAGATACTTGAGTTTGTGAAATTATGATATTCTCAGGGATCATATGTGCAAATCAGAAGGGTTGATGTAATCACCTCAGAACTATCCCATTGGTCTATACACAAAATGCTCTAAAAAGCCCCTGTTCTTCTTGAATCATGCTGTAGGTTTTGTAATTTTTTTGTTCTCAACAATTTGATGCAAGGAGGAAAACAATCTGTGATTTCATTTTGTAAAATCAATATTCATTGTGAGGCAATGGTCTCATCACCTCCCTGGCTTGCATACAGTATGTATAATGTGGATGCAAAGAAGGGCACTATTTCATGAAAACATGTGCAACTTCCATATCTTATCCACTGTTTTCTCAGTTTATGTCTGATATTCATAAAACATCAGCTCTATTAAAACTAAGTTGAATTTGGAATTGCAACAATCAAATTGTGTAAAGTGTTCTGGCAAATATTGTAAGTCAATGTGATTTCAACTTGTCCCAAGTATTAGATAGCACTGGAGTGTACATGTTACTATATCAATAGTGTGAAGCACAGACCTGGAATAATCCACTAAACTGGCATAATCCATCAAGTTCTGGGTAAGTTTTACTGCATCATGTAATTATTCAATTGGCAACCCCAGATCTTACTGCTTGTCTTTTATTAGGGAAAAAATTTATGGAATCAATTAAAGCCACGAGATCTGCATAAAATCTGATAGAAAGTGTAAAAAAAAGTTAACAATTTAAGAAAGAGACATGAGATTAATCTTCTCAAATGTGTTGCTAATTTGAGAGTCTGTTATGAATTTAGCTATCTAGAGATTATTGATAATTTCACATCCCAAACAAATAATGGTATATGGCTAATTAGGATTCAAGATAAGTATATGTTGTACCTTAAGATATACTAGCAATAAACAATGGAACACTCTAATAAATGGATACACCATCAAACCAGAGAAATGTAGCTTTTTGAACTTGATGAGTTAAGAAATTATGTTAGTGTAAAGGCATAGAACAAAGGCCATATATAACCACTTATCTGGCTGTCAACAACACCAATGTCGAAACTAAGTGTTTTTAAATCATTTTCAAATTATCTATACGTCAGTCTTACACAATGTGAGTGTGAGCATTGGCCTATTTTAATGCCTGTGTTGAATGAAAAGTGTAAATTGTCTCTGTGGAACGTGTAAACCGCTACGGATAAATTTTTTTTCTTTCAGCACTCTAGTACACGTATGTGATGTTTTTTACATTTATCGTATAATGCACAGGTAAGTATCTTTGATATAGTAATTGCACAATACATTGATTGTTCATATCATTATCATCTTTGTTTTTAGTATAACAATTATTCTGTTGCCTCTTTATCATTTTATCATTGTTATATATGATTGTTCTATCATTTTCTATCATTCTATTATTGCCATTTAATATTACTATCATCTGTGTTACAAATATGAGTATGATAGCCATCATAATTATCATAGTCATCAGGCAAGAGATATCTTTTAAAAGTTCAGCAAAAGGGACAGATTTGTGTTATACTACATTCCATCAAGTATACAAGACTAATGCATTCTCTTTGTGCAATTAAAGGGCCATGTGACACAAAATAAAGCTTGTTAACCCTGTATGTGCCAATGTTTTTTGTCAGCATTCAAAAATGCATCCAAATATTACCTCGTTGTCAAGGTTAGCAAGCCCACCGAAGTACAACAATGTGCCTCAGTCCAACAGGAAGGCCATGGTGACACAATAAGGATTAAGGGCATGAGGTACACACTCTCAGTTAGCTTCCAGACGTCCATGCCAATCACCAGTAACCTGTTGCTTTTCGAGATGATGTCACTATCCAGAAGGTCATAATCCAACTCACTTGGTCCCTATCGGAAAACTGTTAACTTTTGCAACTAAGAGGTTATTTTAAAGATAGGCTATACTGTCTGTCTTAAGCACGAGTCAACCGTGCAGGATGAATATTATGATTTAATTGCAATATATTGCTGTAATTTGATCTAATCTAATTGGATACAATCAGATTAAATGTTACTTCATTTAAAAAAAAACAAACAATAGGTACAACTTGTCTATTTTTTCTTCCATATGCTGCAGAGCAGAGTACTAAAGTCAGCATGACTGATAACACACATTGACACCATTTTGACAAGCGTGTTACCCCCCCCCCCACCAATAATAATGTATCCCCTTAGACCACATGTAAACTCAAAACAATCATAAATCCACTGCATCAATTTTCTTATGATTGTAAAGAGCCATACAGGTATTGATACATATGTTTATATATCCTCCTTGAGTGTATTGTGATCTGGAGACCGTTATATGACTCTGACTGTTGAGAATACATACATCTGAGGTCCAAGGGCTGCATAATGTAATTTAGTGGGGACAATGTTCCCCCCCCCCCACTTCCCCCCCCCCCCTTCCCTGTAACAGGAAAATCTGTAGCCTGTGTCCTCAGAAATGTTTTATTTGTTTTTCATATTTCTTTGTTTTTCTGATTTTTTTTCCTGATTTTTTTTCTAATTCTTTTTGAAGAACCAAAAATGTTGGTGGGGGCAGCAGCCCCCCCCCCCCCCCCCCCCCCCCCCGTGGCTCCCTTCCATAGCCCTTGTATCCAATTGTGTCACGTACTGAAAGCTTATCATCTCTGACACTCATAGTTTCCTAATCAGTACTCTTGTAAATGACAATAGCTTCGTTGTGGGCCTTATTCTCGTTGTCATACCATTTCCTGGTTTCAAGCTATGAAACTGACATTTCATCTGTTTTGTATTTGAATTGCCTGTATGGCCAAGGCCTATGTGACTCTGCATCCCCAAATCCATAGAAAGAGTGCCAAATAAACGTTTTCAAGATAAGAAAACCAAAGTGAGACAGAAAAAAGAGAGTTGGTCTAAGAAGTATGTTCAAAGAAACTTCTTCATTTTCATGTTTCCAAATTTGCAAGTATAGATACTCTTTTTCTTGATAAGCAAGAAAGAGAGTATTGGTAACTGCCAAAAACATGCAATTATACCCATCAGTGTAAGCTGATTTGATAACATAATTCTCTTTCCATCTCTCAAAGTCCAGCAGCATAGTGAAATACCTTCAGTTTTGTTTAAAAGCACCAAAATACACATTTGGATATATACCTTTCCTTGAAGATCAAGGTGTTGCAGCTGCATGTAATAAACTGTCAAATTGTTAGCCACTTGAGCACCCTTAGTGGATATGCTGTGCATTATGAATGTCTATTTCATTATCATTATCATTATCATTTGGCACACAGGTAGATTAAACTACTGTAAAAGTGGATATTTTCGTGCCACTAATTTTTCGCGCTCAACCGGGTAAGAAGAGTTCTGCGTGTTTTTAATTCTGCGAAATCAAGACATCAAAAACTGGAATATATGGCAAGCAAAAATATTCGTGTGCTTTTATTTTCGTGCTAGCTTCTGGTTGCCCAAAATGTGCGAAAATTTCAACACTGCGAAAATTGCCGCTTTTACAGTATGCTAAATAAATCCAGATGTTGAGACGTCTGAAATTGCCAAGGAAAGTCATGAGGCCATTTTTTGAAATGGCATGATGTACTGTAAAATGAGGAATTTTCGCGTGCATTTTAATTTCGCGAATTTCGCGAGCGCCAAGATTCGCAAAATTAAAATGCACGCGAAAGTTCTTTTTACATTACATGCATTGAATGCCAGTGGCAGTTCGCAGAAAGCTCTTTTTACATTACATGCATTGAATGCCAGTGGCAGTTCGCAAAAATTTCATGCCGCAAATAAGGCCATCGGCTCCAATTCGCGAAAAATTCATGCCGCGAATATATCATGTTTTACAGTATGTAATACACTATTAAGCCATATCAGTGTGCTACTGAATAGCAGTCATTTTTAGAAAGAATGAATAATACAACTCTGGGAATTCTGTTTATATATCATATTTTTGCTGAATAAATTGCAAGTGAAGACAATTCAACAATGTCTATTAATATCATGATTAAAATGGATGCCACTGAAATCAACACCACTTCTCTTCGTGTAATCACATAAGCAGCACTTGGCTGATGACTTTGTTGCATCCTCAAAATTCCCATCTGAACAAAGGTGAAAGAAACTTTTGGTATTACAGTATGCTGAAGTTTTCATTTCTTGTCCACATTGTCGTAATGACATGCTTCAATATTATGAGCAGAAGAATCAATCAATGTGTTTGATAAGCTTCATCGATGTACCACAAATTGCTCTTGGCTTTCTATGATCACAAAAACCCCCTTATCGTCATGTTGGGGTACTTCTTGGGGAAAGTAAGTCGCAGATCTTGGCACATGGTATAATGGGAGTGGACGTTTGTACTTGGAAAGATGAGTGCCTCACAAAGAGAAAGAGAGAGAGAGGGAAAAAACAGAAACAAAGAGAGGGAGAGGAAGAGACAGAGACAAAATGAGATAGATAGATAGATAGATAGATAGATAGATAGATAGATAGATAGATAGATAGAGAGAGAGAGAGAGGGATAGATAGATAGATAGAAAGATAGATAGATATTAAATAGATGGTAGATAGATATCAGATAGATGGATAGATAGATAGATATATGGATGAGTAGATAGATATATAGATATATATATAGATAGATAGATAGATAGATAGATAGATAAATAAATAAATAAATAAATAAATAAATAAATAAATAAATAAATAAATAAATAAATAAATGAATAAATAAATAAATAAATAAATAAATAAATAAATAAATAAATAGGTAGATAGATAGGTAGATAGATAGATAGATAGATAGATAGATATGCAGATAGATAGAAAGACAGAGTCCCACAAGACTGTATCGCTCTTGCCATGCCAGACACTAGTTTCACATCACAGTCATTATGAAAGTAAGAATTAGCCACTTGTAGTGAGTCTTGAAGGGGCAGATAAAAGATTTAGGGAGTGTATAATGAGATCAATCTGCTACAAGAGTACAATAGTCTATTAAAGCAGAGTATGCATACAGTACTGTACTGCATTCTCAAGTCATTTCAAAACGACCAGCTTTCAAATTTGTCTTTAGATGACCAGATACTTTCACACCCATGTAATCTATTTTGATTTGATTTGAGAAGCAGAATAGATATGAACGAACTTTCCTCAGAAACAAAATAGGGTTATGAATCTTAACATATCCCTTTCTTGCATAGATACATGGTTAAATAACATTGACATTTTCATTCACATAAAATTGGTACATTTCTATCTGCTGTTCACTCTATAAAGCGTGTGAAGGACAGGGGTATTCTTTTTTTCTTCTTTCATTGGTGTTATTTGCAACACTGTCTACTCTGCTAGGTGAATTGTATTAGAATATTGAATCTTCTGCATGACTGTAAGCATTATACCCCGTGCATACTAATTTACCATTTGCAGATGAAACAAAAACCCAGCATTAGTGCTTTGAAATAGTTGTAAAATGTGAGTTACGGATAGAAACAACCAATGTAAACATTTGAACCAGTATAATCAATGTTGAATATATAAAATGTGAACAATAGTTATAATAAAAATGTTTCCAGACTAAACCGTCAACAGTTATGGTTTAATGAGAAAAATAGTGATATCTCCTTATATTTGACGTTTTATTGTTGAAATTTTTATATGGTAGGATGTTTTGTGATACAACTGATCTACACATATGCATCAAAAGTGATATCTTGGACATTTTTAAAATCACTGCTCCCAAAAGTAAACAGGACCTTTAATATACAACTATGTACACTGTATATGCCATATATTTAACGAGTCTTTTTTTTTTTTTTTTTTTGCAATTCGGGACTTCCTGACAATTTTGCAAGCAATTAAATTTGTGATCAGATCATGGAGTATAGTACTGAATGGAGAAATGTATGCGTGTACATGTAAAATTCATGTCGGGATCAGACTCTATATTTTCATTTGTCTTTCTATTCGCAAACCCGACTTTTAAAATTCATGAAAATATAAACCTCGTTAAATATTTGGTATATACAGTATGCAAGGCTGTCTACAACATTCACCCATCAAAGTCAGGAAGATTTAAAACAGTAACTAGAAAAGCACTCTGAGAGCGCAGACCTCCGCCAAGCATGCAGCCCATTTCCACCCGCACTGATCTTGTTTGAGATCAGTGATTTCCACCCATACGTACTGCATTGTGTGCTGAAAGCCGCCTGATTTCCCAATGTACATGTAGAAGCCTTTGTTACGTCATAAACCCTCAGCTGCACAGCGCGCCTCGCCCTGGCAGAAACTAGAGCACGCGCTTTAGTGCGCGCATGCATACCTCAAATACGCGCAGCCTGAACTCCCTAGTTCATTGACCCTACCTGCCAAAGTATAAAAAATCCTTCATAACTTCCCCAAAAATTCTCGGATCACTACCAAAAGTCAATCGTTTGTTACTTGTGTCATTCTAAACCTTTCCTGCAAGTTTCATCTCAATCCGTTCACTACTTTTTGAGTTATTTTGCACAGGGACAAACGAACGAACCAACTAACAAACAAACCAACGGTAACGAAAACATAACCTCCCCCCTTGGCGGAGGTAATAATACCTGTTTCTTACTTGCCACTCAATGAACAAAAATGAAAATTACTCCATAATATTAAGGGAGACTTTATTTTCTCCCGTGCAGACATATATAGATTTTGAAGTTTTCAGACAGCATCCAGCATGTAGACTAAAGGAGACTTGGCAGCTCTGGTGTATGTATGCATACATCTCTCTCTCTCTCTCTCTCCTATTTTATATTATACACTAGCTGTACATGACCTTGAATGCACTAGATAATATGCATGATAAATGCATAATAAGCACAACTGCAGTTTTATTTTCACCGAGGTCAAAAGCCTGGTGAAATGGAATTGCAAGAGAGTTAATTATACACTTTGTGTGTATTTGGCTAGAAATATGCATGAAAGAGCATGTACTGTTATTTGTAATAGTAAATTTATTGTATTTAGAACACTGATTTGTCAAAGCTAGCGGTATATATGGGATTTCCTGCAAGAATAAAAAAAAGCATAGTTCATGATCATGTACTATGATGAAATCAATGAAATTAATGTCAAGTGGTTTTATATGGATTATATTTGCATGTGTATGTGTTTGTATTCTGTACTATTCATGATAGAGATATATACTTACGTGTGTCAACTACTTTCTGTCTCTCAAATACAATGATTAGGTATATGTGTAATGGACATGCACTTATGAATCCCAAGTGCCACTCCCACAGATAGACAGCTCTATAACAAATACATAAAATATTGGACAGGAGCCAAGTTTTGTATTTCACCAACATGGATACTCATTTATTTATGATTATTCTTATGTAACATATCATATCACTCAACCTGTCTTAAAATGTTTGACCATTCATTTCACAGGAGTCTGCAGTGATAAATTTTGTGAATTATACAAGATATATTACATCTCTTTCTTTTTCTTTTCTTTTTAATTTCGGCAAAAAGATATTACCATAATGTGTAACAGCACCATCTTCAACAACAGAACATATCACAGAATAAAAACTCTTACACTTCAAGTGCTTTAGTGTTTTGAATGCGTGCACAGACATGTCACTGTGTAACATTATCTTCCCCACACAAACTTTGTCTAAGATCATTATTCCATGATTGATGTACACCCAGATGTTTTTAACTCGATACTCCAGGGGGCATTTTCTCACACTGCATAGTAGATTTCATGGCTGTTGTATGTTCACCATGGCAACAAGATACCAATGAAGCTGTCACATACGATAATTTTTATTTTCACACGTACGATGCAGATCGCAGGTTGCCATGCTTCAAAGAGACTTTGTCAAACATCCTAGATTGTTGTTGTAATTGAATTATGAATTATAATTTGTTTTTCATGGCAGCTAGGGAAGTAACAAACGTTCATATACTCTAAAACCAGAAACATTTGTGGTATGAAACTTTGCAAAACTTTCATGCAAAAAATTACCGACACCAATGTGCTTTTAATCCTAGATATTCAAAACTAGAATCTGTGGTAGTTTCTTGTGTTCATTTATTCTACACAATATACTGTCTGCAATGTTACTTTATAATACTATTCCTGTTAAGTTCTTACAAAGTATTTCTGATCAAATGCCTGATTTCAAACAATCTATATTGGACTTACAAATGTTAACAACATTTGGTTGGGAACATTTGATTGGAGACTGGGAAGAGGTTTGCTTCCCAATCAGTGCATGGCAACAAAAATTGTATGGTATCACTGTGATATAGGCCTACTTTCATCCTTTTGACGTAGTCTTAAATTCAGTTTCTAGTGTCAACAAAAAAGATATATACTCTGACAGTATGAGTTGTAAATCTTTGATGAATTTCGATAGGCCACAATTTCTGGAAACAGTAAAACCAAAGTCTCCGGAATTGTCCGGAGTGTCATATTTCACACGATATCAAGGTGCAAACTGAATTGCTTCCTTGGTAGTCATAAAAAGAAAAAGATGAAAGTTTCCACCCGGCTCAGCATAATGCTACATCTAAACCTCATTAACCCTATGGAGACCACTGATCTCAAAGAGCATTGACATCATCACACTGTGTAGTTATTAGTGATAATAAGAAGGTTAAACTGAGGAGGTGACACTTCTTGAAAAGACCGGAAAACCAGTTGTCATGGATACAGACAGACAACTATTTCAGTAGCTACAAAGTGTATTAAATCAACTGCATGTTCATTTAGTCTGTCCATTTCAAATGTAGGTGACAGACATATAGATGTATATCCCACTTTCAGAAAATAGCAGCACAATCCTCCAAATGTCAAGCTACGTGCATAAATTAAGCTCCAGCAATCGAAAATGATATCAATAATAGAAGTATACTCAACCAAGTCAATGCTACATACACAGATATTAGTAAGAACAATCTAGACATATATACTTCCAAGAACACTGCTCTTGTTTAAATGAAAAGCAAGACCACATCACAGAGAGCTATCAATAGAATCCCAACCAAACTAGCTTTAATCAGAAGTTTCTGTCCACTTCAACTCCTCATAAACCTCAACAAATGAGCAGGTTCTCAACAAAATGGTGTGATCAAAATTTAATTTGTGACTGCATGCCCAGCTCAAAGCCCACTACAAGTAGGCTAAAATGAATTTCCACTTTTCTACATAGTATCAAAGAGTAAGCTCTAAGCCTTCAAATTGTATAATAATTTGTTAAAACTGGACCATCCTAAACCATTCAAAACACGATTGAAATGAGAGAGAGAGGTAGGAGGTTTAATTCGTAGGAAAGGGAGAAAAGAGGATTTAACTCTTTGTATGCCAATGAGTCAAATGTGTACAAATTTTACACACATACCTCTAGACCAATTCGGGTTCGTTGAGGGCAGCAGACAATTTGTGGCACTGGGCGCAGCCATTAGCTCAAACTGCGGTGTCCCAGCCTACCCCCCCTCCTCTTCCCCACCCCACAGGCAACATGTTTATCAAACACTTGTAGTAGGAGTACGCGCACTTGTAACGAAAGGTTCGCGCATTAAGCAAGCGTTCGTGCACTCAGTACGAGACGCCTATTGGCTAAAACAACCATGCGTCAGTTTTTCATTCCGAGCGCATGCTAATGTAGGGAGGGGGGTGGGGGAGGGGGTCGGCCGGGACACCGCGGTAATGGCGCTGCCCATGCCGATAATACACAAACCGCCTCACAGAATCAGTCTATAGGTAAGAAATCAATGGGCACACAGAGGGTTCAAGAAGGGTCACTCATGCATGCTGTGCACAAGTATCAATGAAAGTATACGGTACTCTATTTCCTACTGAAAGCAGTGCCTGTCTGAAAAAAAAAAAAGTATGGTCCAGAAAAACTGCTACTATCTTGATTTTCATTTTGTTTTAATCTGCCATATTTTGATAGTAGGTAGAGAAAAGATTGCCCTCCAAGGTAAGACAAACTTTTGAGTCTGTCGACACAAATGATATTTTGGTCCTTTACAGAGAACCCTAATCTGCAACTTTTGGTGGGTTTTGAGCTGGGCTGTCATGTTTGTACTACTGGAGCAAGCTTGAAGGCATCAGTTCTGACTGAATGAATCCAATCCAATTCACACACCAGTCTTCAATGATTCTACAGTTTTCCTTATCATGAAAGACCAAGTATAGAATGTTAAACCATATATCCTCTGTATGAAAGACAGCTCTACTTCACATTATCTTTGACATAAACTTGCAGAATTACCTGCATAAAATGATATGCTCATCAAAACGAGAGATAATTCCTAGGAAGATAAATAACATCCAATACACGATTGTCATATCGAGTCAAAACAACATACACCATAGGCATGCATGTGTGTAATCAAATACTAAAATTGAATATAACTGTACCTAGATCAGTCAACAGTCAAAATACAAATTTACATCTTTCTGTACAGTATGACTTACTTTCAAAAGTTAAAACACCTTGTAGCCATTCTCTCATTGGAATTTTTCTATGTAAAACTATAATAGTTTTTCTGGCAAGCTAGCATTTTCACTTATTACAAATATATCATATATCTCTATGTGAGTAGATATATACAAATAATACACAGCAGCACATTCACTTAATTTTTTGTAATACTTTACAGATAAATGATATCTTAATAGTCAACATGAAAACAATGCACTCCATACATATACAAAGTCATCTTTAATATAATATGTACAGAGGAGCTAACATTGGGTCTACAATACCATTAGTGTGGTTAAACGCTTTTGGCAAATAGGATGGCGTGCATTTGATAAAAGTTTCTGTGTGACCAGGGGAGATAATATATTGCCACACTAATAGAAACCAAGCTTTGACAAGCTCCATAAACTGATCACACTGAATCCACCACTTCTCTATTAAATGATGGTTTTATGGCAGACGACAATGTCTGTCAAAATTACTTTCTGAGAATCGGCTTGTGCAGTTTAACACCAAAGGAGCCTGTGATAAGTTTTATAATGGTCACAACTTTAGGGTTGCAGTAAGTATTCATGTTATAGTTCTGCATATTTCCTTTGTCAGCTATGTCAAATAGGAGAGAGCTGTCTAAATATGATAAATATCTAAAAAATGGATGAGATAAATACCAAAGTAAAAATCAACAATATTTCCCAAAGAACACACCCCTGTAGTGCTGTATTTTTTTTTAATTTGAAATAAAAATTTAAATGAAAATGCCAAATGTGTAATGTACCTGGTACAGTTTTGAATTTCATCAGCAGTATTTACATGCAATCAATTCAGCAATTGAAACCTGTCAAGAATTAATTTTGTTTCGATTGCATTCAACTTGATTAATACCCACATACTGCTGCGCACGAGGAAAATATGAATGATCTACAGGTAATTGATATATGGATTTTTCTGTAGTAGGGCAAAGCACAGAAACAATAGTGGTCAGACCTTATCAAAACTTTTTTCGTATTTCATTGTCAACATTCAATGTGGAATAGAGACTTGCTAGTTTACAGAGGTTACTAATTTCATTTTGTGAACCAACTCCAGCAAATGCTCTCTCTTTTTTCATAATATTGTCATTAATATTGTGCAATATGCACATAAAACTGGGCTAAAAACAGAACTGCTGAGTACCTTGTAATGATTGTATTGATGTGAGACAAAGTGGAGGAAAACATAAGCCAAAACATACTAAGACAGTTATTGCTATTTTTTTCTTTATCCAATGAACCAGATATGCTTTGGTCAATTATTTTGTCACCAAAACCTTCTTCAAATTAATTTCCTGTATAGACAGTAGCGTAGTATATGTTCTACTTTTGTCTCATAGTTCTCAAAATTTCATCAAGTTGTTAAAAAATGTTTGACAATGTTGCATTCTGATTATGATACACTACTCTTCTCAGTAATGAATGATGTTGAAACATTACAGAGAGAGAGAGAGAGAGAGAGAGAGAGAGAGAGAGAGAGAGAGGGAGAGACACAGCACCACATCTGGCTCGGAAGTCTGTCACCACTAGCAACTGGAGGCTGTTATCTTCATGGCGACGTTGTTGTCTGACTTGCCAACAAGGATGCGTAGCCTGTTGCCGCTGTCCTTAATCAGGTTCATGGCACTGGAAAGATGATAAGGATGAGAGAAAAAACTAATATTGATTGCATCAATTGTGATATTTCTAAAGATGATAAAGTACTGAGCAGACACTTTGAGAGATTACTTTAAATTGCCATACAGGATGAAACTGTAGAAATCCCCCATTCCGTTCCCTATGACATGATTTTGATGAAACAGGCCTCTGTTCTAGCAATAAGTTTAGAACTGTGCGACTGGCCAAGCTCTCACCAGCAGGTGGCGTCCTTGCTATGAATGTATATTGCAGTCATTGAGCTCTTTACTGTCACTGATGTATGTGCTCTATGACTCCACATAGACTGTAAATAAAAATTTGAAAAAAAGAAAACCACACACAGCCACACACATAGAAGAAAAGAGGGTGCTGATAAGACTTAAGTACTACATAACACTCTAAACTCTGACTTCATACACAAGTGTAGGGAAATTAAATAGGGAAAATGAAATAGGGAAAACAACTAAAAAAAACCAGCTCACTGTCTTCAAGGAAATAATCACCATCCCTGAACCTTGGTTGATTGTCACTTTACTGAGTTGGCATGCTGTTGAGAAAATTTGTTTGCTCATTGCAATCCTCTACAAAATATTTCACACATACTCTATGCATATATTCCCCATCTCCCTCCATTTTTATGGGGGGCATATTTCAAAGGTTGCCATTGCCTACAATGCCTTATTTTTTTGCCTATGAGAAACTAATGGCAATAATGAATCATTATTTTACGTCTGTATACCAGCTCTGTAACTTTGATATCATGGGCTTTTACGATGAAAGCATGCCTGTGGAAGTCAAAAACTACTTTAACCCACTGAAGATGGGCTGATTTTGCTGTAACACACATTTCCCATAGACACTCGCCCAGGTATACTTGGGACTAGTCTTCAATGGGTTAAAGGAAACAACTACATATTTCATGTTTCGGATCATGGTCAGTCACGCTACATAAATTTACATCTACTTCCACAAAAGCAAATATTACAGTGAAATTTGTGTGGATAAAGTTAGCTTCTTCTGCTGAAATTCTTGTTTATCTTCCATCCTACGAGATTAGTCTACCCACTTATTGTGAGAAAACAAGGGTATTGGGGATTAGCCCGGATTACTGCAGGGGAGCCACATGTTACTCAGCAATGTTAGTCATTTTGTTTTTAACTTTCAGCAGTAGAACCCAGACAAGGGCATAAACAGTGAGTAACTTCAACCTTCATACGCCCTTTGCAATGTACTCGGGCAATCAAAACAAAGGTCATGCAGAAATATATTTTGTAATTGATTATGTGACATCTTGACTCAATTGTTTGTTTGTTTGTTTGTTTGTTTTTTAAATTCACATCACATTGATATCAAAATATCTTTATTTTGGTTTCTTAGCTAATCCCTCTCCCTGCTCTACTGACCATAATTTCTTATCATCGGATACTGCACCATCTTATATCATGTATAATACATAAAATGTATATATCATATGTATGCACTCATGACCTTAATTATCTATCTATGGTCACTTAACCTACCTTGTGTAATTGTCTGTGTGTCTATCTGTTTGATTATGCATTCATTCGCTCATTTACATATAATCCATTTGTCTGTTTATATGCCTGTCTACCTGTCTATCTATGAAAAAAAGTTCAAATGTCCATATGAAAAGTTTTACTGCAAAAACATACACATTATAAACTCCTTCTTAAAGATTTTTTAAAGTAAGGCCATCATCAAATAGAAGAAAATTAAATCCTTTCAATGATACTGCACTTGTTACATGACAAGAAGTATTTGTTAAGATATTATTAAAATTTTATTCATTTTCTTTGTTTTTCATCTCAGATATCTCAAGTGATGACAGTGGATACATCAATTTTTGTATTTAAACTCTTCATATATTCACAGGTCATCCACAATCCCATAGCTCTCTAGCTCTCCCTCTTTGGGGGAACCCTTACCTGTCATAGTCTGAGCCAACTAAACTGGTCCCATTGACTGCTAGGATCCTGTCTCCCACCCTCAGCCGCCGGCACTGGTTGGCCGAGCCTCCGGGCAAGACCTTGCAAATGTAGATGCCTGGCGATCTTAGGACTGTGTGCTGTGGGAAGGGATCAGGGGGCCAGGAAAAGAGCAGCAGGAACTTAAGAGTAATTTGTTTAATATCTCTTACTGAGCAACATCATCTTTTAATACAAGCAGGGTAGGCTTAATCATTTTCAAAATTGCTTCAAATTAACACTTATAAATTCATCCAGATCAAAAGCAGAAATAAATTTGCATCATATCAAATTATACAATGTTAGACAACATGAAGTAGACAAACAAAATAAAGTGATTTCCTGTTCAAAGTCTTTGGAAGGTTACCTTCAATGGCTTATTTACATCATATGCTGGCAATGTGTTTCAACATGATATTTGCATATTAATTGGGTCATGTAGCAAGAAATTGGATGCAAACTTATGTAAGAGCAATGCCCAAGGTAGCCAAAATTAAGTGCCCCCCCCCCCCCCTAGACTGTTTTCATCTAGTGTAAAAACAATTCTTCCTCCCCACTATAAATTTCTCACATGACAATATACTCCCAAGTAATAAGTGAAGTGGGCAATTGTCCAGCACGGGGTCATTGTAGAATCCCTTAAAACAGTAAGCTGACCATTTGTAGCACCCAACTCTGTATTGGTTTGACAATGGGGGGCGCTGTTCATCCAAAATGTGTCATCCTGCATGTAGAAAGAGTGTGTTCCAGGCAGGGTCTTACCAGTCCATCCACCAGCCCTAGACCTAGACCAGTTTCTCCCTTCTCTAGGTCCACCACGAAGACATCATCAATGGAGTCTTTCCTCTCCCGGAATGATGAGGATGAGGATGACCACTCGCTGTTAGGCGAATCGTTGGTCCAGCTCTCAGGGGTAGGGAGACTACCGGTGGACTCCGAGCCGGGTCGGTCATCCTGCCAGAAGCTTAGGTCACTGTGCTCTGTGGAAGGTGGTCAAGAAGGGAGGGAAGATAAGGAAAAAAACAGAGAACTTGCTAAGAACAGCTCAATATATCTTGCAACTGAAAATTAGTAATAAAAGTATACTTAAACCAATCAGAAATGAATGAATACATACCTTTCTTCCTTATTTGTTTGCCATCTATTAAAAGGCTTTGGGCAAAGAGAATGTGTGAGCACAGCAAATACTTATTCAGAAAATGCATTCACTTGATAAACTAGGATAACACCATGCAGGGGCGGATCCAGGATTCCGTAAAGGGGAGGTGCCTTTACAAAATTAAAGGGGGGAGGCGCATGCCCCCCATTTTTTCTTTTTTTTTTCTGTTGTTTTTATAAAAAAAGAGGGGGTGTGCGCCCGGTGTGCCCCCCCTCTGGATCCGCCACTGCCATGTCCTCTGTTTCTGTCTCCATGTAGTTCATTAAGCCGTTACCTACAAGAGATGCTGACTTTCTCATAGATTTTGTACACAACCCACCAGGTTTACACGGGCAGGTGGTTAGTAGTATAAGAATCTGCTGTTTAGAGCAAATGAGAATGTAAAGTTGGACAGGGAGACTTACACACTAGTCACATTGCTTTCAATTTGATCAAGTGCTATTCCTGCCCGCAACAAAGTTCCTTGCAGTCTTCAACAGTCAATGACATCCTAACAGACTAATCTTTTGAATCGAGGGAGAGCTCATTCATCATCTGAGCAGACACCTTACTCATCTACATCTACACTTACCCTGATTGTCAATTCCCCTGAGGAGTTCCTCCAGTGCTTCTCCATCCAGGTCCACATTGTTATTGCTGGTGTTGTTGCTTGGAGACTCTCTATCCTCCGTCCTGCTGGTCCTCAACAATTCTCCTGTACTTCCACCTTCCACTGAAACCTCAGCTCTTCCATCTCCAGTTTCCACAGACTTGGTTTTCGCTAACTCCTTCCTCTTTCTCTCCTCCGGCGAGGAGTCAAACCCAGCGGGCGGGGCCAGGAGACCCACGTCCACGTTGCCGTTAGTGTGTGGGGACGGCGATCGGGGCAGGTTGTGGCCGTTGACAGCTGGCCTGAATTTGGGTTTAGGAGGAGGAGGGGGAGGTAACCCCTGCTTCTTGGAAGGAGTTGTTGGTGTTCGAGATGGCGATGATGCTGCAACTCTGACATCGGGAGAATCTGGTGGGGATGGAGGTTTTGGTAGTACAAGAGGTGGGACTGGTTTGCTTTTTGCTGAAGGCGGAGACGGTAGAAAGACCTCACTGTCTTCCTCTGGGATGACATCCTGTGTGATGGGAGATATCCCATTCTCCATGTCCATTCTGTGATTCTTGGCCTTTTTTGTCTTCAGGATGGGCTTGACGGCCTTGTTCTGCTGCTCCTGGCGGCGATCATTGGTCAACGCCTTACTGGGAGGTTCCTCATCCTTCTTACCATTGCTAAGATGTGTTCTCTGATCGCTGGCCGCATCTTCAGACGTGCTTGCCGGCAGACTGTAACTTTTGGTAAGAGGAGGATGCGTCCTTGGTGGTTTTGTAACCGGTACTGCTGACAAGGATGACTGCCTCTGCACCTTTCCACGTGCCCGGATGTTCCGGACGTTGTTGTTGACCTCCCCGTTCTCCATCTCCTGCATTTTCTTGAGGCACCTCTGTTGTCGTGACAACGCAGCATCCCCACTTGCCACCTTCTTGCCACTGCTGTTCTTCTCGTCAAGGATTGATGAAACATCCTTTTCATTCTGTGGCCAAGAGGAGCACCTTGACCTCAGCTGGGGGCCATCCTTTGAGGTTCGTCCATCTTTTGATGGCGTATCCTCTTCCGGTCCCGTTGTCTCTTCTATCGTGTCTCCCTCATCAAACAATGCTGCATCCAAATCCCCAAAATCTGGTAGAAAAACAAAACAAACAATTTGTCATGCCAGGTAATATATAAATAAAAGTTAGCGATCATACTATCAAATTTGCAGTCTGGCTTCTTCTAAGATTTGATTCCACTCCTGTTATAAAATGTCTTGACTTGAAAAGTAATGTTTTTCTACCACACTAGGAAAATGCTCAAATATGAATCTCTGCTTCTGAGCCATATACTGGTTAATTTGTATGAACAAAGATCAATCAATCAATTAATCAAATGATGAATTATAGCATTATTTGGACTTCCCACTAAAGAGTGGTCATATGGTATAACAGAATATTTCCTGTTCCTGAATAATCAGATGTTTTTGAATTTGATTTTCTACGCATAATGTAAAGGCTGTGATCCGAAGAGGATTTACATAGATTGCAATTTACTGTGACCAACAGTTCTGGGTTGCTGTTGTGTTTTTTCTTTTTTAGGTGCCATATTAAGCTGGTAATAATAACAAAAACAAAAACAAAAAAGTGGTTCAAGTGATAATGCTGCCACATTGCTGACAATGATGGATGTAATTTTGACATTGTGTGAAGGCCAAATGGACATAGGAAGGGGTTGCTGTTACAAGGTGAGGATGGAAGAAAATAGGGATATGTACCTGTCTTGACACGGATCTTGGGGAATTCCTTCTGCAGCGACTGAAGGGTGCTCTTGAAGCCCGGCATGAGCTCACAGACATCACACCTAAGGTCCAGTTGGAAGGCGTCTGAGGGCAGGATCAGAGGTGGGTGGTCATCAAAGCTCACCAGGATGTCCTCTGTACATGAGACAAGTGGAGAACACATCAACACCCTGATTATCCAGAGGGATTAGTTACAACAAGTGGAGGTCAAAAACTGCCTGTAATCTTCTCTGAGCAAAAAGACAACCTGAAAACATAATGTCTTCGGAGACACTTCATGGTGGAGGCATAAATAGCGATAAAAACATGAATAAAAAAGCTTTGCTTGTCCATTATCTAGATCATGTACATATATAATGTGCAAGGCCACAGTTAACGGGCATACATGTCTGTACTAAGACTAATCCTTTTCTTCTGTGAGATTAGAGTTCAGAGATGAAAGTCTACACTGGAGAATCACTTTCTTTTCTACAAGTATTCATATGAATACTGGAAATAACCAAAACACTATCAACAGCTATTTATTATTCAATAACAACAAAGAAACTCTTGTTTGGGGGTACAAAGGCGTGACTTCTGGGGAAAAAAAAGACAACTGAGTAACAAACAGTGAGGCCGTGAATTTTTGTGAGGTCCATGCTCTCAATAATAATCTCCTGACGTTGAAAGATGCACAGTTATTGGGTAAACGTAGGTAGCATAATGAATGTGACAGCCATGTCCTGTACAGATGTAATAGCTAGCCTTATCACACTTGTCATCGTGTGTCCAGTGGGCATTGAACATTTGCTCAGAGGAAAGGCAGATAAAATCTGTGAAGACAACATTGCAGGAAAAACTGATGCCAGAAAAAAAAAAAACTCTTTAAGAGGCAACCTTGGTATCTTGAATTAAAGGGATAGTATAGTTTTTGGTTGAGATGGGAATTCAGATTTTAGCTCTTAGCAAGATGATTTGAAATCACTTATATGAAATATTACAGAGCATAAAATTCTAAGAGGAATTAAAAGTTTATTTGATGAAAATCAGTAATGAAATGGCTGAGATATACAAAGACAAAGATGTCCTAATGAAAGGTAGGACCCGCCTTTTATTAGGACCACTTTGTTTTACTTTGCTTTTGGATACTCGGCCATTTCAAAACCGATTTTCATCAATTAAACTTTTAATTTCTCTTAGAATTGTATTCTTTTTAATATTTCATGTAAGCGATTTCTAATTATCTCGCAAAAAATTCAACCACAATCCCTATCTCAACCAAAACTATACCTTCCCTTTAAGAGTTAATACATGTAACAGGCAGATTTTATTTGAGAGCATTTGTTTTGTATGCGTGTGTTTGTGTTTGCACAAGATGCACAGCTACTGTGGGAAAAGAATGCTGTTGTAGTAAAACTGAAACCTTTCACTGGGGCCTTGTAGATGAGTAAGTTGACACTCATCAATCCATTTGCTGAATCAGCTGTCACAAAATAACTTGCTATTAGCAGTCTGATCAAGTGCAGTGCTGTTTCTTTAATCGTTCGCAATTTGTGATGAAATGCATTAAAGTGCATACGACCTCTTCCAAAGAAAATCCCGGATCACAACAATTTCTTGCTACATATACACCAGTCTGTATTCACATCATTCCCAGTGATATGTAATGTGATGACAAAAGGATATTTCAATTAGTCATATCTGTCACATGATAGGTTTGAATATGACCTATAGTATCATCAACAAAAGAATCTGACCTTCTCCGCTTTCAAACTGCACTTTAATAAGGGGACTATGTTTTGGAAGTGTTAAGCCTCGTAAGCCTATCAAACAATCACATTACTAACACAATTCCCCTGGCGCACAAGATTACCAAGTCAATTTGATAATGAAGTCAGTTTCTGTTGCTTCAACTTTTCCAGCAACCGCACACTTTAACAATTGTATTCCACTGAGACTAATGTGTGTATTGAAGCCAGTTAATCCAATTACTTTGTAGCCATCATGATAAAACACATCAGATCAGCAGTAAAAATAAATGTTAATACCCCTATAGCACAATCCCATACTGGCAGCGAAAATTTGTGACTTTAGATGTGTCCCTTATGTCAGTTTAGGTTTATGCTCAGGATCATGTGCATGATTTACAGTTGATTTTAAAGTTTCAGCGTTTGCTAAAAAAACAGATCTATAGTGTTGTGAGAAAAGCGATTTCGAAGAAAGACAATTTGCAAGGTTACTTTTGATGTGATTAGAAAAGGCTGGCAGTAAAACTGCTAAACTTGTAGCACTCCAGCTAACCAAACTTGAGACAACTGTGAAATGCCTTTGGTTTGGTTTTATTTGTCAATGATTGTGTGATGGAAGTGTAAATTACGTGATATTGTACTTCATAAAATGTTCTTCATATATGGATTTTACAATTTGGATAACTTGACAAAAAAGAGTAAGATTCATAAAGTGCAGAGGCTGGGGTGAGGGATAGAGAATGTGGGAGAGGGAGACCAGGAGAGAGGGCGAGAGGAGGGGGAATAGTATGTGGGTGGGGGATGAGGGAATAGGGAAAAGCTGAAGATTTCCTGCCCACCTGTTTTCAATGCAGCCTCCACTTCCTTGGGTGGGGGGAACCAGCCCCGGGGTCGCATGGCCTGTGAGCCACCAATGTCATACTCGCTCAGGATCTGATGTATCTGGGCCGGGTTGAGGGCAGGGAAGTCTCGCCGCAGGGAACTCCACTCCGCCTACCAGTGGTCAGAGATGAAGAGGAAGAGTCAGTGCAGATCGCCATTTCTAAAAACTCTGTTTTATCCCATACGCAGGACATTCAACCTTGCAGGCTTTAAGAACTTCAAACTACCCCCAATCTACCTCATCTCAAAAAGTGCTGAAGTCAAAATCCTTTTTATACTTTAATTACCTGGATTACAATGATGGTGATATCATTTTCAAGCTGTATCACATTTCATAAGAGAAATAACGAAAATGAAACCTATGTACAAACACACATTATGCACGTATATTCTACAGCTGGCAGAAAATGTCCATCCTTAATTACTGATGACTTTTCCTATAGTTCAAAGCCTCCTTGATGCAATGCAGATGAGGGATATTCCCTTTAAAGCTGAGCAAGTAGGAGTTAAGCAATCTGAATGTACATGATGCCAGCAAAAAGATGCACAAGTGTCTGTGATGCAATCATCATCATCATCATCGTCATCACCACCATTCTTGAGATTAGAATAACCACTGTCTGCAATATCATCAGATCATTTATCCATTCTTATACATTGCAACACGACATTTCTCATCCCCTTCTGCAGGTGTCTTGAACACCATCCTACGGTGAATATGAGTGCAAGTGATATAGCACAAACACAGTTGTCATTATTGTTATCACACTTTCTAGCAGGTGGGGATATTAAACTATGATAAATTGCAGATTGCCACCCTACTCATACAGTGGGGTCCCTTTGGTTTTGCATGTCTTAAACAAATCAGTACAGAGGTATAGTGTGAATGTGTTCATTGTTGCCTCACTTCTTTAATTGTGGGTTAAAAGGTCACCAACTGATCTAGCCCGAAATAGAGATGAGTTCTGTAAAGATTTGCTGTCTGCTACTGAAAAATGAAGATCTAGCCATCTGATATTGTAGCAGTCTAACACAAATCATTTGGAGGCCGCTTCATCAGGGAAATAATAAGGAAGTTTTTTGTCTTCCTAGCAGTGCCATATCTTACAACATGAAGATACCATACGAATCAGCTACATAAACAACAACAAGCAGAAAACACCCAGGCTAGAGGTACACTAACAAATAGCATCAGTCACTGCCAAAGAATCTGACCTTGGATCTGACAGACACTGAGCCAAGAAATACTGGGGTACTGAAAGTGTACCGGAGGCACTTGTCAAATTGTTGGGGGGAAATGCATCAGAAATTTTCCCACATATATGCAACTGAAGCAATCTCTTCACAAATGTATGTGGGTATTTCCACAGTCAAAGGGTACTTTTCAGGGATGTCAGGTACTTTTATGTTTCCAATGTGCATTGCCCCCAAATACAATACAATCGTTCAGAACACTTTAATGAGGGATAATTTTGCCCCAAAATTGCTTCAAACAAGCGATCTATTAGAATTTTTGCCAATATTAGTTTTTGTTTTGTTTGTTTGTTTGGTTTTTTTCTTTGGGGGGGGGGGGGGGGGAAACATATGATATGCTGGATAGAAATCTATGTACAAACACAATGAAGATTCAAATGTTTACTGTAAATTTCTTTATTTCAACTGGATGGCCTGATATTGATATAATAAAATGTTTAAGAAAACTGCCCTAATATTCTTATTGAACACTGTGTTTTATGACAATTCTAGAATTATTGAGGAAAGTATTTTACATGGACAAACCAAAACTCTGTCATCTCAAATTGGCATGTTTAAGTGTTCTCTTACACTTTGACTGATATCTCACCTGAGCGAGCTGCAACTTGGGTGTGGCCAGCAGGTCTGTTGCCGAGGAGACCTTCTGCAGGAATCGCACCTGTAGCTTGAGGTCCTTCTCATGGATCCACAGCTCCAGGAGGTCCAGGTTACCCCTGATCTGGGCTCCTTTGGACCACTTGAAGAACTTGCCTCCAACTCCTGAAGGGTGATACAGGGTGGAGAAGAGAAATGGAAGGACAGAGAACAAGAGAGAGAGAGAAAGACAGAGAAAGACAGAGAGAAAATAAGGGGGAAAATATGGTGAGAAACAGAAATTACATGGTCTGTGTTTCATGCTAGTAGAAACTCTCCATTTGTTGCTCTCCATGATGGTGATGACTGAACAAACATATTTACTACATTTTAATCATCTACTAATCAAGAATGGCATGATTGGCACAGGACAAATATCATTACCTTCAAAGGAGAATTATCATAGGGGTTCAAAAGCCAAATCATGTAAGGGAAACAGAAAAAAAAATATATATCCTAACTAGATAAGTAGGTTGGTACACTTTCCAAATAATGACCCACCTTCAGCAACCATTCTGGAGCAAATATACAAAAAAAAAACAACAACAGTGAAACTTTTGTCAATATCTGGAATAAAATCCTAGTTTCATAATCTCTTCATGTCACATCACTGTGAAACTCTTGCTGAATAAGCACAAATATTGCAACAAAAAGTACCATCAAAAAGGAAAAGGTAAGATTTTTTTTTTCACTTCACACTGACTTAAAACTTTCCTCAAAATTGGAATTGTTAAGACAGCCAACAGGAGATGGTCCAACACTGAAGAAGAAAAAGCCACCTCCTAACACAATATGCCATCAATTTCCCTTCTTCCACCACCTGTTGCAGGGCATCTCCAAGGGGAAACCAAGCTGGTGTGATGGAAGAGCTTGGATGCAACATGACTTCTGTGTTTCTCCTGCCATAATGATGATGATAATCAAGATATGACCTTCTGACTTCCTTGCAGAAGAGGTAGGACAGACTATAAGTGACAATCTGATCGTTGGGACGTTCAGCCAATTTCCTCTCGGCTTAACCCCTCCCTTGTCATTTGAGATTAACTGCCCAAAAAGGGGGGCTTGCCTCTGTCTAACTGAGACGTAGGATATGAACCGCACCGGATGGGAGCCCTTGGTGGAACAAGGAGATGTGTGCAGTGGTGGATTTTTATGAGCATCCTTTTGAGCATGTGGGTGACGATGATGATAATCTATTTACATGGCAAGAAAATTCCTGCCATAAATCCTTCTTTATTGTTGGCTTATGTGGTATAGATAACATAGAATTATAGTTAATTAAAGCCCATCCTCTCCACCCCCCCCCCTCTCTCTCTCTTTCTATGCCTCTATCTCTTTCTAACCAATCCCTCAACTATGGGGGGTGGGGGTCCTAAAATTTCACTTTTGACAGAATCCTGGCTGGATTATATGAAAATTGCAATTACGTGTATATTCATGATGGCATGATTACTATGGCATGTTAGCAGGAATCTCCTATCCGTCTGTAACTACAGACTCGCCATAAGTTTCCCCTTCTTTAAAAAGAAAAAAAGACAAAGAATATAATAGCATTGTTAAAACAACATTTTTTTTTTTTTTGCAAGGTGAGTTGACTGCTTGGTTTAGAACAGAAGAGCTGACACATCTGTGAAAAACAATGACATTGCAGTATGAATGTACATGACTTATAGATTGCTAATAAATACGTAGGTGGTTCTAATTACCGCACACTATTCAGGGAGACACCCAAATGCTGTAGTCCCTGCCAGCAGATTCCTACTCTGATTTTCCTCTGAAAGTTTCTCTGACATACAGAGAATTATTATTCTTTTTTATAGGTGGCACATGACCTATCAGAATCAATTGCACCTGTTCTAATCATTGTAGCGTAATAATCTCTCTTCCTTAATTTGTGATGACTGGCATATTACATATATATGACTTGAATATAGATAGTATGAAGTTCATTTCTGTTGTGCAAACACACTGGAAGCTTCTTAACCTTCACAGGAAGACAAAGAGGATGGATATGTTGCCATGGTGACCATTCCTGCACCCCACCCCCACACCTCCCACCCCAACAACCCTCTTGAGTTTGCGGTTAGAGTGATGGCGGAGAGGGTAGAAAGGTGGGAGAATGTATACAGCTCTGTTGAGAGGCATGACAACATCACGTTATGAACACACAACCCAGATGATGCAACAAAACAATGCTTTTCCAATTACACCTACCCCCATGGCATCTTGGGACACTGTTCCTCAGTGTCATTGCTAGAGAGTTATGGGGGATTTCCCTGATGCACACACTCTCTCTATCTCCCTATCTTTCTTTCCAGAATATAATATTAGAAGATTTGAGCTTAGTGCTAGGTGCCTCCGGACCAGCCAAATGCAATTGATGTCTCCGCAACATTCAAAAGAGAAATAGTCATTAGTTTCTCTTCCTTTATGCTGGCTTCATTTCCTCTAGACTATGTCAAGGGGACTTCAGACCAGCAATGATTCAGGATTCTCCCAGTATTTGTCACGCTATTCCAATGCACCTTGAGAACCTTGGCATACATATGAACAGCTGTATTGAACTCATACTAACATTTTCTGCCATGTTTGAGGGTTTGCACAATAAGCCAAGGTGTAAGAAAACTGAGGTGTAGGAACGTATATCTATATAGAGTGAGAAGGCAGGGAAACTGAAATACCTAAAGATGACCCTTGAGTTATGTCATCACAATAAACTTTCAATTAAGACTAAATTGCCAGAATTAAAACTCTGTCCAGTCTGCTCTGCAAGGCAT